>NW_021130316.1:0-580108 GCF_004193835.3 Ostrinia furnacalis
AAGATGACGTCATTTTTTCTTGTATTGGAAAACATTATTATGTAGGTTTGTACTTACTAATCAATGTATGATTAATGCTAATAATACTATTGATAGTCTTACAAAGTAAGGCTTCATCATCATTATTATTATTTATTTACTAAAAAAAAAAAGATTTCAGTTTTAACTCCATGTTTTTAACTCCAAATTATTTATGTATAACGTTAGAATTCTCATAAGAAGAGATGCGACATCATGAAATACATTGAATCATTTCTTATCTTGCTAAATCTTTTAGACAAGCAAAGTATCTTATTATGCGTTAAAGCGATAATAACTATGCCTTTATAAATATAACACAATAATAATTACATTGTAATCAATGTAACAGAAAATTATTGACGCATCAAAAAAGAAATCGGGCCGCTTGTAATAAAAACCGGACTAGTAGACTTTGGTCAGTCAAAGAACGAATCAACCACATAAAATAAACTATGTATTATGTAGGTACCTACCAGTACTATGATCAAACGAACTTACCAAGTGAAGTTCGATCTCAATTATCCTGTTTTCGCCGAAGAGATTTAAGGTCCCTCCCAACCCGAAGATTTCTATATCTTCTTCCCTAGAGGTAAACGTCAATGTCATCTCTTCTCTAAATATAATGAGACCGCTTGGACACCGAGCCCACAGCGTGGTAGGGGTGGGGTTGCCCGCTCTTTTGTTTTTTACTACTACTACGCTGAATATTGTGTGCGGATTGGCTTGTCGTACAGGGGTACTACACGGTAAAATAAATCTCTTCGGCGAAAACAGGATAATTGAGATCGAACTTCACTTGGTAAGTTCGTTTGATCATTTAATAATAAGTAGGATAGCTGCTATTGGAGTTTAATAATAAGGCTGGTTTGCACCATCTTACTTTAACTTTGACAAACGTCAAAAATCTGTCAAACTCTATACAAAAGACACTGGTTATCGTTATAGCCACGGTTTAAATAAGGAGGTGCAACTCAGCCTAAGGGAGGAGTGACTTAGTCGGCAAAAGAAAGAAGAGTACAACTAAAAATAAATAATACACTCGTATTAACATAATGTAGTTATTGTCTTATTTTCAAACATTATGCGGTGAACAGTAATAATATAAGGATTATGTATTTATTCATAATCACCTGATAAAATATTACACACAATTGCAGATAAATACAATTGCATTAAATAAATAAACTGTAGGTTGCAGATGTTAAATAAGTTAATAGAATTCAATATTTAATTATTATTTTTCCCGGTTGTTGTCTTGTGTTCCTATTTATAGCATCACAATGGAAGCTTTGCTTTGTTGGTTACAATAATGATGGTGATTGTTGAAAGATTAATTGCATTATTATTGTAAGCAGATTAGTTAGTGATGTGCCGAGTACGACTACTCGATGCGAATAAATAGTTGATTCTATTAGGCGGAGATTTCACTCGATTTACGGTTTTTTATGTACGAAATTATGCAAGAAATTGCAACAAACATTCCACCTGAAACCTAATTTTCCTCTATGTTACTAGTAGAGATCTGACAATCATCTATCAAGATAGGCTGTGTTGTGCGTAAAGGCAAAATACTTGTTTTCATATAGAAAAATCGTACTGCTCAACATTGTTTATAAGGTACAGGTTATTAGCACAAAAGGCAAACTGAATTCCATTATGGTTTTTCCTCCAATCAACCTTTTTCGTAAGAAAATATATTGCTTTTTACAATTCCCATTGAAAAGTCGTAGTTTTTTAAGTGTCGGAATTTCCCGACTATTCCTTTGAACGGAGCCAATGATAGGCCACCGACTACTCTACTTTACATCCGACTAGTCGGCCGAATCTCTATGGCGCATCTCTAGTTGTGTAATCTGAATAGTCATGTTCACGTGAATAAAAATATCTAACGCGACAATAGCACCGCCTGTCGCGTAATTACGGTGCGGATGCATCCGAGTGCGGGAGAACCCGTTGTAATATGATAATTTTGTGCATTTTCACCTTCCCTATTACGTGAGTGTGGTGTAAGGCACGAATTTTGTGATAATTCTATATTTTAGAAAAAAATCATACAAGTTACACACGTGTGGTACCAATCGATTTACAACCTCTATTTAGGCTAATAATAGATTCTGATCTTCCTTCATAATGAAGATTGATGATGATCCTACTTATAAAATGAAGATTCTAAGGAAACAACATAGAAAAAAATATTTTATTATTTACAAAATTATCCAATCTTTCAGGTCTGTAAAGGAAGATTGGTTAATAAATGAAAGTTATGTAAAAGAACCTTTGACATCACACATCGGAGCACAACAATGCGTGCTGGGGCAAACACGAAACATCAATTTTTAGTAGCAAGACTAGAGATTACCTAAATTATCTTAAATTACATTATGGTGTTATAAGAAAACCCTAAGAAAATGTTCAAAAATGGATTACGAACAAAATCAAATTTTTGAAGCCTACTCCACCTATCACTTGCACCACTGCGCACCAGTAGGTACTTATTATTACGTGGACGCGCTACCGCTGCACACTGGGCAGAAGCGATTATCTGAATTAAACGCAGCCGTATAGAAACATTAGCGTTCTTATTCCGTTCCGTTTAGCACAGTGGGCACGTGTGTAATTAGAAAGAGAACAATTTGACTTTAGTTTGTAAACGTAGATTAAAAAATAAGTATACTTGAGCTGAAGTGGCAATGGGCAGTACCTAGTACGCAGAACTGACGTGACGGCCAATGGCAAGGTTCTGGAGTAGGCCACGTACAGGAAAGCGCAGCGTAGGATGTCCAGTCACAAGGTGGACCGACGACATCATAAAGCTAGCAGGAAGGCGTTGGATGTAGGCCGATAACAACCTGTCAGTAATTATGGAAATTATTGGGGGAAGCCTATGTTCATTGTTCAGCAGTGGACGTCCTATGGCTGAAATAATGCTACCGACGGTCCATTGCAGTTTGTCGGTGGACGTCATACGGTACGTGGTCTCCACTCCAGAAGCTTGCTGCTCCTAGTACCAACAGTATTGCAGTTAAAAAGAAAAACACTATTTGTTTCTCAAAATTTATTCACAAATGCGATCAGAAATTCAAGTGGCGCCATTCATTTCACTCGTCATTTTCCGTTCTCGCGTTCATTTCATTCCATCTGAATTATCGGATATTTATTGCCATCGGAAATTTCAATGAAACTTGAAATTGTTAAAACGCAGCGCTTTTGTTCAGCCATTTTTATTTTCAGGGCTATGGACACGATGTCAAGAAATGGTCCCATGACTTTAAGCTACTAATATAATAAAGAAAAAAAAAAACTACATAGGTACTTAACAATCTAACAAATTGTTCATAAGTCAGTAGGAACTTACTTGTACTTAGTTAATCTCATAAATCAAATAAATAAAAAAGTCCCCAGATTAAATTAAGCGATGTCAGATACACATAAGAAATCATGATGAATCTGCCCTACCATAGGAAATGAAATAGAAAAAATGGTACAGTCAGCATCGCGCATAATGTGTACACTGTGTACCTACCTAACTATTATATAAATTTGACTTTGTATTTTGCTTGATTTTTCATCACGGTATAGACATTTGATTGATATCTGATTGCTGTTTCTTCTGTGGTACGCGATGATTAAAGAGATGACTCTCCTCGAGGCTCTGACTTAGGTTACCAGACATCCTTGGGATACCCTCATCAGTTGGTTATGTTCAATTGGGAATTTGGAATATTGCAATGTCCTGGGCATTTAGCCAAAGACTAACAATTAACAATTGCTTAAAGACAACCACTTAGTGATACCATGGTATGATTATAATCATTGATTATATCTTGTTGTTCGTAACTTAATTTAATTTATTTCTTTACTATTTTATAACTGCTCCACAGCGTCCATTTGTACTTTGGGGAGAGGAGCAGGGATCATTTTTGAGGTCTCCAAAATTGTTTTGGGTTATTAAAGAAAATCTGTGCCGAGCATTACAGTTAACATTACCACTTTTATGTCCACCAATTGTATAAATTTGAATCTATGCTTTCATAATAGATTTGTAAAATTATTTAACCACTTATCTTAGGGCTGACTGTACACGTCAATCAAATTATCATTAAGATGTAATGAGCTATGGGATGAGCTTGAAAAACCGTGGACCGGCCACATGGTTAGCGTGATGAATTAGTGGGGTCTCAAATGGGTTGGTAAGAAATTGAAATAGACCAGCGAGAAATTACTGCCACTGTAGTTGGAGTTACATTAAAATTGTAGGAAGTTGGTGTCTGTACTGTACATTTTAAAGCAGTTATGGTTGGATACTCCTTAACGTAAAGCTTTGAGAGTTTTGATTTTCAAAATAAAATAATTGTGAATAAATTGATGGCATAAAATAAAAAAAATGAAGTTGTAAAATTCATATAAAAACAATGTCTCAGGGCTTGTTCCCAGTGCAATTCAGTTTTGCTGGATACTGTATTACTGGATGCCGCAAAACTGGACTGTCGTGTGAACACACATTATGTGTGTATGAAATTCGAATTACAAATTCAGACGAATCACAGTTTTTGCAGGACACTGAAACAGGATGTTTGTGTGAACGTTACGTCGGAACATAGGTATTTTACTGCTTTTTTTTTGGTTAAAAAGTAAAGATTAATAGAGCAGTACACCCTAAGCACGACTTATCAATCGCTCAAAAATGTTTATAATTCAGAGCGTTACTGTTTCAAAATCTTTGAAACGTGACACCATAATTAAATCGCTTATCAATTGATCAAAATGAATTATTTAGTACGAGATGTGATATCACGCCACATGTGCGTCTCACTCACATGTATAATTTGTCACGACAATGAAACGATCGAGATATGTGCCACAGTGTAAGTGGAAATAGTAGGTCTAGTTCGTTCCGATCACATGCAAACACCGACCCAAAATAAAAAGAGATATTATGTGAAAAGCTACGTAATCTTTTATTTAACTTTGACCTTATTCTTCTCTTTTTATTTGACGTTCTGCAATTTTTTTAAGTAATTATTCATGCAGGATTTTCGATATCGTAAGCCCACTGGCACCGTACAATACGTTCTACACTACTAGATTATTTGAAAATATTTTTAAAAGTCCAACCAATATCTTAGCTTTAACTTAACGCAGCTATCAATGACTAATGCCCGTTTTCAGCATAAATCCCTAATTTTAAGTGACCCTCATGGGAACATATAACGGGAAATTTGTCTTCATAGGAGTCACTTAAAAATTAAGGATTGATGGTGAAAACGGGCATAAGAGTCTTTTCTTTTTATAAATTTTGGAAGGCCCTCTAGCCGTGTAAATTTTGATTTAGTTACTTGTTCACATGCACGTAGACACGTAGTGCATACGGGAAGTCTACTGCACTGCATTTATACTGTGTACCTACCATGAATCATATCGGACACAGTACAATTATAAATACGGACATTAATTTGGGTGGTAATTAATGCTTTTGGAGATCCGTGAGGATTCGGGAAACTGATAAATCGACTCATAAAAGAGAAAGAACTGCATTACCAATACGAGTATAGCTCATATTGAGACCTTAACAGTTTAATTACGTATTTCTAGGAATAATTATGAATAAAGTCAGCTGATTAAGTTTCTGAGTTCTGATATCTGAAATATTAAAATACAACAAGATGTACTATCGGGGCCTCTTCCGCCTGACCACTTTGTAGAAATTTTAGCGTAAGCGCATCGCTCCGGTCACGTGCTCACCGCGTCTCTAATTGGTTACGCATTTTACTATATTTTTACTACGACCAATAAGAGACAATCAGGGCTTAGGTTGCAATACGAAATACCATTGTGCACTTTATTGTCATACGGTTAAGGTTTAAAACGAAATGTTTCTTTTTCTTCAATCTTTCTTAGTTTTAGGCTGAGTTGCACCACCTAACTTTGACCGTAACTATAACGGTAACCGGTCCTTTTTGTATGGAGTTTGACAGAATTTTGACGTTTGTTAAAGTTAAAGTAAGATGGTGCAACTCAGCCTTAGAATTTTAATAATAGAATTTGGTTACAAACAAATAGATATGTATTTTTTTTAATATTGTGTTTTTATACGAGGTCTGTCTGCTTTTTGCTTTGGCGATCTGTCGACATATTCTCTCCTTTGTTTTTTTGTGAAGTTTCGTGATCAATAACCGATTGATTTGTGTTGACCCGTGCTAGTAATTGGACTGTTTGATTGCCTTTTTATTGACCTCCGCTCGATTACTGAACCATGCCTCTCAAAATAATTCTTATATTTACTTACAAACTTATCTATTCATTGTTAACTGTTTAAGTATTATTTAGTTTGAAGTTTAATTGTTATTGATTTAAGACCTTGTGTAAAGACACTTAATGTGCAATAAAAAATTGAATTTGAAATAAAACTAACTGAATATTATAATATTTACGATAACCAATTACCTGGATGTGAGATGTTCCGTTTTAAAGATAAGTGTTTCTTTAAAACGGAAAACAAAATATGCATTAAAAATAAATAGAAACCTATCAGGTATAAGTTTTTATTTACATTCAAGGATTTAAGAAAGTTATAGCCAGATCTTACAATGATTGTTTTAAGCCACAAATATTCCTTAACACTAAAATACCTAAATACCTATTAAATAAGTAAAATTCGAAAGCAACTGTATGATATTGTATTTCTCGCCCTAACTAGCTAAACTAATATCATGAGATTTACACTCATAATATCAACAATAATTGTAGAAAGGGCTACTTTTTTCTCGGGAAATTGCATAGTTACCTCGGAATGTGCGATAGCAATTTTGTGACCCGAGCGGGCAATCGCTAGTTCAAATTTTACACGAAGCCTCATATAATATTTTGTAGCGATTCTTTATTGGGTTTCAAATTGACTAAAATGCGACGTTGCCAAACGAGCGCTACGGATGCGGGTAATAAGCAATACTCAATCCTAATTGCTTTACATAGAGCTTGGTTTGCTAGGGCAAACATCTACAGTGGTGCGCCGACGCTGCTTAGACCCGAAATATGAATGAACGGGGGCGGGGCATAATCGAGCGTGTGTGTGCAAACAATTTAGGCCCTTAAGGTGTCAAGGCGTTCGAGTCCCCGATAGTACATATTTTTGTGTAATGCTGGTGCTTTACTTAATAACAGGAACAGATTTCATTATGTCCAAGAAAAGTTACTAAAATAGTAATAAAATAATACTCAGCATTTTTACATTCCTGTCATTGCCAAAAAGTTATCATTTATTTAACCACAAAAGCTTTTTGTTCTCTTCATTTAGCGATAACTTAACCTTCATAAGACCTTACCTGTCTTTATGTTTTTCCCGACTCTACTGAACCCTACAAAAATATCGAGCGCTTGTTCGAATGATTTTATTTGAATACCAATGCGCTCGTTAAGCGGCGTGTGATGAATGGCTCCGCTATCGGCCGATCGGCGCGATAATAACACGTCGTTACCGCTCGGCGGTCGGAATGCAACTGATGCGTTTGAGGGTACTTGTGTAATATTTTTGTATAATAAATTACTTACAGTTAATTATTGTAATGGCAGATAAATGGATAAAGTTTATCGCATAGTTACCTGTTTTATATTAATTTAGCTATCGTTAGTAAAAATTGACAAAGTAAAACTTAGTTATTGTAATGACAGATAAACGGATAAAGTTTGTTGCACTGTTTCATATTAATTTAGTTATCGTTAGTAAACATTGTCAAAGTAATGTTTGCCCTGAAGAGGAAATCGATATGCAGGTACGTTCTTCTGATTAGTTTGTTGCGTGTTTAAACATAACTTATCTTATTAAATTGTAATTAGTTTAAGATTTTGATAACCCACATCTGAAAATAGTCAGCCTTCATTGGTTGTGAGTTTTTTTATATATTTTTTTTAAAGATTCTTGGAATTGGTTGTTCCGGTATTGAAAGAGAACCTCACGGGTTGTTAACCAAATGATGGTCCTCTTGTAGGAATCGCCTCTTATAGGTTTTATTATTGTCAGATCCTGGTTACTCAAGTGAGTTAGGTACTTACTTATCTATTGACAATAATTGAAGGAACTAATAGGTCCAAATACTCTCAAATAATTCATTGAAAAAGGTGACAAGAAATAAATTAGATTATCTACTGGGCACTGATGGTTAGTTGAAACCATTATGCTCGTAACTTTGTAGGTATATGCGTTACATTTAACTGCGTTTTCGCCAAAATTTATGGACCCTTTTTATAGTTTCTTTGAGTTATGGCGTCGATGTGAAACTTGTGAAATCAAAAAGCACTTACGATTGCTACTCTGTGGGTGGTTGACGTACCGTGGCGTGGGTCTATTTGAATTTAAAAAATGCATTATTGTTTCGATATTCGGAATACATAGGTCTTCCAAGTAAATACCTTTGGCTCTACATAAATTGTAACATAATATGTATTAAGATTAAGTTATTTTTATTTGTGCAGATAATCTTTTTCTGAGAACGTCAGAACATAAAGCTAGACATGGTGGAGTCTTATATTTTCGTTGTATTATAGGTTATTTTGCAACAATATTGTATAGTATGATGTTTTGCCGACTGTACTGTGTAGTTTAAGCCTGGACGCTGACCACCGATTTTTAGTTGGCCAATAGTTGGGCCCGATTTTAATTTGTATGAAGAATCGGCCGATTGATTAACAGCCCGACCAAACTATCGGCCAATTACTAAAAGTCGGTGGTCTGCGCCTAGGCTTAGAGCAATCTATAAACTAGTTGCTATTTTTCTTGAAGCAATTTGATATTTTACAAAGCCAGAAACTATCGTAGGATTTTCTGTATATGTATATCTTTTTTATATGTATTGTCTTTCTAACACTTAAAGCTGGCAGCCTCCAAGGCTTTATTGTAAAGGTTTGTACTGTAGCCAACTGGCAAAGAAGCAGTCGTTATTTGGACAAAATGGCGGAGCAATAATGAACATACGAGAAGCAAGTACGGGCCTATACTTTAATCGATTTCCTACTAGAAGTTTGGCCAAGATGATCTTGTTGGTGAAATAAATGAAATGCTTGGAGACTTATTAATCTAGGTACTTGTAAAACTAAGGTTATAAATAAATAAAAAGTAGCTATTATAGCCTACACCACGATATTAAGGTGTAGGTATTAACACACCATTTCTATCAAATGTTGTACTAAGTAAGGTGGAAACATTGAATTTTCGGATAGATCTAGTTTCTTCTGTAACCTAATTATTTATTTTTATTTATTTAATAGGACAACCAACAAGACACACATTAGAAGACAATCAATATTTACAACGTATTTAAACTTAATCTAAGTGCTGTTAATTTTTAATTATTGATACTGTTTGATAGAGCTCGTGAAGCACTTTCAGGATCAGTAACCAGTTTTCGACGTTGTATAGTTTAGAAATAATAGAGTGAGATCACTTATCCTTTCCACCCTTATTACATGTTTTATATGATTACATACTCTTATATCGCTAACTTTCAAAATACCAGTATGAGGCTGAGTGGCACCATCTAACTTTAACCGTAACTATAACGAAAACCGGTGTTTTTGTATGGACTTTGACGTTTGTCAAAATTAAAGAATGATACAACCCAGCCTAACACATCGACAGACACTCCAAAAATATGCAAATAAATAAATATCCACATATTGCTGGAAAGTTATAATTAAATAACTTTATTTGTGCCTCGTGTAACATGCAGTAACTCCAGCAATCCCGATGTAGTCGTATTTGTTTTCGCACCCGTAAAACTTTGTGGACTGTACCTAATCAAACAACCGACTGACGCCTATAAGTAGCGTCAGGAAAAAAGGAATAGAGTTATAAAAAAAGGTGTAGCAACTTCTTTTGTTTTGGAGATAAATAAACTTTTTTGTTTTTGGTAGGACATGATCAGAGTAAAAATAGAATTATAAAAGATTTTTTTTAAATCTGTCTACTGGACAGGTCTGTCAATGTGTCTTTTGGAGCCTATTCAATAGGTACCAACATACAAAATATAAATCTTTCCTCCTTATCTTCTAAATATTAGTATAGAAAAATAATTGATCATCATCATCAACAGCCTTTTACAGTTCACTGCTGAACTATGAGCCTCCTTCACTATAGTGGAGGGTTTTGCCATAATCCCCTACGCTTGACAGGCGGGTTGGAGATCGCAGTTTAAAAGATTGATGTTTTTCAGAGAGCGCTGCTGCCCGTTCTCTGTTTGATGTGTCCTTAAGTCGCCTCTTACGACACCCGCGGAAGGATGTAGGGGTTGGTGACTAAATGTATTCTACTCTGCCGTCACCACACGGCTTCTCTGAAAAATAATAATTAACAGTGAATAAATTGTTCACCTTCATCCCACATGACGGTACGGAGAGCCAAGTTACATTTTGATGATGGTGTAGTTTGTCAAGTGAGGGCTTATAGAGTTAGGGCGCGTAGAGTTGTCAGATCTCATTTAGAGCCAAGCTTCTTTCTGATCTCGTGTTCGCATCCTTTGTATGAAATTGTTTTTGAAGAGATTTACTTCACCTTGAAAAGCCACATGTGTATTCAATTGTTATTTTCTTTCCGCATGTAAAAAAACATTATCAATAATAAATTTCCTTAACCTTCTTCTGCTGACGGTACTTTCAATACAAAACAGTTTCTGCTAAATGAGGGCAAGACAAACAGATTTAGATGGCGTTCTGTGTAAGCCTGCCTCTGCCTTTGTACTTAGTAGTTTCGGATATACGATAGTTCCATTATTTAGTTCGTATTTAAGACGCTTCTGTGGTTTGGTAGACCAATAAGGTCCTAGATTCGAGTCCCAGAGAGTTATGTAATGACCGTTTCTAGCTTCTTTCTATTTCAATCTGCCTTACTGACTGAAATAAATGTGTTCGTGGTCAGCCTGGCTTAAAAAGGCTGTCATTATTAAATAATGTGTTTAAATTAATATCTGGCTTCCGCAGCAGTTTTATTACTATTTAATTTTTATCGAAATCTGTTCAGTAATTTTTAAACGATTGGTGAGTCGTCGATCCATCTATCCTCCTTTTTTCTGTAGTCTGATATTGATCTAAATATTATATGTAATGAACTAATGAAACTCAAGCAATATCACCATAGGATTTGTTTCTAAAATAACTACAGATGACAGCACATCCAAAAATTACCTCGCTAACGACTGACATAAAGGCTGAGTTGCACCACCTAACTTTGACCGTAATTATGATGATAACCGGTGTTCTTTGTATGGAGTTTGACAGATTTTTGACGTTTGTCAAAGTTAAAAAGTAGGATGGTGCAACTTAGCATAAATGTATGACAGATTGTACTTGTACAGCGCCAATAGAACCAATCTTCAAAGGTTTTTTGACACACTCGTTAGCGAGCACACCTAACGTAAACTCATGATAAGCATTAAGCACTGTGGTGTGCTGTAGCCTGTACTATAAAAAACAGTTTTAATCACAATCAACGCATCATAGCTCTGAAGCCGTCTGGCAACTTGCTAACTATTGCTTAGACTATAATAAAGTTCTGCCCATCAATCTGCTCCTATAGTTCGGACTTCGCCTATTAGATCAACTCCTAACTACGGTTTAAGTCTAACTAGACTTGGCGTTAACTTGAGTTCGATCACGATGGGTAGTTAGCGAGACGCTTACAGAATTTAACAATGAAGTTTGTGGAAAATCTATTTTCGGTTGATGATAATGAATAGAAACAATTTTCAGCAAAAAACTCAGCAACTTCAAAAAATAAATGCCTTTTTTCATGAAAGACGATTTTCAGAGTAACACGTTATGTACGTTTAGTTTAGATGTTTAATTTTTGGGAAGTTACAAAAAACAAATACAAAATACAAACAAGTTACAACTTAGTAGATGCATATACGATGCACGTAGTAGATGCACCAAGATGCACGCACTTTTTTTTTACTTTTAACGGCAACTGGACCAACCAATTGTTTAAAATAAACTCAGTTCTTAAAAATATATTTTATACACATTGATCATCGGGTCCATTTGCCGGACGGAAAAGTATTTTAATAAATCATTCCGGTGACTCAAACCGCGAGTCCAGTTCAAAGCGAGGCCAGTCGACGAAAGACATCTTCACATCATTTATTATTATTAATAATGAAAGTTTATTTTCTGCAAATAGGCTTTTATAACCCATCAAACTTCTATAGTGCACTCGCTTAGGGTAAGGATAGTTCACTTAAACATGTTATTCTACCTTAAAATGTCTGGATCTGGAGGAATGACGTCCATCAAAATGGCAGCCGTTGAATTTTGAAAAATACAAATGATTCTGATTCTACTTATGTCGTACAAAAGTAGCCAGTAAGTTCGCAACACGTCTTTGTTACAATTGGAATAAGGTTGTGTAGTCAATTTTTTGACATCTTTGAGTTTGAGTGCCATGAACTATTTGACTGTACTTGAAGGAATCGCTTTTACACGTCCCTGCCATGTCATAATGGTCATGCTTCCTTCCCTCCACACAAACATTGCATTAACTTTTGATATACATATTACGGTGATTTACCATGTCTATAATTTAATGGAAGCCTTTGAACTTAAATGCATTTCAATTATCGAACAATGGGGTTTATCTTTACGCTCTACATCCACCTGTGAGCATACAATTTCCTTTTTACAGATGGTTAATCCGACTAAATGGGTGTTTAGAATAACAGATTTTGGCTATTAACTGTTGAAAGGTTTTAAATCATGAATACTGATTCATGTTATAAAGTATTTTATTGTTTTAGGTCGTTGATGCTTCCTCGGTCCAGTAGCAAGAGATTTCAAGATGAAAGAGATGCGGTGGACACTGGACAGGTAAGTTAAAATATATGAATAAATAATATGTTTTATCTCTATCCAGTTTTTTTTACCTTTCACTTGGACCTACTGGGTCTAGGAGTCGGGTTGAATAATTAATCACCAAATAATTGTATTAAGCTTAATAATTCAACTGTTTTCACAAATTATTTAGCGCCATAGATTAATTAAATTAGTTTTTATTTCCGAAAATAATAATGGCTGACTGATTTGAATATTTAAATTAAAATTCGATTTAGAGTAAAAATTGGCACAAAGAGTCTTGGTGGGCATTTTTTTAACCAAACAGTTATTAATCTTTTACTTCCTTGCCACCTACCTCGATAATCTATTCAAACCTCCTTAAGACTAGACTCTTACGCAATGTTTTGTGAAAATTAAGCGTGCCTTATCAGTATTAAGTTTATTGCGTTTATCATGGGAAAGAGTATGGGAATGAGGAAGTATGATATTTGAAAAAATGTAGAGTTGGTAGATGTCCTCGTATTATTAGAAGAACCGCAACCACAACCATTCTCTTACAAGTGTCTACAATGAATTAAATGAATTTTAGTTAGGCAGTAAATAAATATTGTTATGTGTTAAAGAATAATTACAATCAAAGTTCAACATCACACGCCTGAAATTCATGTTTTAATTTGAATCAAGTTGTGAGTATCATTTCATAATACCCTCAGCAATGTCAACTTCTAGCAGCAATATCCGTAGGCCAGCGTACGCAAGTAGTTTAATAAATTCTTCTACCCAACCCTATGGCCCTGTTTCCACCAAGGCGGAGCAGAGCGGAGAAGTGTTTTGAATAACCAATCAGATTTCATTATTTCCACTTCTCTCCGCTCCGCACAGCTCCGCTCCAAGCCGCGCCGCGAGCGCCGCTGTCAAATTTTGTACAAAAACTAGCGGCCGCCCGCGACTTCTTAAGTACGCGTGGGTCCCGTTTTACTCCCTTAAGTATAGCTTAAATTTTGCAAAATCCTGTCTTAGTAAGCTCCTCCCTTCTAAAAGGAGCCCCCATGCCTTTGAGACTTGACGGCCAGACACTTCTCCGCTCTGCTCCGCTTCGGTGGAAACCGGGCAAAGCAGTAACAAGAGCCACCGAAATAAAACTATGACATTTCGCAAAACAATTTTCCCAACTTTCCCGCGATAGGCGAAACTTTTGGCGTAAAGAAAAAGTTGCCCGCGGAACCCTTCCAGTTCATAATGGAGTTCCTTGGATCTCTTGTGAAGTTTTTAGTTACGTTATTTCGGCGCTCTGGGGGACTAACGTGTGGATGTAAGGAAATAAAGCTGTTATACTATGAACTCACAGGGGTGTTTTTTCAGAATAGGAAATTGTTATTGTTCAGAATGCTATGGAGAGGGCTATGCTCGGTGTTTCTTTACGAGATCGAATCAGAAATGAGGAGATCCGTAAACGAACTAAAATCGCTGACATAGCCCGACGGATTAGCAAGCTGAAGTGGCAATGGGCAATAGTACCCAGAACTGACGGCCGATGGTGCAGCAAGGTTCTGGAGTAGAGGACGCGTACCGGAAAACGCAGCGTAGGTCGTCCACCCACACACAAGGTGGACCGAAGACATCATAAAGACAGCAGGAAAGCGCTGGACGCAGGCCGCTACCAACCGGGTAACATGGAAAGCATTGGGGGAGGCCTATGTTCAGCAGTGGACGTCCTATGGCTGAGATGATGATGATGATGATGATGATGATGATTGTTCAGAATAGGAAGTTATTGAGTTCTTACGGCAGGTACTTGACCGCAGCATGTGTCCTGTTTATCGGGACCACTTGGAGGAGCCGCTTCGGGACCTCTTTGATCGGTGCTTTAATACCGGGAGGTTCTCAAAGCCTTGGAAAAAAGGCTGCTGTGCTTTTGAGGACGGAAGGGCGTCCAGCGGACTCGCCGAGCGAGTACCTATTGTGCTCCTGGACGAGATGGGAAAACTCTTTGAGAGATTTATCTCGTTTCGCCTACAGGACCACCTGACGTCATTCGGTCCAGATTTGTCCGATGCCCAGTTCAGATTCCGGACTGGCCTGGATACCTTCTCAGTAGTATACGACTTTTCATGTGTCCTATCGGTTTCTCGTGAATTCGTTCGTTTCAGCCAAATGACGTCCTATGTTGGGCAAAGTCTCTTTATATAGTCATCACACTAATGTCATTGCTTTTTCCATTTTGTGACAAGAGAACGGGTTTTAATTATAAAAAGGGAAAACAAAAGGAGATTATACTACATCATAATTATTTTGAAAGAATTTAAATGTTTACACTTAAGTACATAGTTACCTACCTTATGTATTAAATCATTAACAAACAACTTAGATATTCAAATCGCATATTTAACAAATAAACAAACATTTACATAACTCAAGAATTTAGCTCAGACAATAAAACATTTATTTGTTTTCCCAAAACGTCAAGAAATATTTCTTTCGCCCGCCGAATTCATTATGTATTTTGATACCCTCGTAAATTTGAAAATGGCCGGCGATACTGGAATAACGCAATAAAACCGAATTAATAATAAACAACTTTATTGTTACGAACCGACATTAGTACGTTGTTTTTCAAACGATACAACAACGGTTTTGAAACGAAATTCGGTTAGGTTTGTAATCACAGATATAGATATCTGTGTTTGTAATAATTTTCTTCTCGTCGTTAACTATAATTTGAGTCTCAAGAAGTTTGCAAAAAGTTTCAGTAAAAAAGTCATATCTTTACTTTTTATTTAATCTTTATTGTAAAAACTGAATACTAGGCTGTATGGCGGCGTATGCCTTTGCCTTTTACTGTCTATGGAAAGGGTAGGTAGTTAACAAAATAAAAACGTCAGTGGTTGTTTGCGATGCTTTCGAATCGTTGCGCGTTGTGTCGTGCTTATTTCGTCGTTATTTTTGTGGAAAAAAAAAACGTATTTTATTAAATCTTACAGAATATGTAATATGTCAAAGACCTAATAATATTATGTTGTGTTTTTTATCATAAGTGAATCAAGTAGTGAATTCTCGGATGACCTGTTATGAATGCTGAAAGTAGCTGCGGAAAACTATGGTGAGTCATAATACAATGTTACTTAGCTCCCTTTTCATAGATTTTTCTCATGTAATTATTGTAATTTCAAACAAGAAACCACCTAAGTATTTATATTTTTCTAAATCAAAGTTCTCATTCTCACTGATTCTGCGAGTGAAGCCAATTTAAAATTTCTAATCTCACTAAAAAACAACCCTGGCCACAAAAGAAAAAAATTAAATCAAAACAAAACAACGTTCCGCACATTCGAAATGACAATTCTAAATTCAAAACTAGTGGCGTACCGATTCGAATTTTGAACGAGCGCTGCGTGTGGCCGCCCGCCCGCGATCTGCGGTCGCGGCGATCAAGTTAATCCACCGAGAGATGTGTAGGGCTGCGGTTTGTAAGGGACTCTGAAAACTGCACACAGATAGCGGGTCAACGTTGACCAGCAACCGAGTGTTATAATGGAAAAAATTAGATGAACATTCGGGCGCTTTAGAACGACGAGCTTTGATTTAGCTTCACCTGTGTAGGTATGTTTGCAATTAAATCATAACTAACCGGCTAAAGTTCTATTGCGCTAATGCTATCATCTGAGTTTAAAGTCAAAGTAAATTTAGCAACTGTTTGTGATTGGTTTTGATACAGAAATGAAGTCCATGTTAGATACTTATTAAAAAGTCCTTCCTAGATAAAAACCATCATTTTACGTAAAAGCTACACTATCATTCAATCGTCATTATTGTTGCTATTATAATTTCAATTATTAAACCCAGAAAAGTATTATGTAATGGCAACCCTACTGATAAATCCCTCTCGAGCCGGTAACAGTGTACCTACCATGAGTTTACGTTATGTGTGCTCGCTAGCGAGTACGTCAAAAATCTCTATGAAGATTTTGTTTCATGAAAGTAGCCGCTAGGGGCGCTGCACAATATGTCATACAATTAATGTCATTTTTTTACGCAGTCGCTAGCGAGCACACCTAACGTGAACTCATGGTAAGCATACAGAATGGTTACTTCACGCGACACGGCTATACGTGTAGTTGCGCTGTAACGTACGCCGAACGAAACTGACGCGTGACGCTCGCTTCGCTCTCTTTAGCTAAGTCTCTAGACAAAATGACATTTATGACAGTTTTAATCGAAATTATATCGCTTCTGACTGTTGTTTTTCTTCGCTCCGTGAATTTAATTTCTTTAGACACCCAGCCTCCCCTGACAAAAAATATGTTTCAAAGAAATATTAGTTTTCAAGTTCCTAGACTTGCATAAATACTCGTAGTTTGCTCTTTCTTTAGGTTCGGATTGGTCTGTTCACTCACACTTGCAAAACATTGCCTGTATACGAAAAAGCCAAAACTTATTATTTAACTTAAAACACCCCCTCTAGGTACGAGTATGTGAACAAGCCAAAACGTGTAACAGTTGTCACTAGAAAAGACCACATTTTGTAACAAATTTAACCTTATTCCCACTACATAAGATGCAGTGTTTATAGTTTGACATGCCGTTGTTTGAACATCACCAGATAAGGTTTTTTTTTTGCGAAATCAACTTTATCCCAACAACATAAGGTGCAGTGTTTAGCTTCATATGCGTGTAGGTCGCGTCTGCAGACGTCGTAAACATGTTACTGCAATATTAATGGTCTAGACTTAGATTTAGTCTGTGATATGTCTGTTTTGTATTGCGTTATGTCGATAGTATTGATAAATCATATTAGATTGTTTGTTGCACTATCATAGATCACTTATAATAAAGGGAGATGTGACAAGAGGGCGGGGCCGATGTCGCAGCAATATGCCCAAAAACAGCCCCCCTAGACAAAACGCACTTTTTGATCGAATCGAAAATCGAATCCGTCAAAACTCCATACAAAAAAGGGGCTTTTCGACCACTTTTCGACTGGTTTGCGATTATAATTTGCACTTTGTCTAGACCCACAGAACACATTGCTCGTGACAGCAATGATGACAGCAGCGACGTCATTTTGTAAACAGTTTACTGTGGGTCTAGTATGGAGTTTTGACGGATTCGATTTTCGATTCGATCAAAAAGTGCGTTTTATCTAGGATGCTTGCGTAGTACTAAAGATTATTCGAACGTTGAGTACTGATACCGCAGTGGATAATGAACACATATTTTGATTACTTTGTGTGTGTGAATTTCTAATGCGACACTGAGTTTCGAACTCAGCGCATTAGTTGGCATCTCTCTATATCACATTATAATACAGTCGACAGTACATCAGACATTTTCGTTGTGCGTTCCTGAAAACAGAGGTACGGCTAAAAACGTCTGAAAAAGCCTTGATAAACAGTTACTTATTAGGTAATAATATTATAAAAAATTGGCGTTAAGACCGGGACTATTCCCACCTCTCGTTCCCATCGCTGCAACCCTGTGTAGCCAGGATCTACAGCTTGACCGCCGATAAAAACCCAACCAGTGAAGGCATAGAAAAATCGTTAAGAGACACATCTCCTAAATACCTATTTACTTTAAAAAATTAAAATGCCTAATGTGGAAGTCAAACCCATGACCTTTCGCTTCCCAATATCTAAGTTGCTCAGATTTAATAGATAAGGCTTTGAGTAACTTTAAAAGTGTAATTTAAAAGATGCAATTGATATTTTTCATAATATTATGATTGTTTCTATTCTTTCGGAATGAAATATAAGCTAACCTTTTCATTTATTGGTGGATTCGTTCGACATCCTCATGCATTTTAATCAAGCAATCTACGTTTGCAGAAAAACATTTCTGACAGAGTTAAAAGTAGAATTTTATTCTAATGGAAATGGAATCCTCTTGTGAAATTAGAAATGTTTTAGTAGTAGAATATGTTTCTTTAATTGGCTCATGTTCAAGTTGTATCTTCCTGCACATTTATGTACTTCTATTAAATGCTGTTGAAACATTGTTAAACAAATAAAATAAAAAATAAATAAAATAAAATAAACAAACAAAATTATGTAACATAATGTATTAATTTTCAAAAAAACCCATAGCAAACTACAAATTCTGCAGTCGGGTAGACAGCCGAAACCAATCCCTCGTATTCCAAATAAGGCAACGAAATCATTATTATGATCATTATACGATCCGCGCACGTGGCACACCGGAAGTGGGGTCTAACACACCCCAACACTGGGGTGATAAATTAATGGGTTAAATTAAATGCCACATTATTCTGCTACCCTCAAAAGTAAAGGGAAATATTAATAAGTATTGATGTTGTTTGGTCAATGGCATGTTTGATGTGAAGTACGTTTTAAGTCAGTCTGTTCTGAGTTTTTAATAGCTTTTGTTTTGTTTTAAAGGATTGATTTAGAGTAGGCGCATACCGCTGATTTTTAGTTGGCCGATAGTTGTGCCCGATTTTAAATTGTATGAAGAATCGGCCAAAACGAATCGGCGTAGTGTGCGCACTCCCATACATGCCCATACTGATCAACTGCCCGACTAAACTATCGGCCGACGAAAAATCAACGGTGTGCGCCTACTCTTAAGGACCATTCAATATAACAAATAACGACATGAAAGCTAGCATACATTTTAAAAATACTTTTTTCAATATCCATAAACTTTACTATAAAAATTCAAAATAAATAATTTCTTCTTTTTAGACTAGGACTTGACTGATCATCAACTGGCTAGTAAGGTCTACCTCCAACACCAGATTATAAACTTTAGTTATGAATTTGCACCTTTGGCTATTATAAAGTTAAGTACAACAGTGTTTTACTTTGATGTGCCATATACGTACAAATTTTAATATAATATAACTTTATACCTGTGGTGATGACTAATATTAATTAGTACCTTTAACTTTCATAATTTCTAAACTTCCTCCCTCAAGAAAACATTTTTGTAAGCAATGAAAATCTAACACCGTTCCGACCATAGACAAAACCCACAACGGCACAGACAACGATACGTCATCGAAACATTACCGTAGAGCCTGATCAGCCGTTAAATTATTCACCATTAACTGTCATGTCACGCGGGCACCGCCATTTTGAATTATTGAGAAGGCGCGAAATACTGAATGCTGGTTAATTATGAAACGACAGTGATTCAATGCTTAAATACTTTACTAATGACGAGGAAGACACGAAATGAGCTTATTTTTACCCGACTGCGCTAGAAGGAGGGTTATTTGTAAGTTCTTTAAACATCATCATCATCAACGGCTCTTTAGAGCCCACTGCTGGACTATAAGCCTTCTCCACTTCTTTGGAGGGTTTTGCCATAATCTCCACACTTGGCAGACGGATTGGAGATAGCAGTTTAAAAGATTAATGTTTATCAGAGATCTTTAAAACATATTTTTTATTAATTGAAGAATGTAGAGCTAAATTTCCTGAAGGAGCTGGATGCAGGCTCTACTGACCGCCCAATCTGGAAATCATTAGAGGAGGCCTATGTTCAGCAGTGGGTGTCCTGTGGCTGAAATGATGATGATGTGTCTTCATCATCATCATTTCATTTCAGATATATGTATTTTATCTTACCTAATGTTTGTAATTTTCAAAAGCATTGATATTAACAGAACAATATGTCTTCTTCATACCTAAGTAAAGCTAAATATTCCTAAGTGGCATAATTTTATAAACATCACGCATGCGAAGCCGCGGGTAAAAGCTAGTATTCTTTAAAATAACAGTGACACCAATATTCTTAAATAAGTATAACTTATAACTATACAATGATCCCAAATCCTTATGAATTCCATTCTTAAAGGGTAGTTTAAATAGCCATTACTGGGGTTTAGGGATGTAATAAAACCTTTTAAAATATGCTAATCCTTTAACACAGGGCATTATATTAAGCGTGTAAGCTACAAAATATTGATAGTAAATAGTTTTTGTGATATGGCCACGTTTCACCCGTATTTACAAACATTACAATGAGGTCTCACAGTGCGCGTGGACGCACAAGGTCACAAAAACCTATTAATAGACAGTACTTGAGTGGCGGAGTGACACACACAAAAAAATCACAGAGCCCTATTCAACGCTGTGCGTTCGATTTGCATCACCCGTATTCACAAACGATTATTGCTTAAGTGAGGCAGCAAATCGAACGCACAGCGTTGAATAGAGCTCTACATATGATTGGTTCGTGTGTGACCCTATGCGTCCACGTGCACTGAAAGACCTCATAGTAATGTTTGTGAACACGGGCGCGGGCGTTAGAGTAGTATGGGTGATATTGTAATTTTAATCCTACTATAATATTATAAATGCGAAAGTTTGTATGGATGTCTGGATGTTAACATGTTTGTTACTCTTTCAGGCAAAAACTACTGAACGGATTTTTTGAATCTTTACAGTATTATTGTTTATAACCCAGAATAACATATAGGCTAAAATTTATGACGATCGGTGACAAACTAAATTTCACGCGGGTGAAGCTGCGGGAAAAAGCTAGTGTGTAATAAAATGTAGCTGTGAACTTAATGGTGTGTAAAGGTATTGGTAAAACTTTTAAGAGCACTTAAAGTTAAAAGTTGAGATTTTATGTTAATTCCAATTTATTGTGGGTTTCATTGTATGTAGTAGGTAATTATTTTTGGAGAATTTCGATGTTGAAAGTCATAGAAAGAAAAGGTCGTTAAATACATAATTTTCTTAATATGTATAAATGAAAGCTAGTGACACGAACGATCAAGAATAGCCTTTGTGTTTCTCAGGCTTCCATCTCTATATCAAAATTATTAGATAGATATTCCTTCATAGTTTTTGCTTGAAAACGTCACACTGAGCCAAATAGATAGAGTTCCTTTACGTTAATTACAACAATATTGCTAATACTTAGTTTTCTAATTTTTTGCCTTAAACAAAGCAACATAGAGTTGAAAATTAGAAATCTCAAGAATCTCTAATTTACGTTAAAACAAAGGCCAAACTTTACTTAGTAATCATTTCGAATTTAACCGGAGCTGAACCGAAATTGTAATAAACAAACAAACGAACAAACAAACACCAACAAACGATATGGACCGCCACAACTTGAGCAATAACTCAATACAACTGGACGCGAATTGACTAAATACACGGCGATTAGAGCACCTGCTCAAAATATCGATAGGTGCTCTGAGTGGAATATGTATGGTGCTATTCGTGCAGGTTTTTGGGCGGGTGCTGTAATTTGACCGCTCGCTGGAAGAGGATACTAGATATTTGTTTTTTGTAAGACTCTTAAAAATAACTTTACATACCCCAGTATTACATTGATCCTACCTCTGCTTCGGGACAAGACACGCACTTTATATTTCTAGGCATAATAATATTAATTACTATAAATGCGTGTCATTTTAGCTCTAAACAAAAAAAAATTCTCAATCAATTATTTTGCAACCTACTAAAAATATGCTATGAAGCCAGATGCTATGAAAATAGAGAAGAGAGAGTTTCACCCTAGAGACAGTAACTCGCATTTAAGGTGGTTTAAAAAAATAGAAAATTAAAATTTGATGCCTAAATTGTTACGCTTTTTTCAGGAATATTCCTGAAACAAAGGGACCCAGATTAGTTTCTGTTTCATAGCGGTGTTCATAAGGTGATCGTAAAGACGCGGCCCGTAGCAGCCGTCAATAACAGCGATCTAACTAACTTTTCGAACGCACCTGACTGAACGGATAGGCTAGGGGATAGCATGCCTAGATCTTTCTTATCATGTACCATCTTGTACTTATCGTAAACTGGACGTCTCAGGGACAATAAATAAAGTTGACAGGTAGGACCTAGTAGTATCAATTTGACACTATAGAGACAAGCCAAGAAAGTGACCTTTGGACAGGTAGGAGGTACCTATATCCGTAGATCAGAAAGGAAAAGGCAGGCATGCAGTTGTTAGTGACTGGCAGGAAATCAATTTCGGGAATCAGACCGGAAAACATACCTAACCCTTTTTTTCGGAGAAAACGCTTCACAAAAGACTTCAAGTTATTGTTTTGAAGTTAGATTTCGTTTGGTTATCGATTTCAAATTCCAATCTGTTGATTATAAGTACTCAATTAAAAAAGTTTCTATAATTTATAATTATTATAAAAGCAGTAGGAAATGGAGCAGTCCATATTTGGAATATTTCTAAGAAAACAAGAAAAAATGTTAAGCTCCTATCCCCTGGTCTTCGAAACGTAAAATACCGACGAAGTTGGTCGATTTCATACAACACCGCGGTTTGGGGCATGACAGATACGAGGCGGGCCCCTGCGGCTGACTGTACATACATTTTGTATGTTTACATACACCGATAGCAGAAGTAAGCAAGCTCTAGGAAAAGTAAAACTAAATGGGGAATGAAAGTTTTCCCGTTAAGTACTCGTACTAAAGATCAATACATAAATACTACAAACTTTTCTCTAATATTCCTTCAATAAACCAGGCAAATAAGTAAAAGTCGGACTCCCAGAAGGTTCCATTCCTTTGAACATTGAATCATACACTTTTATAGGATAGATATAGGATAAAAGTGTATTATTAATAATAATACTATACTTAATACTTTAGTGAATCAAAGAAATAAATTCAAATTACTTTTAAATCAAGTTATTTAGGTACGAGATTACTGACTGACTGACTTACAAATTGGCATTTTATTTATGTAATTACATAAACTTAAATAACACAAAAAAACTTATTTTATAACATTTTTTTCAAAAAGTTTAGTTTCAAAATACATTACGTAGAAAAACTAATCTAAGTTTAGATTTACTGTGTAGGTACATTGATAGTAATAGTTATTTTTACATTTTCAGTAACTCTACCATCCTGAAAACCACAAGCTTTTTAGACATCCATTTTAACGTCGCTCCCACAAACCCTTTGATGGTCGTAACGAAGTATCAAACACATAAAAAGATCATTAAACACACAACATGCATCAAACATTATGTTTGGTTGACCACTTCGGTGTTTACAAGTCAAAGAAACTTAAGCAAACATAAAAAACTTATAAAAACAGCTCTATTGGTATTGAGATAATAGCTAAATTTTGTGTAATCGCATTTTTGTTTGTGCGTCCTTTAGGAAAACCAACGATTGGTTAATATTATCTTGATGCACTCAAAAATGTCTTTCAGTTGCTTAAATATCTTTAAGTAGGTACTTTCTTTGATAACAGATGAGGAATTTTAACCAAAACATACATTGACTCGCTCTAGCATCACGAAAAAATAACAATATCATTGGATTAGCTGCCTGCGACTCCGTCCTGATAGATTTCCAAAAACTCTTTATTTATTATGCCTTTAGCACACATAATATGCCACTCAGTAATAATGTAGCCTTTTTCCGGTAAAAAAACGTTTACAGTAGGTTTAGAAGTCCCGGATTACCTCCTCTTACAAGCATACTTACAAATTTTACCTTCTCAATATTGGTAAATCTTACTTACTTCTTACTAATATTATAAATGCGAAAGTTTGTTTGTTTGGATGTTTGGATGTCTGGATGTTTGTTACTCTTTCACGCAAAAACTACTGAACGGATTTTGATGAAAATTTACAGTATTATTGTTTATAACCCAGAATAACATGTAGGCTATAATTATGACGATGTGACAAACTAAATTTCACGCGGGTGAAGCCGCGGGCAAAAGATAGTTTAAGTATATTTCAAGAAGTATTTTTAGAGTCAGCCATATTAAAATTTGTTTCCATCTGTGCCCAATTGCCATTGTACTCTAACCATAGACATAACTTAGACTCAGAAGTCAAATAAGCCATAGACAAGCCCGTGGGTGGTCCATAGACACTAATTCATGACGCGATCAACATTTTGTACGACAAATATTATCACCCCATACATCATAAAATAACCTACCTCAAGTGTAATTCTGTAAGCTCAAAATGTAGGATTTCCAACTCTATGGCAATGATATTAAGGATTAGGTTTTAGAGGTAATTTTGTGCTAATATTGACGGGTGGGGTAGCGTCAAATGATAATAATCCCTTATCTTTATGACGTTACATGTCAAAAAGTTGAATTTAAGGTGAAAGTACAGACAAAGGCATTTTAAAACAAACACTGTGGTATCTTAAGTTACTTATTGGTTAAAAAAAAATATAAGGTGCACTTTTACAGCTTTAATCCAATTTCATTTATTTTGCAAGTAGGCTGTAGGTAAGCTTTTTAAAAGATTTTTACTCTGTATAAAATTCTTTGAAAAACTAAAAAAAACATTGCAATACTTCCTACTAATATTATAAATGCGAAAGTTTGGATGTCTGGATGGATGTTTGTTACTCTTTCACGCAAAAACTACTGAACGGATTTTGATGAAACTTTACAGTATTATTATTTATAACTCAGAATAACATATGACGATCTGTGACACTAAATTTCACTCGGGTGAAGCCGCGGACAAAAGCTAGTATCTATAACATAATTTCCAGACTACACTCATTAATTTGCGTCAATAATGCCTGCAAATTGCTCAAGATTTTTAAATTCTACAAAGTACAGAAATCTAAGAATGTAAAAATCTCTTTTCATTTTAGCATTCTTTTCTACGACAAGCATAGAAAAAGTTCTAAAATAGCTGCATAAAAATGATTCTTCAACTGTGTTCAAAAACAAAAAACAAACCATCCTTCTCACTTTCACGTCGTTAATTTTTTTCCTGCACCCTTGAGCTTAACCCCAAAGTGCGAAAGGGATGTGGCACTCCATAACGCTCGGCGCCGACAGATAACAGGTTAAAAGGTCAGCAGATAAAGAATCTTTACCAAGACAGTTAACCCTACGAGTGCGGTGTGAAAGTGTGACATCTTATAGGAGACTCTTGAAAATGCTTAGTTGTTTTTGCAGTTATTTAAATACTTACATACAGACTGCTGACATACAGAACTGCTGCCGACAAACTGTGTCACAGTTTGGCAGAAAATATTAATGTTTACCTACTGTGTGTATTTACATGGAAAATAAATAATAATAAAAAACTTACTACGATGGCTGAAAAGAAATGTTTTACTTTAAATAAATAGAGGAAAAACAATTAATGGTAAAAACTGGCATAAGCATTATTATTTAAGAATAAAGTTAAGCCAAGTTCAAATTCTTTTTTATAATGCAAGTATCTGAATCTGTGATCGTGCGAAATCTTTTAGATAAGTTTTGTGCAAGTAAAAAGGTACCTATTTTATCTAGAGTGCCATAAGCACTATTCCAAACATAGATGTGTAATAATAATTTTACTGTTCTTTGTAATTGGCATATTTTATTGTGATTTAAAAAGTAATGTAGGTAGGTAGGTATAACTTGTAACAACAAATTAAAATACATATTCTCGTATTTAGGATCTGAGAACCCATATTTTTAATAAGAAATCAAGTTCTTTTCATTCGTTTTGGACCTATTGTAACAGTTCTAAACCCACGCTAAAGATATAAAAATAGTTATTAGCTAAAAAACTTCTATTAACAAAGTAACTCGCTACTAGGCCATCACATGACGTAATTACTAATTACCTTTCCCATTATCCGAAGCTGCGTATCTAAACGGGTTTAATCACGGGATGGGGGCGCCACCATCGCATATGGTTCGGGCCGATAACTAGAAAAGACCCTGATGTTACGTATTAATTAATATGACGCCTGCTGGTAATTATCTTTGGCCCTTAATGTTAACAGCTGTGGCAAAAATTAATTAACTATTTATTGTAGATAAATAAAAAAATTGTACTTCATTTTCGTATTTTTATGATGCAATTGCCAGCCAAAATTTGATTATACCCTTTTTTGCTTTACACGAGATCTCACTCGAACAACTTTTTGCAGTAGAAGAACTAAGTTACAAAACTTATACAGTGTGTTTGGGATATGGCTAGCGATAATTGAAGGCGATGTTATTATGTCAATTTTCAAAAATGCCCAATACCTATGTGGTTCTACCCCCCTCCTCTTGGAATGAATATAATAATAAAAAATAAGCCCCCCCCCCACATAAGGGGGAATTTTTTGTCGATAAAATTGACATCACAACATCGCCTTATTATCGCTAGCCCTATCCCAAACACACTGTATAGTAAAATTATGATTTTTCATCTTTTTGATGGGAATTTCCAACTACGTATGACAAATTTTTGGATTAGGTTACCCACCCATGTCGAAAAAGATTTCTTTTTTCTTCAACACAATTTCTACTGCTCTGATTTATAGTTCACAAAACAATATTAAAAACCCAAAAATGCTATTAGTAAACCAATTAAACTGCACATATCACCCACATCTGTTTACCCACACCCCACGGGGTGTAAAAATACCCCAGTAAAAAGTATTTGGTACGATTTCTGTGACATTGACAAAACAAATGACGCATCGAATGACATTCCATGTTAATTACGCTTTACCTAAATTGATGGAGACGTTTTCTGGAAAAAGTCTTTAAACAGTTCCATTTTGAAGAATTTGCCTCGTTTAGTTTTAAGTGTGTAGTTTGGGTATTTGGTTTAACTAGGGACATGCGAATGCGATGGTTATTTTAAGCAATTCGACAGTGACCTTACTGGCAATGTTTTATAATGAAAAGCAGTTAATACTCATAGAAAGTATTACTAATTTGTGATGCACAAATTACTATTAGTCCCGTTGACCTTTCTGAGTTAAGACTAAGGCTGGGTTGCACCATCTTACTTTAACTTTGACAAACGTCAAAAATCTATCAAACTCCATACAAAATACACTGGTTATCGTTATAGTTACGGTCAAAGTTAGGTGGTGCAACCCAATAGACCAGCGGTGACGGGGTTCAACAAAGTACTCACTGACCCTCTGCAGCTCCGGAATCAGTCAACAGTCCGACACTGAAACCATTTGCCTATGAAAGTTTTACATCCCGAGGTCACTTGGGTAACTAAAGAAACCTCATTTGTTTAAGTGAGATTTAAGCCACCCACAAGCTAACTAGGAATAGGTACCAGTATTTCTAGTCTGCAAAATATCCATAAGTCAGAAATGTATATGCTTTTGTTATTTGCTACCTGTAAAAATGTAAGGCGGTTATCACACTGCGCCGCGCTCCGCCGCGGAGCGCGTGATTTTCATATAAAAAATCACGCGCGCGGACGCGTTGTCAGTGTGAATTGCCGCGCGTGTTTTCTATACAAACTGAGGTACTTGCATACAATGATTAAATCTGTCGCCCCGCGCTCCGCGGCGGAGCGCGGCGCAGTGTGATAACCGCCAAACGGATTGAGAACCTCCTTTTTTGTAGTCGTCAAAAAGTTCAGTAACATCAGTAGGTAACGATGGATTATACAGGGTGTGTCACCCTTGACAATTCTTTTTTAAATACTGGTGTATGGTACCTCAGTGTACAGTGTATCGACTCCTATGCTTTGGACCACTATTTACGCCAAACCCTGTATGTACCTACTACATTTATAAGTCATCCATTCCCCGGCCAGCGAAAGGGCCAGCCATCGAACCACTCGGATGATTTACAAAGGGCCTCATTTGAATTTGAATCGGCAGTATCAAATTACCGCATTTAACCCTTACCGGATTACAGATATCGATGTGAGAGAACAAACAGAACATTGTTATTGAAGTGGGAAGAAGGAACAAATGTGCTACGGAATGTTTCAGTTCTTCTGGAATTTTAAGCAAATAAATTAACTGCCCAGTCATATGCTGTAATTAGAGAATCTCAAAAAAAATGTTGTTATTTTTTCCAATTTTATTTCCTTTCCGAGATAATATAATAACAAAGTACACCTATGTGCTTCGTTTATGGCTTAGCAAAAGTTTCCCAACTGCAAAAATAATCTGACAGTATAGTGGTTTGAAATACGATAGGTTGTGCTTTGCGATGATTCTTCTCTTATACCAGCAGCGGACTACCATTGACCTAAATTACGATAACGATGATAAACTGATCTCTTTAGGCTATGGCACGTCAGCCCGGTTATCCGGGTAGATGAAAAAAGTTCCTTTCTCATGGAAATCCGCGGTTACCTACGTCCGTTCGGAAACCCATTGTTTTGTTTAAACCACCATTGGAAAGTCGGTAACTTTTGGGTGATTGGAAACGTGCATTTGAAAACTACGTGCTTTTGAACGGACCCGGAAAGATAAACAAAGGTGGTTACGGTTGTTTGCTATACCTATCATCACATCAGCCAATTAAAGTCCACTGCTAGACAAAAGCCTCACCCAAGGAAAGACCATGATCTCACGCTTTTATAATACAAGTAATGTGGAGAATTATTAAGTCATATTTAAAACAAATATATGAGTACTTTTTCTTATTTTGTTGTCAACAAACCTACAGTGTCAGCCCAAAACTCCGCTACAAGAATGGCGTTGTCAGTAACATTAATTCAACTTTCCTGCGTGCAGTTGTATACGAGTATACTAAAATTAATAAAATACATTTTTTATTTTTGATGCAATTTCTCTCCATGTAGGTAAAAAAACAATTGACAGGACCACACGCTACACCTTTCTGATTTCCTATTCAATATCAAACTTTCGCTCCTACTGCCAATTTCAACTGCATCCCTCAATCGAGACCCTTACACCCCGTATCCTTGTTTACAGCTGTCCTATTGTAAACAGACAGACAGACAAGCGTAAACACCACGTGATTGGACACGTGTCTGCACACGTGGTTAGGATCCGATATCACCACAATGAAACGCGTTGATCCTTATTTTATTGCTTGTGATGTTAATTGATTTCTCATTCATCTTAATTAAGCCACTCTTAAAAGTACTCAGTATATTTTAAAACAAAGCTAAGGTAAGAATCTACAATCAGGAATAGATTTAGATCTGTGGTCATTTCATCTAACCCCCTTACTAATAAAGGGTTAGTAGTAGTTTCGCACGAACGTGCGAAACGTCCCTTCTCAATAATAATAATTATGTATTTTTTTAGAAGGCGTTTCGCCCGGATTTGTTAATATCGCGTGCGAATCGACTTCTTCGAGAACTAGTAGTAGGTATGAGATTACTAGTTCTCGAAGGAGTCAATTCGTACGCAATTTCAATACTTCTAATACATCCGGGCGAAATGCCTACTAGAAAAATATTATTATTGAAAGGAAACGAATTTCGTGCGAAACTACTACTAACCCCTAATAAAAAGTTACACACTCGTTGAACAATAGTTTAAAGTGACGTTTCCTACAGTAGGTACGTCTACAGGCTGAACATTATCATCAATGATTTCCAGATTCACCGTCTACGGGCCCACGTGCAAAATATTGTAACTTATTTTTGCCTTTTATAATAACCTAATTTGCTTCGTAAATAATAACTTTGAAATACCTTTTTCACATCAAAATTCAAGCCAATCCTTTCATCCGCCTACGCACCAAACATATTCATACACACTCTAATATAATTTCTCCAATCCTGCTTGTGGCACTACAAAACGAAGTCTTTTGATCCGAATCCCTTACCTTTATCTTAGCGAAAATAGGTTAAGGGCTTTGAAGAGTTCTCCTACATCGTATTAGCCCTTTATAAGTAGCTTATTGCCCGTTGTGAACGGATAAATCGTAGAAATGGGCCTTTATGGCGAGATGAGAGCTCAGAATGTTCTTTTGAAGCGACGATAGCCAAACGGTGAAGGTGTCGGACTGGCCGATTCGTGATCCGAGAAATGAAACCTACTCGTAACACAAGCCTGTTTAGTTACAATGAGGGGTTAACGGGATTATTTGTAATTTGTTTGTATTTATAATATATTATTTTTATAATAATAATACCTACTAAATCCCACCACCACAATTTCATTTAAAATGTTGCCAGGAGGCACCGTATGTATGGCTCACACTGTGAAAAATAAGATCGCATGTGGAGCCAAGCTTCTCACTCTACACGCCCTTACTCTACACCTTAATCAAAATATGTGGAATGGCCGTTTCATTATTACAAGATTTGGCTCTATTATATTATATCTTCATAATAGTTCAAACAGAGATTGATATAGAAGACAGCACATAAGACAATTCATTTTTGCTGCGAAATTGCTATTAAAAATACTCGTCGTGCCACAGGTGATATGATGCTATTTCTGAAAAGTAAAAGCGCTTTTTAAAAGCCTATTTGCAAAAATAAATGAGTTTTTATGTACATAATAACCACCGTATGAAAGGAAACCGTGAAATGAACACAAATAAGACTATTATTTTTTATCTAATTTAATTAAATATTCGGGTCTTATTCTATGCATTTTTATTCACCGCGTGCCACCGGATTTGGTAGTAAAACCTCCACATCCGAAAATATTACCTTTGTTCTTCAGTTTAGATTAATCCTTTTCAGTAAATTTGAACAGTTCCGATTAGGGATCGGACCTTTTGCGGTAATCTGAGTTATATTGAACACTACTGTATTCCTGCGGCTTTGCTCGCGTTTTTAAGTAGGTACTTACACCGACTTTTTATTTATTTTGTTTTGAATCTTTATTGAACACAAAAAAAAACAGTTACAAACATACTAGCGTAGTAGGTACATTATATCTCAATATGTACAAGCTGTGAACTTAATGCCGTGTGACATTCTCTATCAGTTAACCATTCTCGAAAAGAAAAGTTCTCGAGTGGCGACCACGGGCTGGAAGACGTAGCGTAGGCAGGCCTTCTACTAGGTGGACCGACGATCTGATAAAAGTCAAGAACCTGGATGCGTGCAGAGTAGGACCGTTCATTGTGGAAAACCTTGGGGGAGGCCTTTGTCCAGCAGTGGACGTCATTTGGCTGAAACGAACGAACGAACGAACAGGAGTTGAAATAACGATAACGTCAGCTAGTTACTTCAAACTTTATTCCCTGAAATACCAATTGTACGGCAGATATAGCTATAGAATAACTCTATTGCTTCAGATCATTTGCCTGCATACCCAGAATTCATAATCAGAGGTTTATATATCGATTCAGTTCCAGGAACTATTGCTAACATACTATTGAATATAATTACTTACATAACTTGGCAGACTCGCTCAAGACAATGAATAGATGACGTACAGAGAGACAACTCTATAGAAGATTCTATTCTTGCCTACCTTATTTTTCCAACAAAAGTTTGAGCTTAAAGCTGTGGAAACGACACAATTCTATTTGTATTTGGTGAGTATCAAAAGACACGGTTGTCTGTTTCTCTTATTTAAAAACTCTTGGCTACCGGCTGGGCCGATTTTAATAGGACTTTCACTAACAGATATCTTATGCAGTAAACTAGTCATCTAGTGTTAGTGACAAGGAATCACAAGGGCGACTTTTGATATAGAAAAATAAATGTTCGCACAAAATTGTGAACAGTCCCTATGACGAGCAAAAGTCACGGACAGAAACTAAGGCTGGGTTGCACCATCTTACTTTAACTTTAAAAAATGTCAGAAATCTGTCACACTCCATACAAAAAGCACCGGTTATCGTTATAGTCCGGGCCTTTTCAAGGCGAGAGTGAATAGGCACTTACAAAGTTACAGGGCAGATTATGTACCATCCTAGACTGCATCTCAGTTAACATCAGGATTACGGTCAAATACCTGCCTTGTCTTGCATAAAAAAAAGTTACGGTAAAAAGGTGGTGCAACTCAGCCTTCTGTAGGTAGGTAAGTAGACAGGATCTGTTCTGTAAGCTATGTATTCTTTGAGTGAGATGTTCATAACGAGCAGGGCGCATCTGCGTCTACCGCCCGTCTGTCTGAGTCGGTATATTAATATCGCTTCACTGTCTACTCGTCTGTCTGTAATGTAATGAAGAGGGCAATCGTATTGTGTTCCGATTGGTGTCTTTATTATGGGACTTATTAAAATAATAATGTTTCGTTATACTTTCTACAAAACAGAATTAGTACACTATTTAAAACACTTTTTTTTAAATATTATTAGTAATTGCTAATTGTTAGTATGCAGTATATTTATTGATGCCTTTGCGTGGTGACAACCTAAACTGTAGACAAGTTTAGCTCTCGTTCAACTTCCGGTCTCCCTCTTCCTGTTTGCGATGTGAGCAAGCACGGTGTGCATTTTTACTTTGTGCAATTTCTGTACTTACAATTAAGTTTATAGTAAACTTTATAAAGCTGCAAACTGAATTTCATTCAAGAAACCTTAACACTAATAAACAAATTACTAATAGTCCCGTTAGCCCACCGTACTAAACTAAATATGCTTGTGTCACGAGTGAGCTCACCACAATAGTCGAGCGGCGGCGGGGACCGAACCCGCGTTCCCAGGATCACGAGTCGGTCAGTCCGACCTCTTCATCGTTCGGCTGTGGTGGGTTCATTTTAATTTGTATTTTCAGAAAACCAGTAAGTATCCCGAGGTTTGGGGGACCAAGGAGAGTTGTAACAGAGGGGGTTGTGACAAAGTCAATTTCTCTAAACCTTAAACTTAATCGAGTTGGCAACTTCGCGAATTCATTGCTCTTTCGGCACTCTACAGTTAGCGTGAAATTGTCAGCACTGTTTTATAAGTGCCGAGAAATCGGCTTTGTGACAACTTACCTCCGTTACAAATCTCCTCGGTCTCCCCAGATGACACGGTACTTGAAGCTAAATAATGTGGTAATAAGTAATGTACATATTTGTAATATAGTTTTATATGCATTAGGGTTACATGTACAAAACAACGCAACGCTCAAACTCTATCCAATCTAAGTGACAATTTTTTTCTTGTGATTGATCTAAAACATTGAAATTCAAGAAACACAATCCTCGAAAAATTCAAAAGTCTCGGTGAATAAATGATCTTTTAATCTTTTTTTTTAATATTTTTAATCTCAATCATAGGTCTGGAATTTTATAAATGAGATCTCTTCTGTAATACTCACATAAGAACTGCGAAACTTAAAAAAATTAAAGTTTTTTTTAAGCATAACAAGGTATTTGACCACAATCGCACCTGGTGTTAAGTGAGATGCAGTCTAGGATGGTACATATATCAGCCCTGTAAGTGCCTATTCACTCTCGCCTTGAAAAGGGCGGATTATAGTCTTCGGGAAAGAAATTCCAGTCCCTAGCTGAATTTAGTTGTAACACTCGTTTTCCTGAGTATGTTTTGCGTACTACATCTCACTTTCGTGTGGTGTGCAATGACAATTACCTACCTATATTTCTATTTATCTTTTAATAATAATTTCATGTAAATTACCAATAAGTTCTCCACTGTATTAATTAAAAATATAAACTACTCGTTGTACGGTTGCTTGTTAGTAATTAGTCACACCATTACTGTGTTACTTGATAGTTGATACGCGCACTTGAAGGCGCCTTGAAAGCTTCAAAGAAAGCTTTCAGATTGTATTCGTTTATTTTTGATACAATCTGTACGAAGGATGTGTCTGGATGCAAGCTAGTGAGTTGTTTTACGATGTGTGGTGTGCCTACGCCTTGTAACACAATATGACTCTGGGCCATCGTTACAAAAGCTGTGTGATGCATTTTAGAAATGTAACTAAGTATGTATGTAATAAAACGGAACAATGTGACATTCACAGGAAAAAACAGTGAGTTGGAGTCTAATTTGATGATCAAAGTTCCTACCTACTCTTAATAAATGTTGTTCTAAAAATTTAAGTTTAACAATTGTTTTAATTTAGTAACATTCTTGTCTTTTTTTTGACATTTCGTTACTGGCATGATAAAAATTATAATGCGAGTTTTGTGACACATCAAAATCTAAGTATGTAGTGAGACACATTTAACTTACCCGTCAGGAAAGTTCCTTAAAATTAACACTCTACTATTCTTTTCTGTACTCTCTCCATTATTTACTTTGATATTTTGAGTACACCCACAAAACATGAGCCCAAAATATCCTACAGCTTAAACGAAATTAACCCAACATAAGCACAGCTTAAAGCTTAACAGCTTAGCTTGTTTACTAACATCGGATGTACAAACTGACCGCTTAATTTACGAGCATCGAACCAACGACCGGGTAGACAGATGTGGCGGCCACGTGGGTTAATAAAAACAAAAGAAAAAATATCAAAGCTGTGAAGTGTAGTTTTAAAACAAATGAAGCGAAGTTGGGAGCGAATGTGTTGATTTGAAGTGGTTATTATTCAATTCTCAATAAATTCAATGCTTGGACGAATTGAGGTAAGTATTGTGAACTTGAATATACTTGTAATAAATGAGCTTTTGCAATACAATCGTCTGACATTTGGGTCAGTCAATCTATTAATTTAGTAAATGGCAAAATATACACATTATTATAAACAGCCCTCAGAATGCATGATTCGATTTTATTACATAAGTTTGAATCTGTAGTTTTTTTTTATTTAGTCTTTATGTCAGTATCACTATGTCAGTCAATCAGTCAGTCAGTCACCTTTGAGTTAATAATTTAGATAGGAAGTAGGATAATCCGAATTCCTAAAATGAGAATCTCCCTTTTTTCAACCGACTTCAAAAAAAAGGAGGAGGTTCTCAATTCGACCCGTATGTTTTTTTTTTTCTATGTTTGTTACGCGATAACTCCGCCAATTATGAACCGATTTGAACAAATCTTTTTTCGGCGTATAGGTAATACCTCAAGGGTGGTCCCATTTAAATTTTATAATAGAAAAAACAACCCCCAAGGGTGGAAAATTGGGGATGAACTTTTTTATACGCAATATCTCCGCCGATTATAAATCAATTTGAACGATTATTTTTTTGTTGAATAGGTATTATCAAGCCAAGAGCTTCCTCGTTGTGGATAAAAAAAAAAAAAAATATATATATATATCAAAAGGGTGGTTTCATGCGAATTTGAAGAAAATATTTCACCCCCAAGGGTGGAAAATTGGGGATGAACTTTTTTATACGCAATATTTTTAATTTTTAGTTTTTTTTGTGTTACACGCATTTGAAGTCGGTTTTATTTTTTTAAAAAGTTAATTATTAGTCGGTTAAAAAGTAATTTTATATATTTTTCCAAACTTTTGTTAGCCACTAAATAACCCATTATTATGTAAATTGTAAACTATCCAAGCACCATACTTACTTATTAAACTTTGAAGAAAAGCCGTATGAAAACTTCGCACCGAAAGTTTATAATTAAAACCGAAACTAACTCGCACAGTTAACTGGCGCTAAGATGAGAGGCTTATAGTTCAATTTGCATGTTAATGAGAGTTATTCTCTTCCTTGTAGTTTGTAAATGTATTTCCACTATGTGGAGAATTATGAAAGTTCAAAAAATAGATTTTTTTAGATACTCTTCTTCGCACAACACAAAATACTGAAAATTACAAAAAAATATATAACTGACGGACTGTTAGTTAACTGGAAGAAATCTCTTCCAAACATGAGAATTGAGAAACTCCCATGTTTTATTATTACATTACATGAATTGACAAAAACACATTTGTAATTATGGATTTAATTCTTAAGTACATTCAATAAATATTTTTTGCTCGCTAACTACTTCTTTATTGCAAGCACAATATCACCGAAAGAGGATACAACAATCTATACTAATATGTATTATGAATGTGAAAGTCTGTCTGTGTCGCTTTCACGCCTAAACCATGACATTTGGCATAGTTTGAGTCCCGGGATAGGATAGTTTGTATCCCGGTTTTTGAAACAGGGACGCGCGCGATAAAGTTTTTCTGTCACAGACAAAATTCCACACGGGCGAAGACGCGGGCGGAAAGCTAGTGACAAATATCGTCCCTTAGCTAACAACACCGCTTAAGTCGATTTTTGGCGGTTTTGACATTTTAATGCCATTGGATAGATCTGCTCATCGCGCGTCTAACCATTGGTCACATGTTATAGATTTCAGCCAATAAGAAGCCGTAATTTGAATTTTAGTGACACCGCGCAAGTCGATTTGCCTCGCAACACCGCTCAAGTCGTTAGTCTGCCATACATTTCTCGTAAAGTTCCTTCGCGCTCCGTAATTTTTTTATTTTTAAGTGAGTTTTATCGCGAAAAGGTCCATGAAAGAAGTTTCAATAGAAGATTAAGAGGTAAGCTATATAATAATGTAGTTTTTAATGATTTACGTGTATAATATATAAGGAAATGATAATAGAAAATATATTCATTTACTTAAGCGGTGTTTACAATTTTTTTTTTTTTTCAAACAGGCGGTGTTTCAAACTGTATTTTAATTCTTTTAGGAAGGTATACAAGTGAAATACACTATTGATGGAGAAGGAATTGATTCTTGAAGTATTCAGAGTTCAGTTGATGAATTTTCATGTGCACAATTACAAGAAGCAGGACATAAACGGCGTAAACAACTGCCCAGGTTTCAATCGAATCGAAGGCTTTCTCATAATCCACAAACGCCAGGCAAAGTGGCTGATTATACTCCTCGGTCTTCTGTATAATCTGCCGCAGCGTATGTATGTGATCTAAGACACTAAAGCCTGTCAGCCAGCCTGGAAACCAGCTTGATCAGGAGGCTGGAAGGCGTCGAGTCGGCGAGCTAGACGATTTATAATTACTCGAAAACAGCTTGTAGACATGGTTCAGAAGTTAGATGGGTCTATAATTCTTCAACAAGGTTTTATCGCCGTTTTTTGAAGAAGAGTATCACCACACTTCTGTGCCGTGCCGTAGGAGTTTTTCCCTCGAGGATGACGGAATAGAACAGCTTCGAAAGAGCCTTTAGCATCGACATTTCACCTGCTTTCAAAAGCTGAGCCGTAATTCTATCATCGCCCGGGGCCTTGTTGTTTATCAGCTGTTCCAGAGCTAATTCAAGCTCGTGTAGACTGGCGTTCGGGATATCTTAGGTATTGTGTCGGGTTAATCTAGCTCTTGGGTCTTCGGCTAGATTTGTAACAGGTGTGAACACAGTCGTGTATAATTGTCCGTAGAACTTCTCAACCTCTTTCAATATCTCAGGCCCCGACGCTATTCTCGGTCTTCAGCTTGGTCAGTTGGCTTTGGCCAACAGACAGACTGATCTCTTACGAACACCTTAGAGCCCTTGTTATGCTCAATCGTCTGTATTACGAGTATATGCGTAGGTCGCGAGTCAAAAGACTTAGAGATCTATCTGTTAAAGACGCCGATACTAAGTAGCATCTTCAGATGACTGCAGATCCATGTTTCGTCTCTCTTCTATAAGGTTGTTGATGAGATCAGAGATCTTTTTTATTTCTCTTAAACGACGGGTTTTAAAAACCTTAGACCCAGTCATTTGGACAATTCCCAAGAACCTGCCATTGTACTCTTCCACATTTTTGCAATGTCCTGGCTGGCATTGGGAACGATTTTGCAACTCGAGTTGAGCTTTCGGGGTTGGATGGACGCTGCGCGGAGTGTAGACTTTATCAGTCGACATCTATCGAGATTCGGACTTATATTTAATGTGCCTCTTAACATTTGGTGATTGCTTCCTGTTTTGACCAAATTGACCACACAGACAACATGTTTGTACGTCGACAAGATGAAGTTGATCTCATATTTCATAGCGTCATTGGGATGCTGCGAAATCTACTTTCGCTGTTTTGGCTTTCTGAAGGAGTTCATCATCCCTCTCCATAAAGCCAGCCAGCAGTTAGCCACGTGCGTTCCTCTCTCCGTACCCAAATTGCCCCACTTCCAGCTCATTGTCGTTTCGTTTGCCCAGCTTCGCGGTTGAAGGCCCCCCATCACAATATTTGATCTACGCACTGTGATTCTTAAGATTTAGGTTAAAGATACATAGGTTATAATGATTGTTTAATTATTTTTTAAATAATTCTTAATAAAATTTGTCTTTGTAAATCATCTATTAATACCTTATTCCTTTACATTTCGGCAAACAACACCGCCTAACTCTACAAAAATATCAGTCAACACCGCTCAAGTCATAAAATATAGGTTAAAATAAAGTAAATCGTCAAATTAAGTATAAATAATTATTTCTTAACCGCTAAATAAAGTATTTAATAACTAACAATAGGAAAAATCCTCCGATTTTTTAAAATAATCAGTTTTTTTCGTCTCCTGAAAAGTTGCTAAAAATGACTTACGCGGTGTTGTTAGCTAAGGGACGATATGGGAGTATCATTTTAAGACCGAAGTAGTACGAAGAAGTTACCTTATTCTCTCAGGTAGGTATGTTTCTCCAGACAAAATAAAAAACGAGATATTTTTCTAACAAACGAAAAAGCTTTAAGAAACAACAATTTGCCAAAGCATCACTAAAGCTCATTCATGTGTGTCGGTGAGCTTTAAGCTCGGTGGCGTGGGGTGCACAAGCCATTTTGACCATATGGCCGCCACCGGATGCACATCTAATGACATATCTATTAATCATTGTACAGATCTGATGCATTGAGCGTATAATGTAAAAACTAATTGAAATTAATTTAGTAGATATTCTTTTTGTTGTCATCTTTTTTATGCAGCGCCATCTAGTCTCATTGTAAGTACCTTAAAAGTACGAGTTAATCTTAACCTAAGTCTAAACTACTTTTTAGGAACCTTCTACTTTTTATTTAATACTGTGATCTCCCTGTGTTATCTGGAAGAGTGTAGTTAAACCGCTTAACCGATTTTGATGAAAGGATAGTTTAAGACCCACGAAAAGAGACAGGATAGTTTTATCCCGGTTCTTGAAAGTGGGACACTTTCAATGTTTTTCTGTGGTAGACCAAAATTCAATAGGGTGAAGCCACGGGCAAAAGCTAGTAAAATGTATCCGACCGCACGCAGCTACCAGTAATCGTGCGACGTGCCCGCTTGCTGTTCGTTAGTCTGATTAAAACTCGAGAACGGCTGGGCCAATTGAGCTGATTTTGGTTTTAAAATGTTTGTCGTAGTCCAGGGTAGGTCTAAACGGTGAGCAAATAAGGAAAAATTGCGATGGCTTATTTATTGCCTTTAAGGCGGAACAGAGTTCGCCGGGTCAGCTAGTTCACAATAATAATAAAGCCTCTCCTCTGGCCTCTTAAATTAAATTATTTTCCTACTAAGTATGAATATGAGTAAAACCGGCTGTTTAAGATTAATAATAGTGTCATTGTCAAGTAATACCATTTACTATACAACACTTACATCATCAAGAGTCAAGACATTTAAATCAAGGCGCGGTTAAGGTCAGCGGATCAGAACTAGGATAAAATATACCTAGTTTATAATCTAGATACAGATTTTATCAAGTCTGACATCAGAATTTATACACAAGTCCACGACAAAAATATCAATCTTCAATCTACATAGGTGGAGGTGCGTACAGTCAGTGTTGTTCGTGACACCCTAAGGGCCAGTTTTTTGATTCATAGTTAAAATAAAAAATTGTAAAATTTTGCTACTAATGGTTAAATATTAACAAAATGTTAACTAATAGTTAAAAAATGTACTAAAACTCAAGCTAACCATTGTTCGAAAAACATTTTTTCTGATATTTAACCACTTGTCATTTGACATCTGTCGAATTTGACCATTGGTTATTTTAACTACGAATAAAAAAACCGGGCCTAAGTAGCCAAAAAGTTCGCACCACGTCTTTCCCGAAGACTATAATCCGGGCCTTTTCAAGGCGAGAGTGAATAGGCACTTACAGGTCAGATATGTACCATACTAGACTGCATAACACTTAACATCAGGTGCGATTGTGGTCAAATACCTCTTGATATGCATCGTTTCAGCCAAATGACGTCCACTGCTGGACAAAGGCCTCCCCCAAGGTTTTCCACAATGAACGGTCCTGCGCTGCCCGCATCCAGGCTCTTCCCGCGACCTTTACCAGATCGTCGGTCCACCTAGTAGGAGGCCTGCCCACGCTACGTCTTCCAGCCCGTGGTCGCCACTCGAGAACTTTCCTGCCCCAACGGCCATCGTCTCTACGAGCTATGTGCCCCGCCCACTGCCACTTGATTTTAGCAATTCTGCGAGCTATGTCGGTTACTTTGGTTCTCCTGCGGATCTCCTCATTTCTGATTCGATCACGCAGGGAGACTCCGAGCATAGCCCGCTCCATCGCCCTTGAATTATGCATAAAAAATTAGAATAAGGTTGTGTTGTCAACTTTTTGACCACTTTACGTCACGAACTATTTGACGCCGACTGTACAAACCTAGTATTTTACGAGGACATACTAGTTCCTATAGATAAGCGACATTTTATACTAGTTTTTTGGTTTGCGCTAGGATTTTTAGTACGAGTAGGTGATTTGTCACAGTCAATTTGTGAATAAATTCACAAAACTGGTTTTAGAAGTGTGGTTTTTCGAAGTTTAAATTTTTTGGTCCATTTGTATTTCAAATATGCCTTACTATTTTTTATTAATAAAATAAAAGGTTAGGCAGACTACTTTTTTTATTTTATTTGACCGCAATCGCACCTGATATAAGTGAGATGCAATCTAGGGTGGTACCTGCCCAGTAAATGCCAAAATGTCTAAGGTTGGGTTACACCATCTTACTTTAACTTTGACAAACGTCAAAAATCTGTCAAACTCTATACAAAAAACACCGGTTATCGTTATAGTTACGGTCAAAGTTAGGTGGTGCAACTCATCACAAATCTGAAAATAGAATTATCGACAAATACGAGTAAGCTTGCTTCAAATTGGTCCATTACAAGGCAATTTTCTACCAACATCCGTCGTATAGAAATGTAGGCGTAAAGTTAGACTAGTACTCAGATCATAGAAAGAGAATAGATATAAAGTCGCGCGTAACTACAACGAGAACCAGTGTCCCCACATTTCCCCCACCACAGCTCCCACACACACATTCAACTGTGTAAAAACAAATTGACTGAGAGTCTACGACAACATGTGCAACCGGCTTAAAAGTGCTGTGATTGGCCAGAAGGCGTGCCTTATGGCCAATCAATGGCCGCGTGACGTGACGCACACTTTGAAAACGCTAGTGAGAGAACAAAGATAAAATGCAGTCGACAAGATATCGATACTTTAAATCGCTAGGAGCAAGGCTCGAATTACTGGTTTCACAAAATGCGTATGTATGAAAACCTTTTTATTATTATACGTTATTATTAACTACTATCACGCATTTACTTTTTAATTATGGCGATCTGAGTACCGCATATGTTTATCAAAAATAATGCCTATATAAGGCTTTCAACTAGCTCTTATAGTAATTACATAGTTGACAGTTACTAATTACTTCTACTGTCATTATTTTTTTTGTAAAATCTTATAATCGCAAGTAACACATCATTTTTTTATTTAAAATTACAAAATAGAACATTATAATTTACTTCTATTTATCGATAATAGGAAACCGCATTAGAACACCTACATAAATATTAATTCGTCCTAATAAATAAGTAGGTTATTAGTAATTATTTTTCTACTTTTTAATGTAGGTTTTTTGGAGTCGGTTTTATTTTTTTTTATAAAATTTTACTTATTTATTGCTTTTTAGTTAACTAATTATTACCTTGATGTTACCACTGAAGGTAGGCAGTACATTGTCAAAGTCAAAGTCAAAGTCAAAATTTTCTTTATTTGTTTAGACTAATAAATAGTTCTTACAAATCGTCATTTTGCTCTTAAGGAGCCTCTACATGTCTCATAATCTTTTTACCCTACCAGCATTGAGACCATATTCTTCATGTCTAGTGTAAAATAATATTCCCTGCAAAATACAGGTTACCATATAGGAAACCTAAAAAGACCTTAAACCGTCAGCCCACCTTAAAAACATGAAAGAATACAACTGTTGGTCTATTTGTACTTATAATATTTAAAGAATTATCCTCCGACTCCTAAGCATTAAGGGGTTGTACCTACCATGACCAGTTCATCATGATGAGATAATGAATATCTGATGTAAACACTTGAATAACTTTAGAAACTATACTTATCTATAAAATTCAAAGAATTATCCTCCAACTCCTAAGCATTAAGGAGTTTTACCTTCTATCATCAGCTCATCAATATGAGATGATGATTTCCAGGAGCAAATACTTGAATAACTTAAGAAAAAGTTTGAAAAACGATATACGTGCCTATAAAATTTGAGGGTTGCCCTCGATTTCCCTAGGATCCCATCATCAGATCCTGACTTGGTGACAATGGGACCACCTCAGAAGTGTACCCTATCGAACAAAAAAAGAATTTTGAAAATCGGTCCACAATTGACGGAGTAATCGGTGAACATACATAGAAAAAAAATAAAATACATACAGTCGAACATATAACCTCCTCCTTTTTTGAAGTCGGTTAAAAATGTTTAGTTTTTTTTAGTTATAAGCAAAATACCAATGGATTTGCAATACTTACAAGTAGTAAATGACTACATTGTTCCTGTAGTTCTTCGTTTCACTTGTTTTATTGCACGTAACGACGCATTATCCAAAATATCGGAGAACATTTCCTTAGTACGACTGAATCGCGACTAACCTAGCTACGCGGCCGATGTTCGTTTCTGGGCATATCACGGAGACACGCGCCACGCCCCCGTTTCACATCTATTCCCTTCTATGATCTGAGGACTAGTACGATTTCGCAGCGCGTGGCGCCCGAGTGAAACGGGTCTGGTGCATGATGCACCGGATCTATGCCCATACTTACTGGCCCTCTAGGGTTAACAATAAAGGGACTTTGAAATAAAAATAGTAACGACATGTCTTAGACTTATCCCAACTCTGATTTTTACAACTACAACTCATGTGTATCCAGGAACTACTGCTTGACCTCAAATAGAAACCCAACCGGAGAGAGCCAAGTTGGTCCCAAGGAAACACCGTCGTGGATCTTCAGCGTTTATCTTAATAACCTCGAAACTCTTGTGCGCATGTTAAGATTACGACAAAATCATTTCAGACAATGCCAATGTGCAGTAGGTAGGTACGCACATTGCTGAACGTCAGCCTCCCCACACGCCACAAATATATCTCGCTTCTTCATCCAGCTGTCGTTATGAAAGATTAAAGATAACTTAAAACTTTATCATAATAAGCTGTTAATTTTTTTTATTTTTTTATCCACAACGAGGAAGCTCTTGGCCTGTATCTCACCTGATGGTAAGTGATGATCAGGCCGAAGGTGGAAGCGAGCTTCACCCGGAATCCTCAACTGGCTATCTCTAACTGCCGGAACACAACAATGTTGTTAACATTGTTATTATGGCGACAGACTTAGGTAAGATGGTGGTAGCTAGCCAGGCGGACTTAGAACAAGCCCTACCACCAACCAAACTGAACAGAAAAATCTGCCCCCACTGGGAATCGATCCCGAGACCTCGGCGTCTGAAGCAGGTGGTCTTACCACTAGACCACAGAGGCGGTTCCTTGCCATTCTTGCTTAGAAATATCAAAGCTATGTCCGTCCATAACACATGATTTTCATATTAATTAGAATAACGTCTTGTGAATTTTCTCCAAAAATGACATAAAAGTCTCTGCTAAATCCTGCTGAACTCTTCTCCGATTAACTTCCATTTTCTAATAGGCTTTAAGTTTCAAACAAGACAGCCCTACAAACCGCATTCCTGACAGATGTGGAAAGATTAACTGGTCAGTACTTAGATAAATGTTATTGGTAATGTAATGCCAGTAATAGCATTCGCTACGACTTTATAAGGGAAGAAATTCATTTCTACATGTTTTTACACAGAGTAATTACAATTACGTCTTTTTGAATGAAACTTTGGAGTTGGAGCACTTGTGATTGATTGGTGCGTAGTGTGGGAACTGAGCAGTAACGACCAGGTGGACTGACGATCTAATATAACATATTTCCTACATGGATTGAAGAGCAGAATGTTGGGTATCTGAAACAAAGACTCGTAGTCTGAACAAAAATGAAGTAAGGTAGAAAGTACACCGAAACTGAGGTAGTTACGAGTATGTAGTCAAAATTACTGTCAGAATGTGACAGTAATTTTAAAAGCCAATATTAAGAGTTTTCTCTCGTCTAGAAAATGTTATTAACTAAAAATAACTAAAATGAATATATAAATTCTATAAATTATATATATAAATTATATATAAATTAACTAAAATGTTATTGGCTTTTAACGATACCATGTGATATTTTGGCAGGATCAATTTTGTTTTCCTGCAAAATAGGCAATTATTTTTGACCGCAATCGCACCCAGTGAGATACAATCTATATAGGGTGGTACATGTCTGCCCAGTAAATGCCTACTCACTCTCGCCTTCAAGTTTTCTAAGCACATGCTTGCAATGAACGCCTCTAAAATTAATGGTCACCCATCCATTATTGACCGCAGCTTACGTTCCTTAATTTTGTGATCGACTAAAGTCACTTAGCTACAACTATACAAATATTGGCCGCTAGGTGGACCGACGATCTGGTAAAGGTCGCGGGAAGAGCCTGGATGCGGGCAGCGCAGGACCGTACATTGTGGAAAACCTTGGAGGAGGCCTTTGTCCAACAGTAGACGTCATTTGGCTCAAACGAATACAAATATTGATAGAACCCCGTTAAACTATATTGTCCCATCATCCGACGTCATTCCCCATTAACCCTGACCTCACCTAACCCGCCATCTGTCGTCAACACGCGTAATAGCCCTTATGACGGCCATTATTTATGACGTTTGACCCCACGCCCCCCACTGACACGTTAAAATGATACGTCATCGATTAAAAGGTTACAATAATTAAGTTTCCTATAAAAATAGGTAATTAATTTTATTTGTACAATTCATGTTGCGTAGCGAATAACATAAAAACTATTTCATGTCTCTGTCTGATTATTTCAAGTCGATTTAATGGTTTTTATTGTGTTGTAGATTGCGACAGTGGACTATGCCACCATTGTTCTCTCTCTGTGTCAGGTTCGAAAGCGGCAAAGACATTTTGTAGGCTTATTGTCATTAAATATTATTTTCCGCAGCATAGCAGCGCATGCGATTACTCCCATCCGTCCATTTACAGAACACGAAGACTCTCTAACATTTCCTTTAAAGAAAACAACGTATCTTTTAAAAACCCCAATAATTAATATGTACGCCAGGTTACAATGCTGGTATCAGAGGTGGAATTGTGTAAAGCAATCGTAATCATTTGACAGTTCATAACGTAGTACGATAAAGTCAATTAAACAAAGCGTTTGACAGAATAATCGTACGTTATAAACTGTCAAATGAAAACGATTGCTTTACACAATACCACCTCTGATCATGTAAGTTCTCAATTGTTTCTGCCACACGCAGGCGTCTCATTTCATTCATGATCTAACCGTAAAAGGGACGCGTGTCCCAACTAAAACCGATCCTGCAAAGTCGGATCTGAAACCAGGAGTCTTATTCTGGAAATAGACTTCAAAACCTTCAACTGTATCTAACTCTCTCACTCTCGGTAAGAGAAATAGGGACGGGTATATAATAGTCGATCTAACTTTTGTAGACTTGAATGCCTGGTCAGTCTCTAAGATCCATTAGCAGCCTTATTCTTGAAATTAACTTCAAAAACTTCAACTCTCTCTACCTCTCTCACTCATGGTGAGATATTGGTATGAGTGAAAAGGACGGGTATAGTCGAGTCGTCTAACGCCTGGTCGAATCGAAACATCTGATATTCATCGATTAAAGTGCAGAATACATTTACATAGGGAACTATGGTTATGCTAACATATTCGCGGAGGGTCAAGCGGACGAGTAGAATACAAGAGTACGGGCATTCTTGGACGTAGTGCCATAGTAAAACCTGATAAGTAAACCGTTTCCGGACGGATACGACCTGCAAGCTTTCAAGAGGAGAGCGTATCTTTACCTTAAAGGCCGGCAACGCACCTGTAACGCCCCTGGGTCTGCGGGTGTCTATGGGCGACGGTAATCACTTACCATCAGGTGATCCGTCTGCTCGTTTGCCTCCTGTCACATAAAAATAAATAAAAAAACCTTTTCAATTTTTTATGCCCTAGTTGGGGTTAAATTTTCTGCTTGTTTAGTGGTAGGTAGGGCTTGATCGACCTCACAAAGGTAGGTGCAGGAAGGCGCTGGATGCAGGCCGCCACCAACCGGCCATAGTGGAAATCATTGGGGGAGGCCTATGTTCAGCAGTGGACGTCCTATGGCTGAGATGATGATGATAATGAGAGCTTGATCTAGGTCCGGCTGGCTAGCTACCACCGTCTTACCTAAGTCTGTCGCCATTACAACAATGTTAACAGCATTGATCTGTTCCGTCAGTTGTAGGTAAGACAGCCAGTTCCTCTGTAGTTGAGGACTCCGGATGAGCTCGCCTCCACCTTCAGCCTGGTGAGATGCTGGATGAGAGCTTCCTCATTATGCATTAAAAAAACATTCGTATTATAAATATCGATTTCTAACAGGGATATGAAAAGCCGTTAATTAACATTAATTAATTTTACTAACATTAATTTACATTTCTATTATTGATTGATCGATTGTAAAGTATAAATCAATTGAGTATTTAACATGGCATTTGTTAATTACTACCTTCCTTTCTATTTTTCATATTAATTGATTTTATTTATATCACTTCCTCAACACGTTTAGTGGCCTTTTTATATAATAATATCACTTGAAACGCAAGTTTAGTTCAAGTTAGTATACACAGAGAATTATGATCTCTTTCAAATAAAATATTTTCATGTGGATGTTAGTCATTCGTTTTCAGGAGCGCACACGGCAAATTGTGTGACAACAGTGTTTGATTAAAAATGTCAGTAACCAACAGTTTGTGTGCGGTCTTGCAAATACACGACGCACGTCCTACTCAAAACGTCAATTGAAAGAGCCCTAACTAAGCGCACGTTTACATTGCGACTTTTTTCATCATTAGGTACAAACACGATTCAGTCATGATGCAGAATCGATACAGTCACACTCAATACAAAAGCAACGATACAACCGCGATGCAGTGGCGTCACTATAAAACCCGAGTTTGTGTCGCTGCAGAAGGATCTATTGAAAATTCTTTAGATTTTTGGTGTTAAGTGGAATGCAGTCTAGGATGGTACATATCTGCCCTGTATGTGTTCACTCCTGTAAGATCTATTCACTCTCGCCTTGAAAAGGAAAGAGAGAGTTCGGGGAAAGACAGTAGGAAGAAAGATTTATTTTCTTTTTATTTTGGTTACGTTGATGTTCCAGTTACAGTTTAACCTAAAGATTAAACCAATCGTTGCTCATAATACAGTGAAATCCAAGACAGGTACAAACAAAAGAGGTAATAAGTATGACGCAAGTCATAGCCATAAAATATTACCCCATAAATCGGCTGTAGCTAATATTGACGTTGTTATTTATAGTCCGGCCCTCGCTTTTCTTATTTTTGGGGTGAAATACGAGGTTTGGAAAGTACTTGAGGCCGAGGTAAAAAATATTGAGTTTGCAAGCTAAGTTTGATTTAGTAGGGTTTGATTACTCAATACTGCAAGGGGTAAAAAAGGGTGTAACCGCCCATGGAAAAATTCAGGGGTCCTTGTTTGTTTAAAACAATCTTTGAAACTGAAGCAGTAGGAAGTTATTCTTATCAACAATTAAATGAGTTTCAATACTTTGTTGTAATAAAGTATGAGTGTATAAACTCTTTATAAAGCGCCTGGTTGAGAGTAAAGTGGTTGCTATGGAAATCATTGGGGAGAGACCTTTGTCCAGCATTTGACGTCGTTGGGAAATAATCTCTTGAAATTAACTTGTAGGTAGCTTATAAAAAAATCATCCATACCCTCCTCCACCTCTCCAATCCTCCAAAAAGTATTTTTAAAGGTTCGGCCAAACCAACGCGATCACACGCAAATAGCTGGCGTGCAGCGATGTCGATCAGACTTAAATGCATTGGTTGCTCAGATGATCTGAGATTGGTCGCCATCGCTGAACGCCGGCTGATCGCGTGTGATCGCATTGTTTTGGCAACCTTAAAGGTAGCATTCGGATCAACGCGACCGCGACGCGCGACCGCGACCGGCGACCGCGACCGGCGACCGCGACCCACTGCTTTATATGAATTAATAGGAAGTGCTGACGGATGCAAGCGACCGAGTCGCGCGACGTGTGGGCGTGGCCTGCCGGCTACTTGCGTCGCGCGACTCGGTCGCTCACAAGGCAGTGCCGCGGCGCGACAGATGCAAAATGGCCGTGTTTTCTTCGCACGAAGACGAAATTTTAATAGAATTAGTAAGTAAAAACGCACCTGTATTCGATACGAGACTTCAAGCTTATAAAGATAATACTGTGAGAGACAATATTTGGGAAAAAATTGGAAAAGCATTAAATAAAACAATTAAGTTCAAATGATACATATTTTTTATTAGAAAAGGTACTTATTTTTATTGTTTACAGATAGGTACTATTTTACTTTAACTGCAAACATACTGAGTTTCGTATGGGTCGCACGACTCGTGTCGCGAAGATTCGTAAGTAGCTGTCGCCCTGCGACCTGCGACCGGTCGCCGGTCGCGGTCTCGAGTCGCGGTCGCGCGTCGCGGTCGCGTTGATCCGAATGCTACCTTAAGATAATTTACTATAATTAATTTTTCGTTTTGCGTACTACTGAACTTTTTTTATTAAGCTGTTGATTAAGTAGTAGTATGAAAAGTAAATAAAATTGATATTAAGATTACTTATCTACTTGAGATGTCGCTATGACGCTATGACAATACCAATCTCTATCTGTGCGATAGCGATTGCTACAAATGCTATCAGACAATAGCAACAACAAAACAAAACACCTCAGCTAACGCAATGCCCCATCCGTCGGCGTTGCCTAAAACCATCGTCCATTAGGTTATTACATGGGGGAGTACGATTCTTTTTATAATAATGACATTATTCTAACGCTGAAATGCAATAAAGCATTATTTTACTTGTGCTTTTTGAGAAATTGGCTCTTTTTTCAGGCTTACCTTATGTAGAATCGTGACTTGAAGCATTTACTTAATACCTGACATACATACGAGTCCTACTCTGAATTAATGTAATCCTGGTTTTATTTTATACTTGATAATAAAGTTAGGCTCGATTCGACCAAACTTTTATCCCTTAATAACTCCTGGTACTAACTGTCACATTGACAGTTCCAGTGGGAAATATACATATAATATCAAAACGTCGAAAACTGACGATTTATTCTAAGATTAATTTACTCTTGTTTGGTCGAATCCACCCTTAAAATGGCACATTGTCATTGATCCAAGTTTAAAATAATAAAAAAAACTTAGCTTTCATTTTTAAGTACTGATTGATAAAAGTATTTATTTTCACAATTAATTAAAATTCGTAGCATTAAGTACATAGACATACGAGTAGGTCTAGCTGTTAACTCAGTCACTATCTGTATGGTGGCACGGGAGGGGGTTTTTGTAACGTCAAACGTCAGCGTGACTTCAGAGTTCAGATTAGGGATGTTATGGATATGTAGTTTCGGATATGAATACGGTTACGGATATAGGAATAATATTATACCGTTTTCGGTTACGATTACGGATACATTTTTATTTCGGATATCCGAATGTTTCGGTTACGGTTACGGATATCTGTGCTTTAGAATGCAATTTGCAATAGTTGTCCAACACGGTTCATTCATGGCCGCACACTTTACATCGAATAAAAAGTAATAAAAAAATAAAAATTGATACTAGAGGGCATTATAAAGGTAAATCAGGCTGTTGTCTGTACATATAATGCTATACAAAAAAAAAACAATAAACTGCCTACATCCGAAACTATCCGAAACTTTTGAATCGGTTACGGTTTCGGATATTTTTTTATTTCGGATATCCCAAAGTTTCGGTTACGGTTACGGATATCCATAACTTCCCTGCTTCAGATCTTCAGAATGCGCTATCCCGTCACAATATGTCAATAACACCACTCCCGTGCCGCTAACATACCTCAAGCATTGACTGTCGCTTACGCTCTAAACTAGTTAACATCACCTCTATAGCAAAATTTAATAACACTCGAACGGAAACGTAATCCAACACTCATTGCAAAACGTCACCAATCATGCTTGATGGACAGACGGCCAAACAGCCGTAAGTAGTAGCACGTGCCCACAATTTGTGACCGCCCCTCTTTATGGGGCGGCCATTGTTTCCCATGGGTGAGAATTCCATATTGATCAGTGTTTATTGTTGATATCCTTGTGAAGTTTATGGTGAGGGGCTTGGTGTAATAAATGAGCAATGGATTGAACGATTGCTATAGTTTCAAGCGTGTTGTCAAAACAATAATTATAATATAAGAGAGCTTGTTCTGAAAACTGAATTATTCTTATGTGTGAGTGACCTCAAAAGGTTAGGTTGGTGAAATAGCGATAGGAAACTGAAAATTTTATTATTTTTCATTAAAAATGAATACTTACCTGATTGTTCAAATAGTGATTTTCCATTTGATGCCTTCAGAATATCTACTGGTACTGGCTACGTGCCTCGTGGTCCAGGCAGAGTATAATAAGACCTTTCTTTGGTAAATTAAAGAGGGCCATTCTCCATAAATGTCCTGATGATGATTTTTAATTTGTTTTGTTACAGTTGGCGCAACCACTGCGAGCTTCGTGATGAAACCGAACGCATACGAGTTCATCTTCAATCAATTTCAAAAGTGAGTTAACACCATGATGATTCCTCATACCTTTATCGTTTTGGATACCTTGTCCCTAAAGTTAACAGTGATAACACAATATGGTTTTTTTTTCCAGATTATTTTATTCAAACAAAACCAACGAATAACAATTTCTAAATTTCCCAACAACATCCGTCTTTAAATGTTCACCAAAATAACACAGCATTAAGAATTCCAAATATAGAGCAATTGTTTCAAACTCTCGTCTAATGGAAACGCTAAATTTAACGCCATATCGTGCGCACGCGTCGATTTCATTATTGTCTTCCATATCCGTTGTAGGGTGAGGGTTGAAATAAATTACTATTTACAACCTTATTCTACACTTAAACAGCCTAAAATACACCTTAAGTCAATCAAAATAAAGAAGACAACAAGTGAAATAAAATTTCAATTTCATTGCATAGTAAATAAGGACAGAGCTAAAGAAAATTCAAATCTATTCAGTTGCAATAGAAGATAGTGAGTCAGAATTGAATTGTTTTAAATAATGAAGTGATAAATACAACAGCAGATGTTGAAATGTCTGTGATTGTTATGTATTAGTCGATATAATTTTGCGAGTATTCATAAGTGAAATACTTGTAAGTCAATTGGGAAAAGATTGCAAAGGTCTCACATAGGACAGCTAAGTTAAATAGAGGTATAATATTGTCAGAGTTTCTGCATTATTTCGTACAAAACAACTCATTTGTATTTACTCTGATAATAGTGTATAATGACGTCTAAGTGAATTAATATAAATAGATATTTGACTAAGAATCAATACTAATACACACTAAAATATCTCTGTTGATGACTCTGGGTGCAAAATGCTTTTGTATTCATCACACTTACATTTTGGCCTCAACCAGACTTAAACCAGCAACCACAAAGCCGTTAGCCACAAAGTCCCTTACGGATGTCAAACGACTATGAAACCCGATACTAAAATTATAGCACCCACACAAAAGCAAAAAAGCCAAAAAATATTAAAACTCTTCCCAAATTTGAGTTTCGGCTCAAACTTTCAAAAGTTTTAGGGTCAAAATCCTTTGTATTACCCAGCTAGGGGTAATTTGGGGTAATTGGGGGTACCGCAAGGTCCACAACAATATATCACAATGCAGCCAGGTGGGCAGGGGCATTTGATTAATGGCTATCTGTAATTAGCTGTAATGATTAACTGGAGGTGTAAATTGTAGGCAAATAGGTATTTAATAGGGTGGGTTGAAAAGAGAAGAAAAGGTTTTGAAGTTTTAGTGAGAGTAATGATAGTGCTTGCATAATAGTAAAAGGTCGTAGTTTTTTAAGGTCATTGCGAAAATGTGATGCTAAAGTTTGTAGAGTGCATGAACGTAGTCTCGATTTAGTTACATTAGAGGCAAAAACGTGGAAAAAATGCGTTGATTTTCCCCGTAAAAAAAGGGGGGCAAAAACGTGTCACTTTTTTTTTAATACGGTCATTTTCAAAGATGTTGCGTTGACGTTCCGCGTGACGTCACAAAGTGCTATATTTTGAAGCAATACTTAACGTCATGCGCCCCTTCTTAATTTTGGCTCTCTGTAAATTTTCATTATTTTAAAATACGAAAAATACGTGTCGCGTATTTTTTGATAAGTTAATTGACGGGCTTATTCAAACTCTTGCTTTTTATCCAGGGTTCCCTGATGAAGTCAAACGTAAAACTTAAAGTACATATGTCTATTCTTTAAAATAGTGAAACAACAAAAAATAAACAACCTAATCTAATGCTATAACAATGATCCAACTGCTGGTATTACACCTACGAATATATTACCAAGTAAACAGTGTGCTTACCATGAGTTTACGTTAGGTGTGCTCGCTAGCGACTGCGTAAAAAAATTGACATTAATTGTATGACATATTGTGCAGCGCCCCTAGTGGCTACATGCAAGAAACAAAATCTTCATAGAGATTTTTGACGTACTCGCTAGCGAGCACACCTAACGTAAACTCATGGTAGGTACACAGAACTATCTACCCGAAACAAAAAGTGATAAAAACTACAAGTCTATTAAACCAATTTAACGAGTGCAACTAAACTATTTTATCTCGGATCTTAACTAGAGATCGCACTAAATCTACCTCACTCAACACTGCCACAGCACAATGTAGAACAGCCAGCCCACTGCAAAAATGTCCAGAGTTATTGATTATTAGTCCGTCAGTTTACTTATCAAAAAATAGTCTACACGTAATTTTACTTTTTCAAACTAGTGAAAATTTAAAGAGATAAAGCGCGCCAAAGTTCATAAGAAGATGCCCGTGACGTCAATGAGTGCATAAAAGTGCCGCACTTTGTGACGTCGCGCGGAACTTCAACGCACCACAACTATGTAATTATTTGTTAGATCGACAAATAAAAATATATGTGTCCAATATTTTTTGATATTAAACATGACGGACTAAAAAAAATTTTTTAGGAAACTAGCCTTATGCATATAGCATTTATGTTATTCTAGGTCTCATATCATAGAATGATCTGAGTTCTAGGTTATAAACAATAACATTTTAAAGTTTCATCAAAATCCGTTCAGTAGTTTCTGCGTGAAAGAGTAACAAACATCCTGACAAACTTTCGCATTTATAATATTAGTAGGATAGGATAGGATAGGATTAGTAGGATGATTTACTTTGAATAATGCATCCGCAAGTTACAACCCCTACTAGGTGGACCGACGATCTTGTAAAGGTCGCAGGAAGTAACTGGATGCTGGCAGCGCAGGACCGGTCATTTTGGAAATTTTTGGGGGAGGCCTTGGACCAGCTGTGGACGTTGTTTGGCTGAAACGACGAAGTTGTATCCTCCGTCATGTCATGAATTTAACAACAAATTCGTTTGCCTCCTGTCACATAAAAAAAAACAATTCACGTTATGACTTTTCTTCATTGACAGGTCCCGTTATTGCATTTTCTTAATAAATTCGCGATGTGATCGTTTTGACGCACAATGTGAGCTTGTTTTTCTGCTAAATGTGTTTTCAACCGACTTCAAAAAAGGAGGAGGTTCTCAATTCGACCCGTATTTTTTTTTCTATGTTTGTTACGCGATAACTCCGCCAATTATGAACCGATTTGAACAAATCTTTTTTTGGCGTATAGGTAATACCTCAAGGGTGGTCCCATTTAAATTTAATAATAGAAAAAACAACCCCCAAGGGTGGAAAATTGGGGATGAACTTTTTTATACGCAATATCTCCGCCGATTATAAATCAATTTGACTGATTATTTTTTTGTTGAATAGGTATTATCAAAAGGGTGGTTTCATGCGAATTTGAAGAAAATATTTCACCCCCAAGGGTGGAAAATTAGGGATGAACTTTTTTATACGCAATATTTTTAATTTTTAGTTTTTTTTTGTGTTCACGCATTTGAAGTCGGTTTTTTTTTTTTTTTTAAGTTAATTATTTCAGTCCTTGAGCGCAAAAGCTAAGGTGTAATACTTGACAGTAAAATTAAATTTGCACCCCTATCGCACAATTCAAATAGACCAGGGGTGGCCATGGCAAAAAATAGGCAAAAAATACTATACATACATGATTGTGTACTAAACTATGCTGTTCCATTTAAGATTTCAAGAAGTTTGTAAGTGTTTCGTTAGTAAACAGTAGATCTTATGTCACACTTATGTCTAATCAAGTTGGCCACCCCTGAAATAGACTGTGGTTTCCCCTTATGCTATGGCACCATAAACTTGGTTGTTATCTCTGCTTTGGGGAGATTATACTCATTGTCCCTGATAATCCTAACGAGTAATAAAAACAACAAAACAGACACTTCCTGGGGTATAAATAACTTAAGTAAAAGTATTAATTTAAACTCGGTAGTTAGAAATAAATAATACGTAAATGTTTTGTTAATTACTCCAAATACCATTCAACCAAAATAAGTGATTGCTATGCGGACTTGGTAACAGTTAAACATTATTTATTTCTTAATTGTGCAAAGACCTACTAATCTATTAGCGTGCTTAATGCCTAACAGTATTATCTACCAGTCAATGTTGAGATTTTACCCGATAACTAACCCGATAACTGAACATTCACGGTCAGCTGAATTGACGTACTACATCTAAAAACTGACCGAGTTAAGTTTAAATTATTCGGTTTAATTTTTTTGGTTGTAGGTACCTACTTACATCAGTTCAACTGAGAATATCTAGCTATAGCTAGCATAAGAAGCTGAATTCACTCAATTCTACACTAATATTCTAAAGAATAAAAGATTTGATTGTTTGTTTGTATTGAATAGGCTCCGAAACTGCTGAACCAATTTTCAAAATGCTTTCACTATTAGAATCCTACATTATTTCTGATGAACATAGGCGGTACGAACTTCGCCGGGTCGGCTAGTTACTTAATAAACTCGTTTTACATTCTATCCAACTCAAAGACAAAAAGGACGTAATCCCCAATGGGTGATAAAACCTAAGAAGGTTTTAAGGTCATTGTATCGGGAAATCCTCTGAAATAGCAGCTTTCAACAAAATGGCGGCTGTGGCTCACTCGTCGAGGGCTTTCGAGCTTCGCTTGCCTAGACCACTTGACGTGGAGCTTAAAGCACATGTTGACATTGTGAGGATCGACTGATTTCCTGGATACTTGATCGGGATAGGATAGATATAGTGATATAATATTTGAAAGTGCGAACGAGACATCAAGGTCTTTTTGTTTGATTAATTTAAAACTCCTTTATTTGTTTACAAGTAAACTCCTTTATAGTTTTGTAAGCATTTTAGCGTGTGGTCAATTTAGTTGCAAGAGTTAAGTAGGTATTCTACAAAAATACAATCTTAATATTAACTAGGCACTTATAACTATTATATTCTGTGTCTATATTAGTCTGCTATACTATCGACTAGCTTAATTATTAGCCAATTATTATGTACGAGTAGCTACAGTCGATAGGGTAACAAAACAAGTCTTTAGGCACAAATAACAATAGGTACTGTTGGGAACCGATAGGTGGACCAACCTCTTTTTGATATTGTTTATGCTTTTATACTTTTTTTACTCTTTTTGATACCTTTTGTTTAGTTTTGAAGTTCATGTTTTTGATAGCCGTTGTGGGCATATATTGCTGAAATACACCTTTATTTCTAATATTCTTATTTCCGCACGCCCGAGCGGCTGTCCGCCACAGGTAGGTACCTACCTACTTGTATTAGGTAGGTTAATTGCTCATAAGATAGGCCCCCTTAATTTAATTTATTGTCCGTGGTGCATAATCTTTTCTTAAAGGTTTTAAACCTTTGTTTGTCACCTGTCATCCACTTTTCAATGGAGGGAAGTCGAACCTTAATTTCGAACGCCTCCTATGTTCTTCTGATTAATTTCGTTGCGGGTCCAATGACAGTTTAACTTTCCCCCGGGACAAACTTGACCTTCATTGGTTGGGTTTTTGTGGCGGTCAAGCTGTAGATCCTGGCTACACAGGAGTTGCAGTGGTGGGAACGAGAGGTGGGAATAGTCCCGTACCTACTTGTAGTACAAAAAATAAATCAATTTTCTAGAAGCGAGTGAGCTGGGACCTCAGACTTCTATGATCTGAGGCTGGGACTGTCCTCAGTTAGTCCTAGGTTCAATTCCTGTGTGGCACATAATATTATTATATTGTTTTTCCTTTTGTCTCTTCTCTTTTTTACAAGCTTTACCCATTCAAGTAGGTACAAAACCGGCAATAAAAGTACTTAATTTGAAAAACGTTTGTGTAACGGCCATTTTTGCATTTTCGGCGACTGCTGCAGGATGCTGAGGTAATATATTTTTGTGACGTCCTGTTTGTGGGTGAAGTTGTCTTGTTTTTTCCCGGTTGTAGTATTTATGTGTTGTTTACCGTGAAAAGCGTTTGCAAACGGCGCCGGGTAAAGGTGTATTCATACCAATATGTTGAACTTGGCGTGTAGGTACTTGGCTAGTACGTGCAAAAGCCTCGCCGCGGTCGCATATTTCTTCTAAGCAAGGTAATTCTAGGTATCTAACATAAAACACACTGGGATTAAGTACACAATTTATAACTCAAGAAAGGCTGGGAGATTTTGTAGCTGAAACCCTGGATTAACATAATATGTAATAAATAAATTATTACCCGAATACCCAAAAAGGTAAATAATATTTTTAGTGTCTTATCAACTGCGGGTACTGCGGTACGAAGTTTGCCGGACCAGCTAGTGTGAATATACCTTAAAGGTGTAGCCACATTAGGGTACGGTGTTATAACAATCAAATGTAACTGTCTCAAATATAACAATCGCCATCACATCAGATTTTAATTTTTATTTTAAAATAGCACTTGATACAATTAAACAAGTTGTAATGTCCGCAGTTGACACTAACCGATACTTGGGTAACATGTAATTCACCTATAGTCACTTTAAAGTGCTTTAAGCTTTAACTATGTTAAAGTGCTTTAAGCCCTTTGTGCCCACTAAAGCTTAGACTAATAATAAGGCTTAAACTGCCGTAGCCTCCAATTACAGTACAAACAAATTCTTCGCTGAACTTTACAGCCGAAGTCGGGGTAACAAGCGGTGTTTGCCCCAAGTTCGGGTCTGGGGTTAAAGAATTTTCCAGACTCACGCAGTCCAGGAGTCGAACGGTTAAGAGTCAGAGTTAAAACCGCCCTCGAAATAAGGCTGCTGATTTGGTGGTAAACGCCACATGCACAAAATATTCGAATCAAATAAAGAGAAAAAATCTGAGAGACTCGAGAACTTAATCGATTTTTCGAACGTACCTAAATATAGGCCTTTAAGTATCAGCGAATCGATACAGACACAATAGAATCAAATTGTTACTGCGGTCTCATGCGACCATAAAGGCAAACAAGAAACTAATGCCCCTTTTCACCATCAATCCCTAATTTTTAAGTGACCTCTATGGTAACACTTAACATACATTTTGTATTCATATGGGTCGCTTAAAAATCAGGGATTGAGGGTGAAAACGGGTATAACTCGAAGATACACTCAAGTACAGTCGAAAGCATATTATGTAGTCAAGCTCCACAGATTACTTAAGTTAATACGACACAGAGTATACTTGATACGCCATTTTCTGTTTCTACAGTAAGAAAGAAAGTAAGAAGACAGTCGTCCGTCTCCTTCGCATCGTATACGACGAAGTTGACTTTTCATTCGTTATGAGATGTACACTGTACAGTCACGGAATGAAAAGTTTCGTCAGTTTTCAAATTGATGACGAACCTTTTCATTCTGCGACTGTACATAAAATTTCTAATACCTATACCTTCTCTGCATTTCATTTATTATTATTAATTATTTTATTTTGTTCGGAAAACATACAGTGAAACAATAACAGATTAATAACCACTGCTTAAGAAATTATACACCATTTACATGTTTTCGCATATGTGTAGCACTACAATTAAACAACAAAAGCAAAACAATTCGCTTACATGAGAGAGTTTGCCCACTATAATTCTCAAGTATAATATAACTTGTGTCTGGCTACTGTAAACTTTCCGCTGCGCCTATCATTCTGGCCGCCGCCTCCTCCTGTAAGAGGGCCTTTGTCGCTGCAGCCTTTGACGCGGACATTGTTCTGCTGGAATTAGTGCAGCTGAAACATTCAGGATTGAGGAGTAGCTACACAGAGTTGGTGAAAAACGTTTTACTGAAGAACCTAGGCGTATTTTAGAAAGACTTTTCTCTAGCTTTGATGATACAGGCAGAAGAAAATCGTGCTCTACCCATAATAATGTACCTTGGTTATGTGGGCCTTTTTCTAGCAGATCCTGGACCATGCGTATTAATTAAGTCTTGTACCATCATGATAAGATTGGAATCGATCTTTGTGGACTCAGAGCATGCCTACGAGATTCAGCCCACTTCTTGAATACCTCGTACCCCGATGCCTACACAAGCTTAGGGCTTAGTTGAGCCTCCAGAAATGTACATAAGCTCGTTCATACTATAATGTTATTGACACAAAAGAAGAAGAAGCATGCAAGAACTTTATATTATAATTTTTATAAAAGTCTACTACTGCCTGGATCCCTTCGTGGACACAACATAACAAGTTACACTGTTGATAATAAAAGTGAAAATTCTAGAAAATTGCATTCTGCATCCTACTTTCACCAGTTCACTTGTATCTTAATTTTCAAAGATTATTTTGAACCTTCACATATTAGCCTTACGCCAGTACTCACAAACGATGCTTGCTTAAGTGAAGTAGCAAATCGAACGCGCAGCTCTGTAATTGGTTCGTGTGTCACCCTGTGCGTCCACGCGCACTGTGTTTGTAGTAATGTTTGTGAATACTTATGGGCGTTAGTTTACACGAATCTTTTTGTAGCAAAGTAGCTACTCCAGTGTGAAGAGACCTCAACCCCAGCTCTGCCCCGCATTACTGACAATGTTGCCCTTTACCAGCCTTTTATTAGCCCCAGTGTTCAGCAAGGCTTCTTTTCTGCTAAATAGTTCTTCACTTTTATTCTGTAAAACGCAATTAATAAAGTGTTTTATTTAAGCTTCATAACAGTCTTACGTAAATGTAGTTTTAGATTTATCTGATAAAGTGATGATGAAATCATTGTTTGACAGAAATTGAAAAACACAACTTTTTACATAGCTAGCTATTTTCTTTTATGAGAAATCGGGTCTCTATTTTATACGTTAGGTAATCACAAATACATAGATCAAAACTTGTCGAGTGAACTAGAATCTAATAAACCAATCGCTTCATCATTTCAGCCATAGGACGTCAACTGCTGAACATAGGCCTCCCCCAATGCTTTCCATGTTGATCGATTGGTAACGGCCTGCGTCCAGGGTTTGGCCGGCAAGGATCTAGAATTAGAATTATTTTTAAAAAGCCATAATGTAAATGTCATTTGTATTACTGAACATTGGCTAAAAAAGGCAGAAGGTTCCTTTCATATTGATGGTTATCAATTATCTAGTGCTTTTTTTCGAAAATCTGCTATTCACGGTGGATCTGTAATATTTATTAATAATAATTTAAAATGCAAGGAACGACATGACGTAGTAGGGCTTTCGGTTGAGCGAGTTATTGAAATTTCTTGTGTGGAGCTTGAGAGATATATTGTATTATGCGTGTATCGACCACCTTCTGGTGACTTTAGTGTATTTGAGGCGGTTATGGAAGATGCCCTTAATAAGGTCAGCAACAAAAATAAAAAAATCTTAGTTTGTGGTGACTTTAACGTTAACTTGATGGAAAGCTCATCCACGAGTATGAGACTGCTAACTCTTTTTAAATCTTTTGATTTACATGGCCAATTCATGGAGCCGACAAGAATAACAGATACAACGGCTACCTGTTTAGATAACATCTTTTGTAATTGTGTTCCCGAAAGAAAATCAATTATTAACAAGTTAACTTCTGATCATTGTGGCCAATTAGTTTCATTAAAATGTACCACTCTAAATAATGATAATACTCAAAAACGAATTATTTGTACACCTATTACAAGTGGTTAAAAAAAATACATATCTATTTGTTTGTAACCAAATTCTATTATTAAAATTCTAAGGCTGAGTTGCACCATCTTACTTTAACTTTAACAAACGTCAAAATTCTGTCAAACTCCATACAAAAAGCACCGGTTACCGTTATAGCTACGGTCAAAGTTAGGTGGTGCAACTCAGCCTAAAACTAAGAAAGATTGAAGAAAAAGAAACATTTCGTTTTAAACCCTAACCGTATGACAATAAAGTGCACAATGGTATTTCGTATTGCAACCTAAGCCCTGATTGTCTCTTATTGGTCGTAGTAAAAATATAGTAAAATGCGTAACCAATTAGAGACGGGGTGAGCACGTGACCGGAGCGATGCGCTTACGCTAAAATTTCTACAAAGTGGTCAGGCGGAAGAGTCCCCGATAGTACAGTCATGACTACTTTAGGAAAAATAAGAAAAAAAATAATTCTTTTCTTACTTTTCCCAAGATTTAGTTAAAAGAAAAAATCTTAATGGTTTTCTTATTTTTCCTAAAGTCCTAGTCTTATCCTATCCTTCCTAAAGTAGTCCGGTTTATCGTTGAATTTTGGGACAAATTATATGTATAAACATTAAAATTTCATTTTTTCTTGGAATTAATTTAAGTAGGTAGTTAAAACAGATTTCAATAAAAAGTAACTGACTGACTTATAAATAGACACTGTAACATCACTCACCAAAGCTGTACTTACATTGTAAAGTTTTATCAACACCCGTTAAGTAGTTTTTCCATGAATGAATAACAAACAACTGTCCCTAAATAAATCCTTTCAAACAAACTTTTGCGGTTATAATGTTACTTAGTTAGTTGTAGTAGATAAATCCCATCAAAAACAATACTTGTCAAAAAAACCAAGTCTCGCAACTCAGTTGTTCTACGGTAAAAAGTTGTGAGATCCATGTAATACCAAGTCCAGGCCAGGAAATCTTTAACGTTTTACATAAATTATTGACTTGGCCATCGCACTAAATAATTTTATTTACACGTGTTTTCATGCGATGACCAAGTCAATATATTTATGTAAAACGTTAAAGATTTCCTGGCCTGGACTTGGTATTACATGGATCTCACAACTTTTTACCGTAGAACAACTGAGTTGCGAGACTTGGTTTTTTTGACAAGTATTGTTTTTGATGGGATCTCATTTCTTTTTGTATTTTGTAGACAGCAGTTATGTATCTAGAAAACTGGACCGAAATTGAAAAATTTTACTCGACTTGGCGGTTGCACTACCGTGCCCCCAAATATTTTAGTTTTTCCTTGATTCATACACCAAACACTACTTATATTCCAAATTTGAAGCTTCTAGGTCTGCTAGAAGTGCCTTAGAGTTTTGATGATCGGTGAGTCAGTGAGTGAGTCAGTGAGTGAGTGAGTCAGTCAGTGAGTGACAAAATTAAGTAACTTTGACCCGTTATAATTCTTAAACTACTGGTTCAAATTGAATGAAATTTTAAATATACCGTGTCTTTACAATGCCTGCATAGCTAATGAAAATTCAGCCTTCTAGTTTTATCCACAACGAAGTTACAGGCGGTCGAAAATGGCCTGAATTGCTTCGAGAAAAGGATGGTACGGCCGTGCCGCTTTTTTGCTCGACTTGGTGGGGGCACTGCCGTGCCCCCAGATAATAATATGTTAAGTAAGAATAATGTTACTCAGTTATAAATGTAGTAGATAAATCATAATAATAATAAAGATACTGTAGCTACATTATAACAGATTCTTTTAAAATAAAATAAGCGTTTGATCTCGCCCTTTCCACCCACAATAATAGTTAAAAGAACCGGGAATTCCAATAATATTTTAAATGTGTAAAAACACGCGGAATCCATGTTTAATTAAAATGTCGCACATTAACGGTCTCTACGTAAAAGCATGCAAGTTATTTTTCAGAAAAAAGCATCAGGGTTATCTGAAAAATTAATATGGTTTTCCTTTTCATCGCGCCGCGCTATGAGCTATGCATAATTTATTCTTGCAAAATTTTCAGCTACTTTCTTTTGCAGAATGTGAAATTTGCATTTATATGCGCTTAAACACTAAGTTCTGACAAGTTTTATTTGGGTACATTTACATTTTAAAACGTGATTCTTTTTCACCACAAAAGAGCGCTAAGTATACCTACCTACTCAAACTATACTAGTTAGAAAATAACTTAATAGTCACTCAAAGCCCATAAGTATATTTACTGAATTATCTTCAAATCCTAATGGCTTTTTTAGTAAAAAAACACTTCGGATAGCTATTAAGTTATTTTTAAAAAAACGTTAACTCACAACACGTGGCGCGCAACAAAAACGCGCCAACTCAAATTTGTTTTGTGCAACGATTGTATTATACCAAATGCGAAACATGTGGTCATTCTCGGTCACAGATATGGATTAGAGTAGATACAGCAAGTTGATCGTCAAAGCGTGCCATTCCGATATGTCCAAATGGACATACATGGTCGAGTGATGTTCATGTAATCCGATTACAACAATCGGTTACGATGATTTTACGAGGACAGTAGTACGAACACAGTAGAAAGAAGAAATTATTTACGGATTGAGAAATGTAATTAACAGCACAAGTAACAAATAATTAATTAGAATAAAGTAGCAGTAGAAGAAGTATAATGTAGCATTGTTTTTAATACATATCCTGCGATGTACTCTTAAGAGTTAAAACCATGGTCCCTGTATGTGGTGCACTCATACCGATCCCAAGGAACCGTACTTACTCATAACAATAAGACACACACTGATCCATGTATTCATGCACTTGACTTTATGTCTTGAAACGCTGGTAGGGTAAAAAAAATAACGAGATTTGACGATTTGTAAGTATTACTTTATTTTAAAAAGGTAAATAAAGATGCTTTTAGTTTTGTATTTAACAAATTATCAGTTTTATCGGAATTAATTAATTTTCGAATCGAGTCACACGATATCATTCGATGACTTTGCGAATGCAGTACGATGATACGATTACTTTTACGTTGCGGCAATCACTAAAATTCGCTAAAATGACACTAATGACGTTTAAAAAGTGGCACGCTCGGCTTCATACAATTTTTGACACATGCTGCATCTATCCATATCTGTGTTCTCGGTCATGCCGCTGCCATTCCGCTAACTTTATTCCACCACAATCTATCTCTTTCCAACGCTAAATTTGTCCATTCAAAATTTATTCGTCCTTTCACTCGCACGCGCGACCCTCAGTTTGGCTCCGACCGCTGTGTGGGGAGGCCGCGTCGCGCGTTCTCGTAAATCTCGTACAAACTTTCGTGAAAAACGTTCTAAATACTTTTTACTGTGTTTTTTTGCAAGTGTACCATTGTTTTTTAGTGTGAATACTGTTACTGTGAGTGTTAATAAAAAGCCAGTGGTATCGGATTTGTTGTTGTGCATTTGGAATGCTGCAAAGATCTCAGGTAGTGTTCAGCCAGAAGTGAGCGGATTTTTTACGGTTAGTTCAAGTTTTTTTTTCTTATCACACTATTGTTGTTGCTTATAGGTATCGTCTGACGTGGCTTCGCTTTCCGATAAGTTTTTTTGCAATCTCTCGAGGATTTTTATTGATTGTGTGCACGAGATCGTAACCACTATCTTTGTTTGCGCAAGTGCGGCAAAAAGTTTTGTTCTAGTTGTGCAATAATTGTTTGTAAAAACAAGAATTCGGAGTTTCCTACCCGCATTTTGGGCGTTCCACGAGCAAAAGTAAAATGTCTAATTAGGTAAACTACACTTACTATTCTTAGTTTTAGATTAAAATGCTACGTGTTACTGGTTCTGGATTCAATTGAAGGTTAACTTTAGCAGTTACTGTAGTTAACTACAATCTGCAGATAACGTGACGCAAACCTATTTGAATATTCAATGTTTACGGTAATATAATCCTACAATAATAATTAATTCACGTTCTATTATTGTCTTTACATAATGCTAGGTCTTTTATCAATCATAACAACTAGATGCTTACCTACCTAACCTAGGTAGGTACTTCTAGGTATTGTAGTTTTAGGTAAGTAGGTACCTACTACCTAACTTAATTTTTTTTTATCAAACAAGCGGCTCGCCCCGACTTCGCTTGGGTCACCCTTGGGTGGGTAGAATAGTTTGTTGTTGTTATTAGGAAATCAAGTCGCCCCTATGGAGGCGTCACTTAAAATTAGGGATTAATGGTGAAAACGGGCATTAGTCTACTAATACTAAAGTAGGTAGAAAGATTACCTACTTACTTAGTAGAATGTAGTTTGCAATTCGAAACACTTTTATCTTACAGACAAGTGACTGATAGGAATTAATACCTATTTACGGAGTAATTTACTTATCTGCAAACAATAACTTAATTATACCTACCTACCTGGTAGTTGAAAGAATTCTAAAGGATTTGAATCCACGACCTTCTAAACATTCTTCCAGGAATTTACGTATCGGAATTACTATAGAGATTATTCATGCGTCATACGAAGGTAGGTAAGTTACCTACCTACTTCACCATTTTGAAAGGTGTACGCGCAGAAGTGCGTAAGTAATTTTTTTCATGTTTTCACGTAATGATGCAAATTGAATTGTGGTCATTTTTTGTTGTTGTGTTAAATAACTACTTATAAAACAAAACAGCTTATTTTATAAGTAATTTGATCGAAACGCTATTTTCATTAATCGAATTATTATGATACAGACATTTTTTTTTTAATTATAATAATATTGCAATAAATCAAGTTACCTAGTTACTTTCACTAACTAATAATTTATGTATTAATATCTAAGTTTCCCTCTTTGCACACGAAGTGAATTAATATTAATTAAAGCAATATAAGCGTATTTATTCCTACCTAGCACCTGTTACTAATTGAGCCATTTGCATTCTCCTTCCTATTATTTCTTAGAAGAATGTTAATTCAGATACCAATTTACGTCACGTTTTCCTGCATTGTGGGTAGTCGACAGCACATAGGAATATACATTTTTTGTTGCAAAACCTTCCTTTATTTTTTTATCCACAAAGAGGCAGCTCTTGGCCTGTATCTCACCTGATGGTAAGTGATGATTAGGCCGAAGGTGGAAGCGAGCTTCACCCGGAATCCTCAACCACGGAGGAACTGGCTATCTTACCTCTAACTGCCGGAACACAACAATGCTGTTAACATTGTTGTTATGATTACAGCTGTATAAGAGCCACAGTGTGTAGTTTCATGTGCTATTGCAAGAACCTATTTATAGCTTGTATCCTATTACAAACCGCAAAGGTTTTGCGGTGGCAAACTCCTTGCAATGTAGACGCCATCAGACTTTACACTTTTATCGCAAAATGACCCTTAATACAACTTCATAAGCAGCCAGTGGTTAGCTTGACATGCCGTCATCTGGACTTCTCGAGGGTATTACCAATCGGTAGTTAGCTTCCGATAAAATCGAATAACCATCGATAGATTAATCTAATCGTGGCAAACTATCTAATTATACCTCACTATCATTATTTACTACTGAATTGAGGTGTCCAATATTGTTAGCCGTAATAATAACGTTCTATATCTGTTATAATTAACTATTTTTCTGTATCTGTATTTTTTTAAAGAATTTCGCATACAGTGAAATGTAGCAGTAGTGTAAAATTTTGCAGTAAACTAAAATCTCTCTGTCTGCAACCTACTTCTATTCCGTTTAGAATATACTAAAATACTATTAAAACGAGGTATATCGAAATAGAAAGAGTAGCATCAGTGCCTCACTAACACCGTTCCGTGAAGTTTGCTTGCAGATTTTAAACTTTCCTTCACTAACTAGTTTTAAGACCCGTAACAAGCAGTTTTAAGTAGTTAAACACCGCTATAAAGCTCTTAGCTATTGTCTGGAAATATAATGCCCGAGGCAGAAACAATGCCGTTTTATGATGATTGACTAGAGTTTAAGTTCACTTCATCTGTTATTGCCTATTAAGAGCCTTAGGCGACTTTGTAGCAATAAATTTGTAATACAGTGTTGCTATTGTGATATGAAAATTTCTACTTCTCTCTTCGACTTTTGTATAAAATTCTCTCTTATAAATTCAAATTGTATTTCTTTGAATTTGTCATCATTTTTAGATTGAAAATGTAGCTCAATCAAAAATAGGCTGTGCTGTCAAATTGCCACAAACAAGTGAGTGCAGTGATGATAGCGCTACTTCAAGGTTGAAAACCCCCAGGTAAAAATAATAACTTTCACTAAACAGCTAGTGTGGAGGCAGCTTTTCTATTGTTTTCGTAGACAAAACATTCATTGCGAAATAGTAACTCAATCGACAAGTCACTGAAAAGGATGCGTCATTGGGAACTCGACGTGAATAATCACCCCTCGAAAGTCCTTAGTTTTTTGTGGACGACTCGATTCACAAAGAAAGGGATCGGAAGTTAATTAGCGAAGAATGAGGTTACAATCCCGTTCTGACAATTAAAATGGCTTCAGACTACTTTATTTTTTAGAAAAAAAATGGCCTTTTAACTCTCATCGTACCAACGAATAAGACTGAATTACTTTTAATTCTAAGATCCTATGATTAGAAGTTGCGTAAATATTTATTGAATTTTTATTAGTCATTAGCATAACTTCTCAAAGTTATTGGTTTATTTAGCGTTGATCGATTATTTACAATAACTACTCAATATGCAATTAAGTTAACAATCTTATTGACTGCTGCCAGTTTTTGCCTTTGTTAAATGACTAAATTAAATTAACAACTACCGTTGCGTTTTTCTAAATAGTATTTATTTGTTTTTCTTTTCTTTCTTTGATAAGAATTTTCATATCGTGAAGCTATTCGGTAATGACCGAGTTTTGTTTATGCTAAAATTTTCTTTTTTCCTAAATCATGCTATAGTTTTGGCTAACGAAATTTGTCAATTTTGGCAATCACCAACGTCCAAAATATTGTAGGTCCAAATCGGTCAACTGTTTGAATTTTGTCGTCGACAAACATCCAAAATTCTAACTTCCAAAACAAACATGTATCAACGCTTTCACAAAACAAACATCCAAGTTTGCGTGAAAATCACAAAGATCATTAGACCATTGTGTAATATTTACGGCACGCATACGGTCAGCAACAAAAGCCGACCTTTCATCCCTTGATGCCCTTCAACACAACGTACTTTGTTTTCCAACCCTTTGTATGATTTTTCTGTTTATTACATTTGAAACATTTTTGCGAATTGAATTTGCTCGGGAAAGAGCATTCGTGTATTAAATACCGTCAGAAACATTTCGTGTGGAAAATTTAGGCCGTTTTTTGCAAGACTTGCTTTAGTTGGAATCAGTATTAGTATTCAGTATGCTTGAACTTTTAGTCTTGTGTATTTTTCCGCTTGGAGCTATAAATATAAATAATTTTAGTGCTTTTGACCGAGCCCACTAGATTAGATTTTGATAATAGCTAACGTATGATACTAAAATGACTTTTTAAATAAGTAGGTACTATGATTTCTGAAAACACCATAAAACTACACAAATAAATTTTTGAAGCGTTGAAAAAATAAGCAGTTTCTGATGTCATGGTTGCCAATATAAATAATAACTCTAAAACCGCTCTGTTTGCCAAACTTAAAGGTGCCTTTACGTCAAATTTAACATTTATTTACCTCATTACTTGCCCAAGTTCAACCCAACCGTGAAGTTCAAAAACCGTTTCACACGAGATTAAGATTTCACCGCGCACTCCAAAAAGAGTAAGGCTTCAATGAAGACGATGGAACCGGTTGGAACGGAAGATGCAAAAAACGGACCGCACCTACGATGCCTGTCGAGACAGGTCGGCTGGATCGTGTGTCTTTGGATGTTATTATCAAAGATGCAAATGAGATAATTAATAAATTAGATAAAAACACTCGGCAGACAGAAATAGATGCTATTAAATTGTCTGTCGGAGTTTTTACAAATGATCATTATCTTTGTCGGTTTGAACGAAATGTTTTGACACCGAAAATAGTCAAGTGCATTAATAGTATTTAGTGAATGATAAAGGAAAGTCACTTGAAAGTTATGTACACTACTGTTATCACACTAGCAAACATTGCGATGCACTGAATGCTTAACACTTAATCGAATCGTAACACGTAGCGTAGTGCATCTTTGGTATACACTGGCTTGTTCGAACCAATGGAATTATACATCTATAGTCTATACTAATATATATTATAATACTAATATTATAAATGCGAAAGTAACTCTGTCTGTCTTGCCTTCACGCCCAAACCACAGAACTGATTTTGATGAAATTTGGCATAGAGATTGAGTCCCGGGAAAGGACATAGGATAGTTTTTATCCCAGTTTTTGAAACAGGGACGCACGCGATAAAGTTTTTCTGTGACAGACAAAATTCCACGCAGGTGAAGCCGCGGGCGGAAAGCTAGTACCTTATATCACCTTATATCAATCAAACCATATCCCATCAAGATTTATCGAAGTATTTACCATTTTTACTCCAAATCATTAAGTCCTCTTTTAATTCCAATAAAATCATAGCTTCCGTTATTAATGTAAAGAAAACCTGCTCCGTCAAGGCAATTATCATTAATAAATTACTAATAACAAACAAACTTTAAATAATCACCAATATTAATAGACAAACTAACGTCTATTTACCTACTTACTTCATCCAGTATATACAGGCAATTACTCATAGTCGGCCCTTTTTTATCATCGCATTTTAGAGTTCCCGTTAGGGCAACTTTATCTCAGAACAGCTCCATCAGCGAGCTAATCTCTCCAGACTTTCTTACAGCCTCCCTTATAACTATTTCAACCAAGATTGATCCATTATCACCTTTATGGTTTCATAGACCTCGATAAATTGCCTTTGCACTCAAAATTCAATATTTTACTTTTAGCTTGGCAGACATTTGCATCGATTTGCGGCTGAATAGCAGTTGTAAGGTCGACATTGCTGTGACCTTTCCAAATTCTTTAAGATTCGTCTGTAATATTCACTCTTAGACTATACTTTATGAAATTGATTTTATTCTCCATAAATTGTGAAAGAAATCTCAAAATTAAAGATGTGAATACGAGTAATATCTAGTTTTTGTAGGATAACATTTTTCTTTTTTATTTAGACAAAGCCTTTATGCACCATAAGTAAAATCATAAAACAGCTATCTCAAAAAAAAAATACAAAAGATCTATCATTTATTGCAGTGGATGGCCTTTTAATTGTAAAACGTATCACAATTTGCTGTTTCTCGCTCGAATGAAAAAATGTATAAGTAATTTCGTACCAAATCCCTCGACTGTCTAGAGCAGAGTTCAGACAAACAAACAGACTGCCTGTCGAATACATCTTCATCAATCTAAATTACAGGCAATCGTAACCTTAATAATCTTGCCCAAATGTAATGCATCATAACTGTTGTTGCAACGTCTGTCAATGGAAACACTGGTGCCGGAAAACAAATAGCTTTGAAAGTATACGTTTTATTATATAACATACATCCGGCTTGCAATACTGCTATTATGTTTATTTCTACGCATTAGTATTGGAAAGTTAAATTAGTGTATTGAGAACCTAATTGTGCAATGCGAGTACCTACTTCCTAGGTAATTATTATTAAGTTTCTAAAACTGACATGAGTCAGTAATGTTCATTATATTGGACAATACATTGTTTTGTAACTATTAGAATATTTTTGTCTGTAACAAATTTATTAATTTTAAAAACGTAATACGTTATTGCGTGATTAATAAAATATTAATTGGATGTAGGTAATTTTTTAAATAAACTTACTAACTTAACAAAAAATTACATACCTGATCTATTTTTCTCCATCCATTTACACAACAGTCATATTAATTACATTTTACCAGGCCTCCGTCACTCGCCTATGCCGGCCGAGATAATTACCTACAGCGCGCGACAACTTCAAGTTGCAAATCAGTCCGGGCCGCCACGCGCCTGTTTGCACACGCGTATCTATCATAGTCGCAATCAAGGTTTATTGTTCCAACAGCACTGTTATTCTTCTTTAATGAAAAATTGTAATATTTAGGAATAATAATTAAGTGTAGTGATTTAAATAATAAAAAAAAAAATATTGAAATACTTATGACAAAAAACTATAGCAAAAAAATATTTTAGCTAATAAAAACATTAACTTTACTTCACCGTGTCTATTTTCCGACACTACACCTTTTAAAACTGTTTGTTTAATTTCGAATTATCGCAACACTGAAGTTTATTAATAGGTACTTTAGAGATGGTACGATTATACAAACTCCACTAGATTAAAGTTTTCTAATCGTAAATACAATAAATGCTTCTTAAAATTAAGTTTTTATTTATTTTACTTTGCTCATACAACCCTGACGCTTGAGCGGTGACGTAGATCAATTCTAAACACAAAAAAATGCGCTCTTGTGAGCGTAGTAGTAAGATGCGATTTCGAATGCACCATGTGCGTTGGATATTTTGCATTATTATTATTACCGTTAAAATGTCGGCATCTGATCCTACACAAAGGAGTGCAATTTCTGTTGCTACTATTATGTATTCTGTGATTTTACTGACATAATTTTGTTTTATAAAATACTACACATCAGGTGTCTACATCCCACGGTAGCAAACGGTCGTAAAAAGGTGTATATGGGTTGGTGGTCCAAATAAAAAAGGGTTCCTCAAAAACGTTTTTTTTTTTTTGGTTACACGCTTTTACGTTCCAGCCTCTTTCGAACACACCGCGTAAATAAATCGGTAAAACCATTAACAATGATTTACTCATACGAGTTGGTTTAATTTATTATGTACAAAGGATAATTATGTAATAAAATTGTATTTAGTGAGTGTCACGGGGTCAGGCTGGCTTTAGAAAGTCTGTTTGTGTAAGACTACAATTTAATGTAGGTAATTTATAGATAAGTATCTTTTGTGTATTGAATTTATGTGTAATAGTGCCTTTTATTCAATACAAGGTGTGTTTATTTTACTGATAGTTGCACTATTTTTAAAGCATTTTTAGGTACTTACTAGCTTTCCGCCCGCGGCTTCGCCCGCGTGGAATTTTGTCTGTCACAGAAAAACAATATCGCGCGCGTATTTGCTCACCGTTTAGACCTACCCTGGACTACGACAAACATTTTAAAACCAAAATCAGCTCAATCGGCCCAGCCGTTCTCGAGTTTTAATCAGACTAACGAACATCAATTAATTTTTATTTATACAGATCAATTAATTGGTTAAAAACAACAAATAACTCAAAAAGTGCTTATTGCTTCAACGATTTTACTGCAAGTGTTAAAAAAATTAAGTAAATACTGCAAATTACTAGTTTTGTGTTCCTTAATTTCTGTCTAAACAATCGATTCCGATGGAAAACTGCTGTCCTATAATTAGATTGAAATAAGAAACCAAAATAGTACCCTCACGCCTCGTCTTAATGGCCACGAGCAAAAAATGTACCGGATAATATCCCAGTAGCAAAATCAACCCTATTGCATTGTGGTTGAAATACAAATGCGTTTGTCTGTTTGGGAGCACGGGACTTAACAAAAACTTGTTTTGAGCCGCGAGTTAAATTAACTTCTAATTTTTCATTTTTTACTTTGAACAGTTTACGGAGTAGGTCTTGCGATTGAAGTAATGTTGGTATGTGTGTGAAATTTTTTTTCTTTATATTTCTCCAAAAAATATCCTAAAAAGCCTTTTTTGTCAAAATACCTCATTCAGTCGAACCATTTTTTGTGAATTTGGCTTTATTGGCTTTTGCAGCTTGACCTAAGACAGGCATTACATTCCTACGGAGAGTTCAGGGTTCGTGTGTGTTTCATTAAATTAAATATTAGGTACCTGTAATTACTTGAAAATAAGATCTTGAACTCGAAAATATAAAGATTTTCGAATTCAAATCAAAATCAACTTCATCTGTCAATCAACTTATTCTGTGAATTCGCATGGGCATGATATTTTTTGTTGATATATCATTTTATTAGATTTAATTAGCAAACTGTCAAAAATATTGAGACCATCACCATTTAGAACTACTTTGTTGACAAAAAGCACATACCAGTATCAAATTGCAGTGTCACAAAACATCTTTAACGACAATGGTAGTTTCGAGCACGCGATAATGATATAATAACAAGAACACGGCCATTAGTCTGTTTGTTCGTCCGTAGCTGACTCGATGCTATCCATCTAGGGTTGCCAGGTCCAAAAACACAAAAGCCGGACTCTGTGTTCATTCGGCCGGACATTTACGCTAAAAGCCGGACATACCTTTTTAATAGCTAATACCATGTCATGGGGGAGGGGGGGTGAAAAAATAGCGTCATGGCTCATGAGTGAGTAAAGTAGGTACTATAATATTTCACTAAACATTATTCTGTGGCTCGAGTCTTGACTAGCGCGGTAGCCACATAAAAAGCCTAACCAAAGCCGGACAGGCCGGACAAGACAATTTTTGGCCGGACAAGTCCCTTAAAAACTGTTGATGAGCACCTTCATGCTGTATAACGTAGAGCTGGCTAGCTGGAACCGCTATGATAGAACTGTCATTTATATTCAAATGTGATGTTGTCTTTAGTTGTGTAATGGCTGTGCCGAACTCTCTATTGTAAATATTCTACGTGTGCTTTGATACCAATATATTTATTATGTTACTACCAACCACTGTGTTTATTGCTCTGTAGCGGACTTAATATATCCCTAACAAGGGTTATGGGCCCAGAGCCCCAGAGCCCCAGAGCAAAGTAACATTTTAAAATAGTTTGTCGTGAAAATAATTTCGTATAAAGTGACGTGAACAGAATGTCGAATGTACGTATTGAGTTATTGAGAAAAGACAACTATGATAGTTGGAAAGTGCAAGTAGAAGCCCTATTGATCAGAAATGATTTTTGGGAATATGTAAGTGGAGAAAAGTCAAAACCCACGGATGAGACATTATCAACAGCATGGGATTTTGCTGACAGAAAGGCAAGATCGGAGTTGATTTTGTCATTGGATCCGAGTGTTGTTCATCATGTGAAAAGATTGAAGACTGCACGAGAGGTTTGGCTGAAATTAGAGAGTCTGTTCGTATCACGTGGACCTGCGAAAAAAGCGACCCTGATGAAAAGGCTCATGCTACACAAGATGAGTGAGGATCAGAACGTATGCGAACATCTTGATTTATTTTTTGAAGCTGTCGATAAGTTAGAAGAAATGGACATCGTGATCCATGATGATCTTTTAGCGATTATGTTGCTGTATAGTTTACCAGCAAGCTATGAGAACTTCAGATGCGCCATTGAAAGTAGAGACGAGCTGCCAAAGCCTGAACAACTTAGGGTGAAAATTATCGAAGAATACAGTTCGAGAGGCAATACCCAAGTTGAGAGGATAGAAGGAGCTATGTATATAAATAAACATCAGAAGAAGAATGGGACTGGACCTGAAACAAAATTTAAGTATAAATGTTTCAAATGTCATAACTTTGGACATAAGGCATCCGATTGCAAGAAAAAGAAGTCTTCTCAGGCTTCAGAACAGAAACCTTCAGAATCTAGTTGCGTTGAGTCGTGTTCGACTGTAGAACATGAAGCTTTAACTGTGTATCATGTTTCAGATAACTGTTTAGCTATTGATTCCAAGCGTCTTCATCAGGAATGGTTGTTTGATAGCGGTTGCAGCTCGCACATGTGTAACAACGCAAGCAGGTTTGATAAAATATTGCCAAGTAACCAACAATTGAAATTAGCCACTGATTCTTTGACAACCGTGCAAGGTAAGGGTACTGTCAAGATATTAGCATGTAACGATGATATTACGCGAAAAATCCAATTTGAAGATACGTTGTTAGTTCCTGATCTACGTAGTAACTTAATTTCGATTTCTAAACTTACTGATCGAGGTTGTATAGTCACTTTTAAACGTGATGTAGCATATGCAACTAAGGATGGTGAAGTTAAGTTGACTGCTGATCGTAGAGGTAATTTGTATTACCTGAGAGAGCAGGATGCTTCGGCATCTGTAGTATCAGATAAGGATGTGGATTTGTGTAGATGGCATGAGCGTATGGGACATTTGAATGCTAGGGATCTTATGAAAGTACTGAAGAAATCGGGTATAGACGCCACCAAGTCTGATACTGAATTGCGCGATTGTGATGTGTGTGCTAAGGGAAAGATGGTTGCGTTGCCTTTTGTGAAGTCCAGTCAGCCATGTGACGAAAAGTTAAAAATAATTTATTCTGATGTGGTAGGCCCAATGAGAGTTCAATCAAATGCGGGAAACAAATATTTTGTTACATTTATTGATGATTGTACTCGTTGGTGTGAAGTTTTTATGTTGAAAAATAAAAGTGACGTCTTGTCAAAGTTTAAAATATTTAAATGTCAGATCGAAAATTTGACAGGTAAACAAATAAAATATTTCCATTCCGATAATGGCAAGGAATTTGTGAATAGTGATTTTTCGAAATTTTTACAAGAAAATGGAATAAAAAGGAGGTTGACTACGCCGTATTCACCGCAGAGTAATGGAATTGCAGAACGGATGAATCGCACCTTACTGGAGAAGGCAAGATGTATGTTATTATCCTCTGGTCTACCAGCAAGTTTTTGGGCGGAAGCTATTGCAACCGCGTGTTATTTGCGTAACAGATGTCCGACTAGCAGCTTGAATGGAGAAATTCCATATGAAAAATTGTTTAATAAACCTGTAAATATTGGTTATTTCAGAACATTCGGTGCGAAAGTTCATGTTTTGGAAAAGGAGCCAGGAAAGGATAAGTTCGCAGCACGAAGTTCTCCCGGCATTTTTGTGGGCTACCCGGCTGAATCTGGTGGCTATAGGGTGTGGATATCCGAGAAAAGAAAAATAGTGGTGTCAAGAGACGTCAAGTTTCAGGAAGATAAGAAAACTGAAAGTGAAGTTTTGAAAGAACCATCTATTGAGCTGCAATGTGAACAAGATAGTGTTGATAAAAGGAAGACTATCGAGTTTGAATTGTCCAACAGACAATGTAGTTCACACTTTAGTGATCAACCTTCGAATATTCAAGTTCCAATAGATCGATCTCAAGATGTACCGTTCAGAAACGAACTAAACACAGAAGATACGGAAGTTACTAGTACTACTGATAGAAATGAGACATTTGACTGGAATATCACTTTGAAAAGAGGCCCTGGAAGACCTAGGATTGAGAGAGGACACGTTGGGCGCCCCCGAAAAATCTTTAATATGGTTGAAGTTAGAGAAACAGAGAATAGTGACAGTGAGTCACAGGAAGAAGAATATGGTGACTGTGATGATTTTGCTGGAGCTATTGAGACAACTTTGAAGGAAGCTTTGGGAAGTGATGAAAAAGTCAAATGGGAAGAAGCAATTTTATCAGAGTTAAGAAGTTTAGTGAAGAATGATACATGGAAAATAGTAAAGAAACCACCTGATCGAAATGTCATTGGATGTCGATATGTGTTAACAACGAAGGTAAATGTTGATTTAACAGAAAAGAAGAAGGCCAGGCTTGTCGCGAAAGGATATAGTCAACAACATGGTCTGGATTACTTCAAGACATTCGCCCCAGTTGCTAGGATAGCAACGGTTCGTCTATTGATTGCTTTAGCAGCTGAAATGGGCATGGACATAGATCAGATAGATATAAATACTGCTTATTTAAATGGAGATCTTGATGAGAATATTTATATGAGAATTCCAGAACTGCTGAAAGAAAGTTTAGAAAAGCTGATAAGCTTGGATGGCAGAAAAAGCGAAATAGGCAAAAGAGCTGTGAAAATGCTTGAGAATATGAAAGCAGGGGGTGACACCTGTCTTTTGAAGAAGTCGTTATATGGTCTCAAGCAAGCTGGAAGACAGTGGAATATGAAGCTGGACATGAAACTTAGAGAAATGGGTTTGAGACCAACAGTGAGTGAACCTTGTATGTATCATAAATGTGACAATAATGGAGCAGACCTATTTGTCGTTATCTATGTTGATGATATATTAATTGCTTCACGCAAGAGAGAAACCATAAATAAATTCAAGCAGGAACTGGCAAAGAGGTTTGAACTAAAGGACTTTGGCCAAGCAACCTTTTGTCTAGGGATCGACATAAAGAAAAATGGTAATGAATATCACATGTCACAGGAGAGATATGTAAAGACCATTTTGAAGAGATTTAACATGGAGGACTGTAATCCTGTACAAACTCCAATGGAGATGGGAAAGATAGCTATGAGTGGCAAAGAGAAGGATGAAGGAGGAAAGTCTTTTCCGTTCCGAGAACTCATAGGGGCACTTATGTTCTTGAGCGTAGCGACTAGACCAGATATCGCGAACGCGACGGCAAAACTCGCACAATTTTCAGAGAATCCTCAGGAAACTCATTGGAGAGCTGCAAAGCGGATCCTTAGGTACCTAAAAGGTACGATTACTCAGGGTTTAACATTTAAACCGATGGGTAAGTGCATTCAAGGTTATGCGGATGCAGATTGGGGTAACTGTGAAACAGATAGACGATCTTTTACCGGCTATGTTTTCATTTTAGGCGGAGCAGGTATCTCATGGGCATCACAAAAGCAACGCATCGTTGCGACGTCGACTTGTGAGGCTGAATTTGTAAGTTTAGCGGAAGCTATGAAAGAAGCAGTGTATTTGAATGGCTTACTGAAGGAACTTGGTCTTCACCATTGGTCTAAGGTAAGCATGCATGCTGATAACTTGGCTGCTATCTGTCTAGCTGAAGATCACGGTGTTTATCACGCGAAAAGTAAGCACATCGACATTAGGCATTTCTTTATAAGGGATGTGCTGCGTGACAATAAGTCGATAACTTTAGAACATTTGGCAACTGAAAATATGCTGGCAGATATTTTCACCAAACCTTTGCCTCGTATAAGGCATCACTTGCTGAGTAAAGGGTTAGGGTTGCGCGTACTCTAGTGCCTTGTATAAAGCATGAGTTGAGGGGGTGTGTTGATGAGCACCTTCATGCTGTATAACGTAGAGCTGGCTAGCTGGAACCGCTATGATAGAACTGTCATTTATATTCAAATGTGATGTTGTCTTTAGTTGTGTAATGGCTGTGCCGAACTCTCTATTGTAAATATTCTACGTGTGCTTTGATACCAATATATTTATTATGTTACTACCAACCACTGTGTTTATTGCTCTGTAGCGGACTTAATATATCCCTAACAAAAACCAAACATGTCCGGCTAAAGCCGGACGCCTGGCAACCCTATATCCATCGATAAAATTCATCGATTCGCGGAATGCATTTCACTGCTAAAATGATGAGGTGTGAAACGCGATATCGATACAAGATTTACTCCGATCGTTTGACTTGATGACAGAGAACATCCATTTTCGTTATTAAAGAAATTAACACCTTTTTGATTTTAATGAACGTTACTAACGATAAATAATTCTTAACACTTTAAAAGTCTATTTATAAAGCAAAGCAAATTCAATGATTTGCTTGAACTGTTCCCAAATGAGATCAATGAGCTGTAGAGAACGTTTTCGTATTTTTGATAAATAAAATCCATTATAAGTAATTAAAATCTCTTTGAGTTAGGGCGACTAGTGAAAAAATATCCCCACTATTTTAAAAAAATTGGTGACCTACCTGGAAAACTAAACTCTCGACGAGAAAATAATTTAGTACTGCCTCCATCCCGTTTGACACTGTACAACAATGGTCCACTATTTATGGCAATTAAAATTTATAACCACTTGCCCAACTCAATCAAAGCCCTCCAAACTTAGATTAATAAAACCTAGATAGATAGTCAGTGCACGAAAGGTGAGGCAGATTTTAGTAAGCCAGAATGGCTTACTCGTAAACGTCACATGAACTGTCAAAGTGAAAAATTGGTAAACACGTCCGACGACTTTTAATTAATTAAGACGGTTTGTGCTGTGAAAGGGTGTCTAAATACATCAGAAAAACTAAAGAAAGTGACCAGTGTTACATTTCATAAGTAAGTACTACGATTCGACGCGTATTTTGCTTGAATTTGGCTTTCAAAAATTAAATACGGGAATGATAACAAGAAAATTTATTTCCCAATTGTTCGCCGTACAAATACACTTCCTTTTTTATGAAATCAAGACTTTTAAGTCGATTTATCTTATTGTAATTAGGTAGGTACTTTGAATTCAATAAATAAGTAAGTACATGATGCGTTTTGTTTTTGTTAGTTATAAAATAATTAAAAACGTATTAAAACTTTCCCTACTTTCGGGAAAATCGCCTTCACTGTCTACACTCCCCAACAAAATTGACACTAATGACATAAGGTTTTTGCCTCACTCTTGACGAAGCGTTTGTATGAAGACTATCCATCTAGGTTTTATTAATCTAAGCCTCCAAAGTAAAAACTTCGAAAAAATATTAAAAGAATTGTTATTAAGTAAGGCATATTATTGCTTAAAGGAGTAATATGACGACAAATTGTAACCATTGACTATTAGTGTAATACTATTTCTATTAATATTATTATTTTGAACTTATTATTAATTTTAACATGATTATTAGTATTGACATTAAATAATGAACTGGAATTTAAATGTTATGAATTGGATTATGAAATTGTTAAGCATGCATAATTTATTTTTAGTATTTCTTTTTAAATATTAGTGATAATTTTATTAATAACCGAATACTGTAATACCCTGTTAGGGTTCATTTGAGGATGTATACGTATGTATTAGCTTAAGACCTTCTCACCAAATGAAGCAATAAAGTATTATGAATAATATGAATATGAAATCAGATATTTAAGAATTCTACACGAGCATTTCTACGTCTATAAACTACAACAGCAGCCTTACAATGAGTTTAACATTAAACATAGGTAGGAACTCGTTAGAGTAGATAGTGAGTGAAAAAATCTATAGTAACGATTTCATTTCTTCAAAATATAGCAGCGCTGTACAATCTGTCAAACATAAATCATGTCATTTGTTTTCGCAATCGCCGCATGAATATTTTTTTATGCATAACAAGGCAGGTTTCGCGACAATGCAGCATTAGAAACGACATGTAGACGTTGATTTCTGTGTGCTTACCATGAGTTTAGGCTAAGTGAGCTTGCTAGAGACTGAGTAAAAACATGACATTAAATGAATGAAAATGTCGACCTACAAGGTGGACCGACGACATCGTAAAGGTAGCAGGGAAGCGCAGGACGCAGGCCGCTACCTATCGATCAACATGGAAAGCATTGGGGGAGGCCTATGTTCAGCAGTGGACGTCCTATGGCTGAATGATGATGATGATGATGATTTTAAATGTATGACAGATTGTACAGTGCGCCTAGCGGCTACTTTCAAGAACTAAAATCTTCATATAATGTTTTGACGCACTTGCTAGCGAGTACACCTAAATGTAAACTCATGGTAAACACACATAACAGAAATCAACGTGTATGAGTCGTTTCGCGACAATGTGCATTCATACGGCTCCCTCACCAGCAAAAAACGTCGTTAGTATTAACCTCACAGGCCCCGGAAGTTTTCCCGCGGGATTTGCTATGCTAATCATCCTATGCTCCCGATTCATTTGGGAATACGAATGCGCGACACATGTGGGTTTGTTCAAGCCACGGCTGCGAACGTGTTTACGTTTTCACATTAGACCGTTTGAATTGGTACCTAATTTTGACAAAATCTAATCGTTTTTCTTCTTAATTTTTTCTTAATTATCATCGTGATCACGGATGTTATCCATAATGCGGGTAAAAAGTAAGAATTTAAAGGTATGATTTTCTCTAATGATGCTATAGTATATTTATTGTTTGTTTATAGTTTATCTTCCAAAATAGAATTTCATTTTAGGCTTGATATAATATTCGAATTTTTAAAAGAAAATTGAGGATTTCTTTATTATTGGTAATTTACCCGGGTCTGTGGGTGTCTATGGGCGACGGTAATCATTTACCATCAGGTGATCCGTCTGCTCCTTTGCCTTCTGTTCCATAAAAATATTGATAATTTCTATCTTTACATAGATGTCATAATTGTTACAGCGCGATTGGTAACATGCAATTCTACTCAAATTTGAAACACTTAAGCATCATTGAAACCTATTTGCGCATGTTTTTTGTAAATGAATGATTTATGATCATTATTATCAGCGTGATCATCATCACATCAGAATCATCACCAAGGTCGTTTACCTCATCGTTTGCGCACGCGCCTTTTTAGGCTTGTCAACTGACATTTTTACGAGTATTTCTCAAAATTAATCGGCTCACGTGAGTGTATGTGAAAGTGAACTCGATTACGGAGCCATTATCGCAGAGCAAATGTATGTAGTAACGTTTTTAATTATAGTGATTTAAGATTTTGTGCCACGCGTGGAGTTGATGGATTGCTAGCATTTTGAGTTACTGCTCGAGTTCTTTTTGTCTGTCTTTAAGAGGAATTATTATCATCAATCAAAACTTAACTAATTTCATGTGCGTCTAATTGTCTTACATGATTTTAATTACAACCTACTCATCATTAATTACTGCAATTCGCTCCAGTTACTTACCTAAGTCTGTCGCCATAACAACAATGTTAACAACATTGTATTTGTTACTATCAGGGGATAACATAGCCAGTTCCTCTGTAGTTGAAGATTTAGGTTGATGCTGCCTGATCATCATCATCATCATTTCAACCACAGGACGTCCACTGCTGAACATAGGCCTCCCCCAATGCTTTCCACGTTGATCGATTGGTAGCGGCCTGCGTCCAGCGCTTCCCTGTAAGTGGACGTCCCACGCTGCGTTTTCCGGTACGTGGCCTCCATACCAGAACATCGTCCGGATCATCATCATTCCGGATCATCATGTCCATCAATCATGTTTGATGCAGGCCAAAAGCTTCCCCCTTCTACTGTACATGCATTTCTTCTTCAACAGTACACGCTACTGATGAATTAACCAGCCAAAGAATAAATCCCTCAACTAAACATTTATTTACTTGCAAATAAAAAGCGTCAATGTTCGGTCAACATTCAAATCTGACAAGCCAACTGACGTCGGTTCAGCAATTTATGCCACTCAGGCGCATAACATTATGCCAGCTATTGTCAGAGATTCACTATCTGTTCGAAAACACAAAACAAAAGAAGATAAATTGCCCTCATTTATAATATGTTTTCCAGAAATATTGAGCGATAAAATAATTGTATAATAATTTTTTATACGCTGGCTGAACATTTCATAATAATACAATTATCTCTTGTTTGCCAAGATCTACCTAGAAACATGAAGACAGTTCACGGCCATAATGTGCAAAAGTGAAAGAATTAACCAGATTATTGTAAAAACTTTAATTGCTATGAATGTGAGTCGTTTTCGTAATACTGTACATAATTAGTTGTACGTGAAAGTATTTCTGGGCTATTAAAATAATTCGGTGGGCAATTTTTTCATACTGTTTACCGCTATTTTTTATGAGTGTGTCTTTATCGCTAAAGAGTCAAGTCATCTGTCATCTGCCATTAAATCTGAGCCTGACACCAGACCACCAGGACTGCAACAAACACAAAAATTTAAGGGCCTGCAACGTCGTTCGTCTGAATGTGATATGGGTGCCAGTCGCTTTCTCTTCTCTCAAATGACTGATGGAGCTTCTAGCATAACTCCTAAAGAACATCAGGTTATGAGTAGGCAGGCTTCGCATTTCTGGCAGGATCGCCCCACAAAAGCTGCAGGGTAAGCATCTTAGTTTTCAGAATACATGCATAATATGAAGGAGATCCCGTTAGTGTTACTGCTAGTTTGGGTCATATTTATCATCATCAGACTATTTATTTACCCTTCAAAGCAGAAGCACAACCATCCATAGAGGATTTGCCCTACACTGTCTTACCATCCTGTCTGGTCAGACACATTCCCCACGTTGGGCAGGCTTGAGGAGCTTGGGTCTACTGACCATCAATTGCTTTTACCGATTCGAAGGTCTCCGAAGTAAACAATTGGTTTCCACGTGGCTTCATAATTATTCAGGCATAACAATTTATTAATTTGCCAGATCGCCAAAATCCATTCGAGCAAAACGAATCGTAGATCCAAAAGAGATTTAATTGCGTCTTTGATCAATTAAAGTTGTTTTTGGCTGAAGCACAAAAGATGTGAGCACTTAGGTACTAAAATGGCACCTAAATCCAGTACATTATGGCGGTTAAATTGAAAACGAATGCGGTCCAGTGAATGCGAGAAGAGCTTAGGGCTCGAGCAAATTACTTTACATTCCGCCGTTTCAGACGTGTAGATTTTGCAAATAGGCTACAATTTAAGCTTACACTCAATAGGCGCCAATATAGCCTATTGAATCGTTAGAGCGATTAAATCGTTTCTAAAATAAGTCGCTTTTTTATGGACCGTAATCTCACTTGGTGTTAAGTGAGATGCAGTCTAGGATGGTACATATCTGCCCTGTAAGTGCCTATTCACCCTCGCCTTGAAAAGGCGCGGATTATAGTGGTTTTTTTTTTCGGGGAAAACAGCAATAGGCAGCGAATTCCAGTCCCTAGTTGTTCGCAATACCTCTGGTAAATCAGAGGTTTGTGCTCTAACACTGAGTAAAACGATGGAATAAAATATCCAAGAATAGAAAGAACTTCATAGGACTATTTCCCACGGCAGGTAGAATCAAATTAAAATTAATAATGTGTGTAACAAGAACGCGTGGAGCGTGCAAATATGTGTTATTTACCGTGATTACTAACGAGACGGGCTTGAAGACGGGACAGGTTTTTTTTGGGAGCACGACAGTGAAAGTGCCAAGTTTAGGATAAAATACCAAAAATTAAAATAGTAATTTCCGGTTAATTATTACGCACCAACGTCTGATATAAAACTTGTAAATTTTTCTAAAAACAATTTGCGATCATTTTAAAAATCGTAGTTTTCGTTTATTTTGAAAATGCTTAATTTTAAGGAATACATACTTACCGAGCTTGATTTTTGAGACTTGATGGACTTTACATTTAGCGCATGGAGTGTTACTGTTTCATTTCTATTACGTGTGATGTAATGTAATACAAAACTTGGCCGTCTTGTTCCCAACACCCGGACAAGAGTCAAGTTCACAAAACTGGTCCTAGTTTATGTGTGGTGATAGAAAATTAACTGTTTTATGTTTTGCAACTTGACCGGCACTTTCAAGTACCAAGCCATAGCAATTAAGTATTATTTGCTATGATTTTACAACTGCTATTAAAGGCATTTTTAATTTGTTTTGCGACATAAATGAAATTGAAAATAAATTACTTACTGAACTTTCTTCTGCATATTTTTAAGTGAATCACCTATCAATGTTTTAGAAATTCTTTAAAAAAATCTTTACCTTCGGCCCCACAAGTGTATTTCGGTCTGTTAAAGACACCCTCACAATTTCATATTTGCCTTATAGCATCTGTAGTCTATGAACGTAAAATAATATTGAAGTGGTTAACAGCGGAAACAAAACAAAACTCCCAAAAGGTCGCGCTCAGTAACCATTTTTGCATCATCAAAAATCTCATGTCGCAAGCATGTGGTAATCGCCGTCGAAATCTCTATCAAAATGGCCGCGATTCGTCGCATCCTACTTCCAAATTGTCGTTACACTTGCCACGAAATCTGGTGTTGACAAATAAAATTGTCAACGCGAATCAAGCAGGCCAATCTAATTGTCTATGGTTCATTTATATTGCGAGTTAACCATGGTTGATTAAAATTGTGATTTGCTAAGAATGAAGCGGTCTTTATTATTTTTAGTGAGTCAACATTGAGGTAGTAAAGCCGTGCATACTGGTACCAACCGACCTATCTGGAAATCATTGGGAGAGACCTTCCCGTATGTTCAGCAGTGGATGTCCTGTGGCTGAAATGTTGATGATGAAGTCAGAATTGCAAGTAACTTATGACTTTTTTACTTGTTTAGATGCTTCAATATCAGGTCGTACAGTCTCCACTTCTTTCTTTCTCTAATTTACCAGAATCAAATGTGGGATTTGCCCTACACTCCCCTTGCTGAAGATCAGGCCTCAAGGCCTGATGTTAGCGTAGGTATTTGTCTACAGTCGTCTTTCTTTTGTGGGTGAAAAACAAGTGTCAATCGTTTTATTGTGTGCCGTTTTACCCCCTTAGTTAGTTCCGTAAAATCCTTTCTTAGCGGATGCCTACGTCATAACATCTACCTGCATGCCAAATTTCAGCCCGAGCTGTCCAGTGGTTTGGGCTGTGCGTTGATAGATCACTATGTCAGTCCCCTTATTATTTAGAAATCTTAAGACATAATTGTGTACTAGGTTGTGTAGTGTGTACATTAGTACCCTTAGTATTGTGAATTCCCCCTGACAAGGAGAACCCTGAAAAGGATTTAATGTAACACACTCAGCCTTGAAAAACAAACGAATTTCGCGACCAATGTTTGCTTCCCGGACATGCCCATACATAGTAATTAGCGCTAATATACTAACTAATTATCTAAAACGCTCACACCTAGCTGAGCTGATGGCCCGTCATTATTTTTAATTCTTCGCTAGGTCATTATTCACTATGGCCGCCACTCTTAACTTAAAATGTAACGAGCAAAAAGTTCTTTTAGTTTTGCGTGAATGTGCCTCTAGTTAATGACCGAATACGGGTTTGTACATAATAAATATCTATTCAATGTAACATACATACATGTAGGTAGGTAGTTAGGTACATATGTTGTTATCGACTGGCAAGGTTATGTCAAAGAAACAACCTTATCTTGTTCTGTCTGTAGTTTTAGCTAATTGCTGTTTCGTATCAGTCTTTGTTTTAAAAGAAGCGAAAAACTTCGTTCATTCTTTGTTGCTTATTTATTAAACCTTCTTTGAACTTTCATTACCTAATTAGTTTGTAATTTTTGTTCGAAACTTGGCCCCCTTTTACTAATCCATTTTCCTTCCTTAGAAACATCTAGACACCTTTTAACCTTGATAATATCCTTGATTACTTTCCTCATCTTCATAGTTCTTTACAATTCTAAAAATCATCGAATCAGATCATAGAGCCGGTTTATTTTCACATTTCAGTAGCCTTGGCATTATCAAATCAATCAGTGCTTTTCCTTGACAAAAATTTCAAAAGATACCTAAGATATAGACGTTAGAGATCTCATGACACCATTGGTCAGGTTAGAACGACACGCAGAGTCCCATACAAGTTACTATCACTATGGGCGGGTTTTTTTTGACGTCACGCTCAGCTATTTCCATACAAAGTTTAAATCCTTGTAACTTTTTGTTTCCAGTCCGTCTTCTATACTAGTTTTTCAGAAATTCTATGATTTTAAAGTGTTTATTTATACTTCATCCCTGTTTCAAAAACCGGGATAAAAACTATCCTATGTTCTTTCCCGGGACTCAAACTATCTCTATGCCAAATTTCATCAAAATCGGTTGCGAGGTTTAAGCGGGAAAGCGTAACAGACAGACAGACAGACAGACAGACAGACAGACAGAGTTACTTTCGCATTTATAATATTAGTTGGGATTAACTTTAATCGATGCATATTCCCTATTCAAGTAAGTTTAGCGAGTCAAGTTCAAAATAGAACTTACAATAGCTCATAAAATCCTCATAGCTTACGCTAGTAGCTAAACTACAATCCGAGACGCGTCCCAGAAGGCAACAACCTCATCATTACGTATTCACACTACGCCAAGTAGGGTAAACCGTATAGCTATTGCCCACTTAGGGATTTCAAACACATTGAGATGAAAAATTGAAGAAAGTATTTTAATTATCGACCATTTATGACTTTTTTCTTATAACTCAATAAACTGTTAAACAGAATATTAACAGTTTTTAGTTAAAACTTACGTAACTTAGAAAATATTGAAATAAATTTAAAATCCTCCAAAAAGTACAGTCATTGCCCATTACTTACACTAATTGCCCACATCAAAGCACAGTAATTGCCCAGTATCTTAAAACAAAATAATCAATTTTAAAATGACATAATAGGCTTTATATAAACAAAACAAAACATTAAACTTAAATTCTAGTAGTACAGTCTTCAAAATTTCAAAATAAATTGCGTTTGGCCTTATTAACTATATCATCAAATATTTCTTGTTGATGAGTCAGAATCGGTAGAGACAGGATCATCTACTTCAAAACATAGATGACGCAAAAATTTGAATTTATATATATTTATTTTTTTATCTTCTTTGATATCAGTTCAAGTGGTTGCTTAGAATGTTCAATTAGCTGTTGGTTATTCTTCCCTAAAGTTGTATCTATTTCCTTACAATTAACATTTTCACTAGTAGATTTAACGTAGGATTTTCATTTTTTGTATTTGCGTTGGAATGTTTATCAATTTTTTCAAGCCAAACCATATTTTTCAGCAATTTATCTTGTAGATAAATTGTTGAACGAGCAATGAGCAACTTAAACACTGATACTGCATGGTGACAACACTCTAATAATAAATTGCCCTGGGCAATAACTATACATTAACATATGGCAATAACTGAAATGATGGTGGGCAATAACTAAAAATATACAGATTTATGTGCAGTGATTACCCACCGTTAAAATGACCGTTAGAAATCAAATTTTATCAGTTATTTTCATTGACAATGGAGAAAACACTTATAATTTGATCATGACTATACACCATTAGTTGAATATTAAATAACTTGCAAAAAAAAATTAACCTCTAAGCAAGTAATTCCTTAGTAAAATTGTTAAAGTCTTTACCTGTTTGAGTAACATTTTCACCCGTCTTGACAAAATCCGCCATAACTGTTTTGTTTTAGTGTGTCCTATTGTAAATTTTAAATCTACTGTACATTGATCTCGGAGCCATCTACTTAGTAAATTCAAATCTAACTAGAGTGATTCAAAGTCAGCACCTGACAATATTATTCTTAAAGCGGGCAATCACTACCAGTGGGCAATCACTCTCTGGTTTACCCTACATCTCGGCTACCATAACAGTGTACTCTAATTTTCGTGCGGTTTGGCTGGCCTGCCAAATCGCGGATCGTTTGGTGAATACAAGTCTTAAGAGGTTAGCGGAATTGTAGATATGGGACTACATTAGATTTTCTTTGTTTTGGCATTACTCATGTGGTTTTGGTGTTTTGGTATTGATGTACCAGTTTTAGACCTTGAATCCATGTAAGATACAGTGGCTTACTAGTGTTACCCTGACATGAAGGTACTGTGATGAAATAATGTCCCGCCTGGACACGATTGTTTTAATAGAGTAGTATGTACGCGTACGCATTGCCAAAATGCAATTCATCCATGGATTTTGAATGGCAATAAAAACCTTAATGTCTTATCCATACACCCTAGACAAAGCTACATATTATACTTACAGGTTATAATTCCAAAATCAGACAAAAGTTAACAGTTGAAAATGCGTAGTTTTTTAGAAATTTTTACACACATTTTAGTGGGAAAATCAAATGTCGATTGTCTTAAATTTTTCTTACACTGAACGAAGTTACATATTAATTACTAAGGCTGGGTTGCACCAACTTACTTTGACTGTAACAAACGTCAAAAATCTGTCAAACTCCATTCAAAAATCACCGGTTATTTATTTATTTACTTAAAACTTATATGCACATAGAACGGTGTACATAAGGCGGACTTAATGCCTTTCGGCATTTTCTGCCAGTCAACCTTAGGGCCAAACTGAGAATAAAGTAGGCGGTATAGAATATCCTAATAATAATAATATATGGTTATTGTTATAGTTACGGTCAAAGTTTGGTGGTGCAACTCAGCCTAAGTTGTCATAGTATTTTGGGCAACCCATATTTTTGTTACCGCTGCAATCATTTCACTCGCACCAAACCACAAAATATAGGTCTGTTTTTGCAATGTCTGTCTGTTAATGAGCTGTAACATGAATGGCGATTCCAAAGTTATTTTATTACCGTAATTACTGTATAATTGTTGTTGTTAACTTGGTTAACAAAATGGCGGTTAGCTCATCCTGTGCTGACGTCATCACGACCAAAGTTTTTAAAGGCTTCCACTTCTACATGATGGATTATTTTTTATTATCAAAACAACTTATGTAACAAGTTATGGGATTTTATTCTATTTGATAGCAGTGGTGAGCATTGGTTTTATTTCGAGGAAGGCAATTCATAAATTAAGATATTTCAAACCACAGATTAACTTTCGCATCTGATTTATGTACTTTTTCTAAATTAAGTTAAGTTAAATTGTTTATAAGTACTTAAATGTTATTCTGAACTTTGTTACGTCTTGTTTGAATAGTGTAATTGTTACTACCGTTCTATTCATGAATAAATAAATCAATAAACTGTATCACCATAGTAATAATTGAGTTATAGACTGAGTTGCACCACTTAACTTTAACCGTAAATATAACGATAACCGGTGTTTTTCGTATGGAGTTTGGCAGATTTTTGACGTTTCTTATAATTAAACTAAGATTGTGCAACCCATCCTTAGTCTATGTAAAACAATAACAGTTATTTTTCACAATAATTGAGTAATATGCTTATTTATTTATTTTATTTATTTATTTATTTATTGCAATAAAATACATAGTACACTAAGAAACTTAAAACTAGGTGACTTAGGTAACTATGCACACCCGGTTGGGTACAGCAATCTACTTACATAAGTAACTCGAATCACTTTGTGTAACTTCATTAGTTAAATATTCAAAACTATTGCAAAGTCAACTCGTAAAGTTGCTCATGACAAACTTATATAGCGATAGTGATGTGCGTAAACTGTCCCTTCTAACATTAAAACTCCTAAATTAACATTAGCACGCGCAACTATTGTTACAAAGCTATCACAAAGCCAGGTAACTAAGTTACATCCGGTTATCCGGTTCGGACGTAGGCGTAATTAAGGGCCGCGGTTTACCCTCGCTGCCGTTTCAGTAAATAGTGAAGGTACCCTCGAAATGAATGGGACGATGAAAAGACAAACAGGAAACGTCGGGACATTATAGCAAACTAAAGAAAGAAACAAGGATATTAATACACTTAAAATGTACAAAGCAAATAAAATGGAAAGGGACAAGGACATGATTGAATTGTAATGTATTTAATTACTTGACGTATTCGTATACCTAATACATAATGAAGATAGAGATACTTTTATTTTGTGAAGGCTGATGTATGATAATGTAGCGTGAATTTTGTTTACTTTTTTTTAGGCTGAGAGAAGCTTTTAAGCTTTTAAAATACATTCTTTGTTATATTTTATTTGCTTTATTAGTGTTTGCTAAAGATTAGGTTAGTTTCAGTTGTATATTTTGACACTTTCCTCGTAGGCGAAAAGTTTTTTAGAATGTAATGAACCTGATTAATGTTTTTAGATTTTTTTAAATATAAGGACGTATTTCATTAAAGTTTCCATGAAATAGTTACCTTAGTGACACTGTAGTAGCTCTTTTTTAACAGACTTCAAAAAGGAGGAGGTTCTCAATTCGGTTGGTATTTTATTTAGGTAAGTCATTATTAACAAGTGTTTACCTACTCCAAATGAGGTTTAAACACAAATCTGAGAGCTGGGACGTCCCACTTCCCTTGAAACTAGCAACACTAAGCTTAACCCTGTGTACCCCGACCGTGACTGGGCTCCGCGGTCTCAGTTAACCCTCCCGTGCTGCTGGGATTGTCTTGGGAAAACTGCTCTGGGACCATTTGGGAAATGGGCATTGGATTTTAAACAGTAATGAGAATTATTTATGTCTAAGAGAGTATTTAGGCTATAATTTGTTGTTAAATAGCACTTATACATAAAATGTTGCTGTATAATCAGCTTGGTTGTTATTTGGCTGTGGACTAAAGGAAAAGGCTCAAAAATCACATAAATGCAAATACTTTGTGAACAAAAAAGCAAGATTTAAAAAACTTCTATTCGAATCATATCGGGCCAAACCTTAGTTGGTACGAGTTACCTTTAAGAATTTAATATGCTATGTAGATTGATGTAAGATAATGCTACATCATCCTACATATACATACATATACAAACGCCATATTAGTGTATGTCCATCAAATACTATGTCATCATAACATGTACTTCAGTTAATTAAAGATAAAATCACAATGCAGAGGATTTCTTACAAATATATTCCACACACGCAATATTTTTACATTGTATACATGATTATAATACTTGTAGTCATAGGAATACGCTTTAGAATGGTTTGTTGTTGTGTTGACCATCAGACCATGGGCATGGATAATTCGCTACGGCCAACATATGGCCAATGTTTTTTTGGCTAGCAAACTGTATAAGTTTTTGTGTGACATACATTTGTGCGAACAGCACGCATTTATTTGATATCTTGGCTATAATAGAGTTGTTTTTTTACATTAAATTGTGTTCGACCACGTGCTGTATTTTCTAATCGTCCAGTTAACCAAGACCTTTCATTTATATCAAACTGCGTGAAAAACAAAGGTCGCAAGAAATGGTTTGTAACTTTTTTTACTACAACCTTTTTGCGGAAATCGGGTATTTGGGGTTAACCTCACCACACGCGAAGATTACTCCGTATTTGCAGGTTAATTATTACAAAAACTAGCATCTTTGGTTAAATAAATCATCATCATCATCATTTCAGCCACAGGACGTCCACTGCTGAACATAGGCCTCCCCCCATGCTTTCCAGGTTAATCGATTAGTAGCGGCCTGCGTCCAGCGCTTCCCTGCTACCTTTATGATGTCGTTGGTCATTAAAAATAGTCGGTTAAATAAATAATTATTCGTAATACATATTATTTATTTTTAAATTATGTTTTCCTTTTGTATTTTTTTACTTTTTGTGACACTATTTTATTGCAGTGCGATGTTTAAAAGTATTATCGCAAAAATCTCTATTGATCACCCTCTTTTACAAGCACTCTGAAATCTAGAAATCTAGAATATAATCAAATAAACAAAGTATTTATGAAAGATAAAGATAAAAACTGCAACGAACAAAGGAACTTTATTGTATCGAACACGAGACCGGCAGGTGGACAGATTACGACCGCGTTGATACGGACTCCGACAGGGCTGTCCACTGTCAATCATCATCGAAAATCGCAAACATCAATCGAAAATTGAATCGATAGATTTTTACAAGTATCGATACTTGTAAAAAACAGTAGTATCCAAGTAGTGAGATAGCTTTAAAAAAAATTGTTAACAGTTACGTAAATTAAATATTTTTTGCAACAAAATAATTATCCACCATACAATGGTATGACCTTTCTCAAATGTTTGTTTTTTCTAAATCTTTGTATTTTTTTTTTAATTCTCCCGAGACAATGTTTATAAATCCTAGTCGCTTAACCAAAGTCAGTGTACTCGTAGTTTGTACCTATAAAAGGAGATTTTTTAGGGTTCCGTAGCCAAAATGGCAAAAACGGAACCCTTATAGTTTCGTCATGTCCGTCTGTCCGTCTGTCCGTCTGTCCGTCTGTCACAGCCGATTTACTCGGAAACTATAAGTACTACAGTGATGAAATTTGATGGGAATATGTGTTGTATGAACCGCTACAAAATTATGACACTAAATAGTAAAAAAAAGAATTGGGGGTGGGGCCCCCCATACATGTAACTGAGGGATGAAAATTTTTTTTCGATGTACATACCCGTGTGGGGTATCAATGGAAAGGTCTTTTAAAATGATATAAAGTTTTCTAAAAAACATTTTTCTTAAAGTGAACGGTTTTTGAGATATCAGCTCTCAAAGTCGTAAAAAGTATGTCCCCCCCCCTCTATTTTTATAACTACGGGGTATAAAATTCTAAAAAAAATAGAGGTGATGCATGCTAATTAACTCTTTCAACGATTTTTGGTTTGATCAAAGTATCTCTTATAGTTTTTGAGATAGGTTGATTAAATTGACATAATAAGTTTATTATATTTGCTGCTACGGAACCCTTTGTGCGCGAGCCCGACTCGCACTTGGCCGGTTTTTTTTTGCTATAATCGTCAAGTAAATTTTACTACATTTTTATGACACAATTTTAGCAATTTACCGCTATGCTATAATTAACAAACAAACGTAGTATTACAGCCATATAAAGACACGCAGAACTTAAAGGAATAAAATCTTACGACTCTCACACCCTTACAATACAATAAATTTCGACTCTCATTTATTTTGTCACATTTATGAATTCTACAGTTAACTTAAGACGTAACATATAAACGTAGTGTAACATAATCGGCGTGAAAATATAATTTCTTCATCCTGTTATCTTCTACAATTGAAGCGTGGCACCCCTGGACATCTGCTTAAAGACAGATGCAGGGGCACAAAGAAATCTTTGTCCATTGCTTTGGGTGCGAAACTGGGTATATTGGCAATGGACATGGCGCACAATTTTTGTTGAAGATGCCAAAAAAAACTACAAAAAATTAGAATGAATACTGTATTTTTACTTTTTTGATATCTTTAAAAATGACTGAAATATTCAAGCTCAAAGTGCGCTCTTCCGCTAGGAGCGATTTTCCGCGCGGATTTAGAAAATGTGACGTAGTAACATGAAAAGCTGCATGTAAGATATTATCTGTGTACAATGGTTAGAATGGTTAGTAGGGGAGCCGAAGCGAGGATTTCGGGACTTACTAAAGAGTGGCAGACTAACATACAAGGAAATACTTTGTACCTGGTAAATTACCTCTAAGTATGAATTTTTGATATAAAACGGCATTAGTTCTTATGCCTCTCACCCAAAAAATACCTCAATTAAGCCCAAATTTGAGACCACAGCCAAACTTTGAGTGACGATGGAAACTAGCCTAGATGGAGGTCACATGAAATTGAACTTCTGCTTCTTCATTGATAAAGACTTATCATTTACCATACCTTATCATTTTGTATTCTATTTTCAAGTCACTTTTTTTTCGCTTACTGTTAAACAAAACGTGGGATTTTTTAAAAATCTCAGGTCTTTTGAACGCACATCTGAACGATGTCTGGTTTTAATTTCTTCAGTTACTCCGTCACCATGGCGCTTGCAAAAGTGCCGAAATATTGGAAACTCAAAACTAAGGTACATGGTAGCAATCCCGTCAGTAATATAATAGGAAAATGTATTGAAAAATAAGTTAATCGCATATTACTTTATGTAACTAATTTTATTATTTATCATACTTATAACTAATCACTTCATTCAGAACTAGAAAATGATTCCACTTTTCTTCAATAGATGATCAAGATAAAGAGTTATTTATTTATTATAAATTGCTCTTCCACCATTTCAATTATTCTATCTTACATCTTACTTGATGAAATCTTTTTCAATTTTATTTATATGATCATAACATTTTCACCATTCCTCTGCACCAATTTGTGAGGTAGACCTGAAAGCCCCGATAAAGCAGCTATTATAAGAATAATATTTAAAAAAACCCTCCTTCTGATGCAGTTAGNACAGTTTCAACAAAATCCGTTGAGTGCTTTTTGCGTGAAAAAGTAACAAAACTGGGACACAGGAATCTTCCTAGTTCAGGTATCAACCCACCAACATTCTTACTTTTTGTTTTTCCTGATTGTTTGTTATCATAATATTATCTGTTATGTTGGTGAGAAATAAACATTACTTTACTTTATTTTAAACTTCCAGACATCCAAACTTTCGCATTTATAATAATAGTAGGATACAATTATGTAATGTAGAAACAAACAAGACAAAAAAAAAAGTTTACATCAGCAACGCGATTTTTTTTGTACTTCAGCATATTTAGGACACCCGGCAGCGTGTCCTGCCATGATTAAAGAAAAAAGAACTCGCAATTTAGCAGGTACATTAATTTAACTGTTTCACAACTCTAAATCTATTTAACTTACATTACATGAAATTTATCACATTTATCAAACCTTCTTAGCTTGTCTATGTCCCAAAAATTATAAAATGAAAAAAGTAGGTAGTTGTCAAAAACCTTTTTAAGGCGGATTTTTTTCAATAAGGCGGGCCCGCGCGGCTTTAAACGAGGTCACAAAATTCGGAAAGAACATGGCGAAATCTATTTATTCACCAATTTTCAAAAATTCCGGAAACCTTTCCAAGTAAAATTAACAAATAACTGGACTATTTACTCGTTATTGAGCACAGAGACACAAACTTGGTTATTTTTCCAGAAAATGTATATTTAAGTGCATAAATGTAAAAATGGCTTCATAGTGCACAAAATTGGCAATAGGTGGCATAATAATGGTTACTTTTATAGCGCCTAGTTTGAAAATTGTGATTGAACGATGAAAACTAACAACAGTTGTCAGTTAGGTAAAATTTTATTTTAGTTGGAAAAAGACAAAAAGTGGTAAATGGGTTAACGTGCGGGGGCTGCAAAATCATGTTGTGACGTCACGCGCGAATATTGGAAATTTTTGAAAATTTTAAAAAGCCCGTAAACTTCTCCAGGCTCTATCTTCGGTAATACTGGATGGATTGAGGTGAAATAAAAACTAGTGTAATGTGTGTGATCTAAACTTTAAATTAATTCATAATTTAACTTAATATTACAACTTATGCGTGTTGTCCATTTTGACAAAAAAAGTTAAGTTACTTGAAAAAGTTGCAGTTGGGTTCCGTACTCAGGATTGAATACAATTTAAGTTTATTTTAAGCGCTAAGCAAATAAAGCACATAATCCTTTTGACTTTTAATCGTTTAAACGTTTAGTGAGTGTCTGCTTGGATTTTTTTTACTGGTCCATTTATTGACCCGCGGCAGTGGTAGGGTTAATACGGAAACGAGTGGTAGGGTTAATAGTTTTAAAAAGCCAACTTGTAAAAATAAAATGAGTTTATTTATGACTTTACCGACAAACAAGAAACTTGTCAGTTTGACCTGTATAATATGCTCAATTTGGCTGAACCGATTTTGATGCGGTTTTCCAGAAAAGTACTTTTTACCATCTAATTCCATAACTACGATTAAAAACACAAAAGATAATGTCACAATTTTTTTTTCTTTCATGAAATACATAGATTTTCCAAAAGTAAAATCACTTTTTGACAAATTAGCGTCAAGGTTCCGTCTGCCACGGCGGGACCCTAAACCCTCAACAGATGCTTGTCTATGGAACACGACTCGAGCAAATAGAATGTGAAAGCCGTACCGTTGTCTGTGCAGTAACGCGAATAGCTGGTGTTCGGTTACCATTTGAAGAACTAATGTTCAACACGATTGTGGGGTTTGCTTCTTTGGATCTTGTTTTTAAGGCCAACTAAATATTGGGGCTTTAAGAAAATCCATTCATATATTGACAAAATATTATAATTAGGTACCAAATTATCTCGAAATTTTTTCGGAAGTACACCTTATGATTTTAATTTTATCCATACATCGATTTCCATTAACTGTTAAAATTTGAAATCATTTCAAAATTGCTTCGATTCATCCCTAAAATTATGTAACGCTCGCTAATAATAGCTTTACATTTCAGTATTATAAACTCTAAAATGACAAAATTCTTGTAATTTTAATATTGAAAACAATCCCAAATACAATGTTATTTTTACCCGATTGCGCCAGAAGGATTTTGGAAGGAAGGGTTATGTTTTTTTAACCAATCTCTTGAACACTTCTGTCAGTGAAAACTGCACGTAAATCAAAATATACTATTAAAAGCTTTTACATTCCCCTCCTAATAACAATAAGTATTATTTCTTGCCCAAATAGGGTGGATTAATGAAAATAATTATTATTTTCGCAGCTGTTCAGATAATAAACCGACTCATAATCACAAGTTAGTAGCCATATTAATTTAACAACTCGTAAAGTACATAAAGTTACATAAAATATTCTAAGTTATTACCTAGGATTTTAGTAATTCGCATGTTGTACACCTAAATACTGTTTATTATTGGATTTGTAAACCAATAAAATTATTGCACGTAAAACTGGTAAGTAGTAACTGTCTCATAATGATTGAATGGATGGATAAACATAGAACCAAATATATAAAAGCTTTGATTCCCAATCAATGGTCTTATGTGAAAACATTGTTTTATTTTACCACAAGGGGGAAAATCGCGGGGGGCGTCTTGGAAACTGATGATCAGGCTGAAAGTGGAATAGTCCAGCGGAAACAGGCTTCCAGCGTTCCTTGGATCTCGAGTCGGCCAGTCCGACCTCTTCACCATTCTACTATTGCCCCCTTGAATGAAAAAAATATAGCCCTTCTGGCGCAGTCGGGTAAAAATAATGCATTTATGTACTGTGTAGGTACTTTGTGTATCATAAAATTCATGCATTTATTTACCACTGCCTACTTGTGTACCATAAAATTTAGAGTAGCGTTTCTACAGCCTTGGCTATAGCGTAATTAATTGTACGGTTCACCAAAGCCTACTCACAATGATTAATGTGCGCCGACATGTTTACATTACTGTACAGCACGTCAAGCTACACTTGGATCTTATGTGATTGGGATAAGAGTGATTTTGGCGATTTTGCTATGTACAGTTTATGTGCGGTCGACTGTACTAGAGTAGATGGAACTCATTCATTTATTCCAAGCGAATGTTAGTTTCATGGAGTTTTGTGCATCTTTTAGTATCTATGTATCTTCGGTATGTAGTAGATTACTAATTCTAAAAAATGTAGTAAGAAAAATAAATAGAAATATTATCACACATAGGCAGGTTTTTAAGAAGGCCCAGTTATAAAAAAATGATCCAGGTGTTGTCAGGTGATCAAGAAACAAATTACAAAAAAAATACGTTAATTCCTCATTTCTACCAGTAGTTCTTTACACTTCAACAAAACATCTTGTGGAAAGTCTTTTTTAACATTGATAGTCCCTTATTGATTTTTTAATTCCTCCTCTTTTTTTTTAAAGTCGCTGAGAAATAGTAAAAAATGTTCACCCTTTACTTTTGCTTTTTCACAAAACAAATTGCAACGTCGTAAACTGCATGGCATATTGAAATCCAATGCCACCTTAAGTACTCAACTCTTAAATCAAAATCTGCTTGGACATTTCCTGCGCGTGCGCACGCATACTACACTTCAACTTTCACTTACTATAATCATAATGCTGTCTACATTGTAAAGCATGCTTCCTACTGCACTTCTGGTTTGCAGGGCACTCGATTTTGCATCCAAGCAATTTCGTAATTAGTGTGAATTTTGCATAAATAGCGCGATTATACGATGTCGAACATACAATTTTATGCGTAAATAATTGAGTTGAGCAGTGAAAGGGTTAGAATTGCTGTTGTTTGTGGGTGGGATTGTAAAAGGTTTATAAATACTATAAAATTACTAGCTGTAGTTGGTGTCGGAAATGCTTAGATCTATTTCTAAAACTTACACCGATTATGCAAATTTCTAACTCTCAGTTGCAACTGTTGTAGTAAGACTTTACTTTACTTTAGTTTCTTCTTTTTCTTCTTTTAAGGTGATGACAATTTCTTTACCTTACCTCTCGTAGCAAAAAATCAACTCTAAAATTCCGCATTGCATAAATTCTCATTTACACATTAAACTTGCATAAAGAAGAAAAAATAATGTTTAAAAATAAATATTATTTTTCTGATAAAATAATCTAAATCCATTACCGATTCCAAATTCAAAAGCGTGCAATGTTTACTAAGCACTAATCGCTGCACAGTGGTACATATTTCACTGTCCCCACGGGGTCATTCGGTGCATTATTGAATTTCATCTGCCATTTCTGGGAATGGACCACATGGGGCCGGGGCGTTCGGATTAATTTGGATTTGCCCCATTGTGCGGACTTGAGCAATAGCAAAATTTGGATTAAGTATGGCCAATATTAATCGGCGCAATAAAAATAGGGATTGATTATGTCCCCAAAAATTGATATAAACACGTGGGCAAATAGAAGTGACGACATCTGCGCGATAAGTAATATTACATTTTGAAAAAGATTAATTTGCAAAAGTATCAAATACCTACTGTCCTCTTCTCTTTTTAATCTTTGGGACATTCCACAATTAAGAAGTTAAAAAATAAAGATTGTTCCAAAATTCTAAATAACTCATTTCAATGAGTAGGTACCAGTTGCTACCACTTGCGAGTGTAAAAGTTCTACTGATCATAAATGTTTAAAATTGATCTTTTTTAATTACTTAATACAACGTAAGCTTGTGATTTATATCCTTAAATACCAATAATTATTATTCATAAACTCGTAAAAAGCCCCGTAAACAAATAAGGCAATTTCAGCGCCGTAATCCCACGTGTTTTTCGCAAAAAATATCGATAATCCGAAAAGTTTTTTAATTTAAAAGTTCGGGCCGGACTGCGGGAGGTCAATTCGTTCAAAATTGTTCAAATTGTTCAAAATAAACATGTACCGTTTACTTAGGACGGCATTATGAACGTTTAGAATGAGCTTGTACAACCAACAATGTCCCTGGGCAACGAAAACATGTTCAAAGATGGACGTCGAAATGTTAAGGGTCATTACAGAGCTACATGGTAATGAAACCAAAGGAATATTAAAAATGTGTTTGCTTTTTCGTATTGTATTTGCCTTTTTATACATTTTCTGTATGCCAACATTTATAATGGAGTGGCCTGGTAAATTCTGGCATACAAAAAATAATTAAAGGGTCTTAATTAAAGCTCATTCGCAACAGCATCAACCCTAACAATATTATAAATGTGAATGTTTTTTATTCTTTCACGCTTAAACCCAGAAATTCTGTGTAGAGATTCTTCTTCTCAGCACTGGTCCATTATTGTCCCGAAGCAGTGGTAGGGTTAATACTGGGACGTGTAAAGGTGCTTTTTAAAAGCCTACTTGCAAAGATAAATGAGGTTTATGAGTCTTTTTATGAGACCCAGGAAAACACATTGAATAGTTTTACCGGTTTGGAGATTTGTACGAGTACATTCAAATTCATGCGAGCGAAATCGCGGGCAAAAGCTAGTAAATAATAATCAGATGAGCTGTTGACAGTATAAAATACTAAAGTCTTCTAAAAACCTGTCAGTTATTCGAATGAGCTCGTAAATGAAAGCCAAAGGTGAAATGTATTTATCAACATAGGTACGAGTTCTAAACCGTTATTACACAGAATTCTTGAAGCGTTATATTTTGTGTACGATTCGTATTTTGTATTTGTACCTACAGAATTCGCAACGAAATTTTGCTTTTCACAAAAATTTGAATCCAAATTCTTTTCATTTCTGAAAATGTGCTCCGCATAGTTGGATACAAAATGGGACACAATATAGAAATATCTTGCTTTCCTTGGCGAAACCTTGTGAATGCAGGAATATGGTCGCGATATTTTTCATATTTCCCGAGCTGAGGGTGTAGCGGAATCGAATAGGGTATTAAGGCGATTCTGCACTTTATCGTTCGTCTTCTTTGACGTGTGTAGTTCTATGATATCATTTTTAGTAAAAATACAAGAAAAATGTCGCAAAATTTAATATTGAGTACGTGAAAACGTAAAACATTTATGTACAGTTACAGTTTACGGCACGGGATATCAAGCTTGATATTTTTTTACAGCATAAATAATGCGCTTTCGACTGTATTGTTTGATTTCGATGTAATTATTTCTATTAAAACTCTATTGATCAATATGAATAAATAAAATCCATGCCAAAGGCTGCTGTAGCGACTTACCCAAAAAAATTCGTCTTTTAAAAGAAAATGATTGCTCCTAGCATTATCTTAATAAATTTAATCAACCAAAATCCACAAGCAGCCTTTCCAAACATTTCCAGATACTGTTTTAAATCTCAAAATCCACGTACAAGTCTGTTGATAAAAGTATCTTCGTAATCCGTTACAAGCTTTGTGAGGAATTTCGTCAAAGTATTCGCTAAGTTCAGACTTGAGCTTGAGTTTCGCCGGGTTAAGTTTCACACTCACTTGTTCAAAGAACACACAAGCACAGAGACGTGCCGTGTTTGTAACTGAAGATTTGTAATTAAGAAGTGCCTACGAGTTCTCCTTTAAGAATTTCCTGTCTATGTGAGAATCCGTTAAATTATTTTTGTAACCCTTAAAATCAAAATATCATAGTTCATACGATAGCCTTAATTAATGCTCTATTGCTCTGCAGTTTATTATCAAACAAACTACCTACCTATCATAAGAAACTGAAATAAACATAAATGTATGCTGATTGTTAAAAAATCTGTGTTTAACTTTGTAACTATTGAAAAAAAAAATTCTCCCTTTACTTGGAACCCATCATTTTTTTTATTGGAACATACGACTCGAAATGCTCTGGGGCCAGGAGTGTCCAGGATGCCCCGCCGTGATAAAATCTTATCGATGATTTTAGACGACAAACGTATTGGCATATCACGTAAAATCGATAAAACGGCGTGATAAACGCTTATCGCAGCGCGCATCGGCCTACAGGAGTGTTCAGAATGTCCCGCAGGCTTTTATTAAAATACTTAAACTGGCAACCCCAGCCGTATAAACTCTGATACAAGTTTTGCTTTGTTACAAAGTAACAAACGAGTGTGTTTGGAGACGTTGGAGGAATCCCGAATTAACGCACATGTTCTAACATTCTTTGGGTTCAAAGAGAAGTTGCTTAATTTTACATGATCAGAGAAAAAGGACTGTTATAAATTCAAATGAAAATAATTAGCCGATTTTTAAGTTATTAAATACAATGTTTTTTGTATTAGGTCCTGTATTCTGAATCGATGGCCAAGTAAAAATCTTAAATCAAGCCTGAGATTGGTCTTAATACGTTGAATAAAATAGCCATAAACTTAATATCTTTCCTAGAGATCTCATGAATGCAGTTTTTAGAATTGTTCATAATATTATGTACTTTATGGTCCTGTTTTTCAACCGACTGAATGTGTCTTTATCTTTCTCAAACCGTATAAAAACCGAAGATAGCAAATAAACGAAAATGAAACTATGCCACAGAATAAGTAATGACTATGCATTTCAATGGCCGTTTTAAGAAGTTACCTACTTTAAAAATATATATTTTGTAAATAGTCCAGTCACTTTAAACTCAGTAGGCACAAAAGCTCCCGGATCTCTGCCGTCCCTTGTCCTTGGTCTACCACAGACTACAGCCTGTCTCAGACCTCAGTACAGATTTATTAACTGGATTCCGACATTCTCACATTAAAAACGATTTCCGAATGACTTTGCGAATAAAATTGCAAATGAATTATTCACAGTCTCGGTCGAAGGCCGTGAAATATCCATCGCACGGTTTAGTGCTGGTTTTTGTTCTAGATTTTCTAAGAATAGGCAAAGATTTAGGCAAAAAATGGCGCGCAGAATGGGATTGTTAACGAATTTTCTGCTTTTTGGAAAACAATTTGGCGTGTATCTACATTAATTTAATTGAAATGTAAATGGCTGATTATGATAATTTTATTATTCAATGTTTATTATTCAATGTTTATTTTTCATTGTTACAGATCTATGTGAAGTGAAAACGAGTGAAGTGGTCAATTCTGTGGTGGAAAATGTGCTAGTGAAAGATGTCGCCACGGTGGCGCTGCGGGCGGGTCACGTGACATTTAAAATACAAAATGGCGGACACTAGTCCCGCCACCTCGATAATAGAGGGCACTGTCAAGTTCAGAGATGGGAAAAAGGTGAGTTCACTGAAATGTATCTATTAGAAATAATTTTGTCATTGTGAAAATATTTTAACACACTAGCGGCCGCCCGCGACTTCTTACGCGTGGATCCCGTTTTACCACCTTAGGGGTGGAGTTTCGTAAAATTCTTTCTTAGCGGATGCCTACGTCATAACATTTACCTGCATGCCAAATTTCAGCCCGATCCGTCCAGTGGTTTGGGCTGTGCGTTGATAGATCACTATGTCAGTCAGTCAGTCAGTCACCTTTGAGTTTTATATATTTAGATATCATTAAAAAGAAGCTGAGTGCTGACAGAGGTGACTGAGTTTCTTCCGTCACTTTCTCGTTCGTTCGTATCAGTCAAATGACTAATTCCACTGCTGGACAAAGGACCCCCTTCTCACTCAGCGCGATATGTTGTCCTGAAGTAACTGTAGGGCAAGTTAACGCCCGTATTCAAAAACATTACTATGAGGTCTCACAGTGCGCTTGGACGCACAGGGTGACATACTGTCTCTATTCAACGCTGTGCGTTCAATTTTCTGCTTCCACTTAAGCAAGCATCGTTTGTGTATAGGGGCGTATGACTTGTGTTAGCACCCAGAAAAAAAAGCCTAGATCCTACTTTATTATGTAAAGAATTCTTGGTCGTTGCAACTTGATACACTTAAGTATTTGTTTCAATTTACGTCACACCAACTGAAATTAGATAAATTATACGGAGTGTGTACTTCGTATATTGTTTGCCTATCACATCGATAACTGATAGGGTATCCATTATCAACTTGATAACCGATATTGAGGAATGTGTCGCCATATCGATAACGTTCAAATGATAGTGATGTGACAGTGATACGTCTGTGAACGATGATAATCTGTTATAAGTAAAATAATAAAAAATACTGACAGAATTGGAGACTCCGTCTCGGCAAACGTGGCGTAGGACGACCCTGTTCGATGGACCGATGACCTCAGTAATAGGAGTGGCGGTTGCCTTAAAAAGCCTGATGATGTTCATGTCATAAATCACTTGATCTATTCAACCAAAACAACAAATGAAATCATGAAAGTTAAAAGTCAACTTTACAAAAAAAATGCGTTGAATGGCACTTAAACATTTTAACTCCTTGATTTTAACTGCGCAGATTAAAGTAAATGTATTTTTAGTCACGTAGGTACCTAAAAGCAACGTACTTATTTAATAATGATATTGTAACGATAAAGAAGAAAACAAGGAAAAACGTAACAACTTTGCATAATAAACTTACATAATTGCTTACAAAAACACAAAAATATGTTGTGTTTATTAGATGTTACATTAGATAATTTTACTTGTCGGTAAAGTAACAGCACTACCAGCTCAAGATTGCCTACTTGTGTAAAAGCACGTACCGGTAGTACTTCTGAGAATGTTTTGTAACGGAAAAATGCACTTCATTTTGTAGTTATAACGATTATTATTTCTTGTAAAATTAGCAGACTGAAGACCGTAATTTCCAGCTGTAGGGCACTTTCTAGTGCAAGGAGTGTTATTATTTTTCTTTTTAATCTAGGTCATAATAATATATTGGAAACTAGATTTTGCCTGTGGCTTCACCCGCATTGGTTACGGTTCATTACAGAAAGTCTATATCGTGCGGCCCCGATCAAGAACGCGTTCTATAAAAGCAAAATTATTAATGTTTATATCCGTAATAGTTTAATATTTTATTTTACTTTCTCAATAAAATGGCAATATAATTTGTGACGTTACTTGTTTTTAAATGACAGATAAGCTTTATTTAAACCTTTTTAAGATAGAGATTAGCAAGCTAAAGTGGCAATAGGCACCAGCACGCAGAAAACTGACGGCGGTTGGAACTGTAGTTCTAGAGAGGAAGCCGGCAAACGCAGTGTAGGACGTCCACCCACAAGGTGGACAGACGTCCAGATAACTTCATAAAAGTAGCAGGAAGGTGCTGGACGCAGGCCGCAACCAACCGGCCAATCTGGAAATCATTAGGAGAGGCATTGAACGTCCTGTGACTGAAATGATGATGATCATAAGATTGATATGATAGATCGTGTCATCCACGAAGACGCGCCCCACCAATTTTTGGTTGAGGGAAGCGCGGGGTGCGGGGAGTTTGATCCGAGCAATCCGAGCGTCATAAATTGTAGTGTGCGTGTGCACTCATGGATAATTAAGCGTGTACCGATAACACTTAAACATTAGCGGAAGAATGGTGGGGCGCGTCTTCGTGGATGGCACGATCTAACAACAGAATTTGCGAATTATTCACATGTGAAACTATTCAGTTATGATTTACCCATAGCTAGCTAGCTATTCATAACCTACGAATCCTAGAACCGCGAACCTCCCACATGTTTACAAATCCAGTCTATTGTCACAACATTACGATGTTTTGAATCGATACAATTAGTCATCGACGAAGACTTTGATCGTATCGATTTGACTCACACATACATACTTCCGGTGTCAACGCTGATGGAATTCAAATTGACTGATAGTGGTGGTTCCCCGAAGTATGTATTAAGCATAGCTCCCTTGTAGTTGATATAGCATATCAGGCTATACATTTTCGATGCAAAATCGAACGTATTACAACGATATAAGATGCTACAGGTTTGGCTTGATGTGCGCTTGTCTGGTGCTTCAGTCGCGTGCAGAATAACCTACCTATTGATGAAAATCACAAAAGTTTAAACTTTTAAAGTATGCCGGAAACTTAGAGAAACACGTTGTTTAACACGTTAGAAAGGTCACTTCTTTACTAAACTTATATTGGCATAATAATGTATTATAAGCAGTACCTACCTACCTACATCAATTATTTATCTCTAAAGAGTGCAAATCCTTTTCAAATTGACCCGCTAAGAAATCGAACCTGCGTTCTTACCCAATAAACACTTAACTAGAGGTCTTTACTCTTAAATGCAAAACAATTAATTAATCAATCTATTAGTTTTAGCTCTAAACTTTAGAGCTACAACTACGTTTAATTTAAAGTCTAAAGATTAAACGTTATGCACACGACAAGTCTAGTCTATCGTGTAATATTTGTCGTGTAATAAGTATTTCCATTAAAACTGGCTCGACAAAGTGTTTATCTAGATAATTAGTAACCAGGTCAATGCAGAATGTTTATTATGCGCGATTACAGCTGGCATTTGATTAGCATTGCTAAGAGTAGGCGCACACCGTTGATTTTTCGTCGGCCGATAGTTTAGTCGGGCAGTTGATCAGTATAGGCATGTATGGGAGTGCGCACACTACGCCGATCCGATTTGGCCGATTCTTCATACAAATTAAAATCGGGCACAACTATCGGCCAACTAAAAATCAACGGTGTGCGCCTACTCTAAGGGTACGGCCACACGTTGATAGATTGCTAGTGACTGCTGGTTAGGCTACGGTCACATTATTATTCTGTGCTACGGTCTCCTATTAATCGCTGATGATGATCCATCCGACCGATTTCGGCCATGGCAACCACTCTGTAAACGAACTAAAGTCAATGACAGCCCGACGGATAAGCAAGCTGAAGTGGCAATGAGCAGAGCAGATAGTACGTACGCAGAACTGATGGCCGATGGGGCAGCAAGGTTCTGGAGTGGAGGCCACGTACCGGAAAACGCAGCGTGGGACGTCCACCCACAAGGTGGACCGTCGACTTGATAAAGGTAACAGGATGGCGCTGAATGCAGGCCGCTACCAACCGTGCGGTCTGGAAGTCATTGGAGGAGGCCTGTGTTCAGCAGTGGACGTCCTGTGGCTAAAATGATGATGACCACTCCGACTCCTAGCTGTCTTGGCGGCGCTGGTGTGCTCGAAGATGGCTTACGTAACCGATCTTCGCGGCAAACCCCCTCCACATTGAGGGCATCTGAGCACGCCAACATAGTTATAGTGAATGGCGGCAGATAGACGGGCCTTCAAGTCATCGCGCTTCGTATCGAGTTCAGTTCAGTGCGTCTTAAAGAAACTACATCAGAAAAAAAAGGCTAACGGTTTCCTATTAAACACTATACGCGCTGTATGACGTCAACGCTCCTATAGTCTATCCAATATAGCTTGATTAGAATGACAGCTGCCATCAAAAGTAACGACATAACTTTGTAGTAGCGATCAATGAGAGCTAAATATTGGCGGACAAGAAATAATTCACGTCTGACCTACAAACAATATTTTCGACGACAGTGCTTCCAATAAAAATGTTAATTTCGTGTAAATGCAGCGTTAAATTACACCAACAAGTAGTAATTCGAAATTATAAAAATCAAGCTAGAGTATTAACGACGTCTCTACAAGGTTATCTCGAGTTACAAAAATGTTAGTGTTGGGACATATCGACAAATGTCATATTAAATTAAAACTAATTTTTTAACATATTTAAGTCAAGTTATACGTTTTTCTAAATGTTCACTATTAAAAACCAAAAAACATTTCATTCTTAAATAATCAAACATCTGAAATCAATCACCGGTAATTTGTTGGGTATTCATAGCACCGTTGCTCTAGAAGAGATGCCCACCGCCCTCTAGCGAGAGGAAAAAACCACTGAAGAACACTGATGATAATGACTACGACTTAGGTTGTACACCCTTGACATGAATTTTAAATTTTACTGTCTTTCAATTTAAATCATAATTGTCATTTTTATGAATAAAGATATGAAGAAAAATTGATTGCATTTTTTTATATCATTTTTTCGAAAACTTATCGATACATCTATGTGAACCGTACGAAACATACCCAGCACTAGTCACATTCGTTTGACAGCCGTCATTCTAATCAAGCTATATTGGATAGACTATATCAACGTTATACGCCGATGTCAATGTCAGAAAGAGACCAACAGTACATTTCTTTAGATACCACAGCTTGGCTTTACACTACGATTACATAAATAGGTACCTACTTGACACCATAATAAATTGACATACTTTTTATGAACGGTCAAAACGCACCAATCTTATGTTTTCTGTAGCAATTCAAAGAGCAATTTTGCATAATGTCGTAACATTTCTGCCAACTCAATTTACTCACGAGAATTTCACCCGATGATCGCGTAGAAAAATAAAAAGTCGACAACCACAACAGTATTGGTATCGATACTCGACTTATCGTACTATTAATTAAAGGATAAAATCGATTCCCTATACCGATGGCGTCACGAGCGTTTTGCTGCGTCACCTTGCTAATTAAAAGTTGCAAACACCACAGCTGGGATAGAACAGCCTGTAGATACTTACGTTGTAAATTGCAGTTGCGATTGTATGTACAAACGACAGCATGTCAAGCTATAGGGTCCTATGTAATAGGGACGATTTGCAACAAAAAGGATGACCAGTTAGAAAGGTATAATACACACAATAAGTGCCATGTTCACTACTGAAAGCTCAATCGATAAAGAGTATGTATTCTAATTTACTAATAATTCTAGTCTGCAATAAAATTGTGTATAGCTATTGTAATTAAATTATCTGTAATACAAGTGCCTATAAGTAGAGCTTGAAAATACATTACTCTGAGAAAAAGTATGTCCTCAGCCCTACAGTTTTACGGTCATTGTCTCGTCTTGGCGGAGGCTCTACCATCGTGCCCAGTACCCTCAGATTCACGCGTTTATTAAATGAAGTTCATGAAAGAGTTGGAGTCGTTGCAAGAACATGAATTTACTTTTTACACGATCGAATTCCACAATAACAACTGAATGGTCTGCTTGGTCTCTTTGGTCTACTAACCCATTTATTGTGACGGCTACAAATACTATCATGGATAGTAGTTTTTGTGTCCATAAAACCTACCATTCGGGGACCCCTGCTGGGCAAAAACGTAGAGGGATTCGGTGATACGATAAACCCTGTGACGTAGGTAAATATTTTTAATGACGGCCATTTTTGCAGGGGAATGGCCAATTTTTGGTTATTCATTGCTTTTGGGATGTCGCGAATGATGCCTATTAGTATTATCCAATGATTGTCTCAGGGATTTTTATTTTATTATTCAGCGTGAATGGTTTATGAGGAAAATGTTTTAAATGAATTTTGCGAGTTGAGAATATGTAAGAATATTTATATCCCTAACCTTTGAAAATTTAACTGGATCATAGGTTTCAATAATGTAAAAACCAACTAAAGGCCTAATTTCATTCATAATATTATTTCGTTGTGATTACGCGAAATAGTGTTTGTTGAAATTCAGTGAAATGAAATAAGAACTAGACGATATTAGCCTTTATTTCCAATCCAACGTGCTCATAAGAAATATGAAAATTCATGTCTCGGTTTTCATCATGTAAAATATTTGCACTGTATAGAGTATAAGCTGCCCGATTGTCTAGTCTAATGCTACAATGCTTTAAATTCTGCTACTGACAGTGTTTTTCTAATTAATTCAAATCTACTCTTTACTGGTTGTGACTGGTTCGTTCATTCCAAAATGCAACGTTCCGCTTTGGTCATCTTTTTTGCAGTTCCTCCAAATTGGCACGGCCCAAAGTAATATCGGCTGGAAACGATTAATTCCAGCTATATTTTTCATCAGCAGCTATTCAGGTGATTTTTCCATGCCAAAAGTTCCAATCGGAACGAATCGGAAATTAGCTCTGCCTTTGTAGTTGTTATTCGGAAAATTATTCATTGTTAAAAAGCCAGTGGAAAAGAACAGAACCTTTTTTTGCGGGAAAAGGTGCATTTTTTCCAATGGAACAATTTAATCATTAACTTCCTATATTTTTATAAACCACTATGTTCTTCGCCTCGATCGCATGCATATTTTAAACGCCAATCTTCATGCCAAAATTCATCATGACTCAGCAATAAAACTTAAACAACAAAGTTACATAATAAATGTGGTGCTAGTTGACCTTGAATATGAAAATCGTTTATTTCTCTATACGTCATAACGTACTAACTTACTAACGTAACTGTAACTAACGTCGCGAATGTTCAATTCATTTTGCTATTCTTTGGTCTACCTTTACCATTTAATTATGATGTGAAGAAGGTTTTGAATGTATTTCATGTAATGTTCAAAGAAATATAATACGAGTATTTTCAAAGAAAAACGTTTGGGATGTCTAAATGTAGTAATTAGTAGGTACATGGATAGGGTGAGAATTTGCAACATGATGAAAAAAGCTCTTTAATGTTAAAGTACTTATTTAATGACTTGTCGCATTGCTTCCCATACATTTCCTCACAGACTTAACCACTAATTTGTTTATTACAAAAAACTAAAGACTTTGGACTTAATCTTCTGTGCCCAAAACTAAAAAAAGAATCCTTTTTTATAATCAAAATATTAAAAATATTAATTTGAGCATAATGCTCATGAACATTTGAGTTAATAATGTGAAATTATGTTAATATTATATAATAATAATAATAAGAATTTGAATTTGTAAGAGAAAAGGATAAACTTATCTTTAACTTAGCCTACGTACTATCATTTCAATACAAACTCATCACGAGTCACTGCTAGAGCTAATTCTCTTCAGGACTTTCAAAATTTCAATTTTAGCGTCAAACTTCTGTTGATCGTTCAATTTCCTCAACGCCGGGACTATTGACAATGCGAACTGCCTGTCTTCATCTTCTGTCTCACTCTTTTTCATATCTCCCACCATTTGCAGCAATTCTTGTTTCATATTACCATCTCTTTGGAACATGTTCGCTTGAAACGGCTCCTCTTCTATTTGGACATAATGATGATTGCTAGAAGATTCTTCATAAGCTGATCTTCTGTCTGAGTCTTCAGACTCCATATTAAACATTTGTGATTCCAAAGGATCATTGGAGTCTTCGTCCACAGGTTCTTTGATATCAGGAGCTTCGGGAATTTCATCAGGATTAATCAGAAAGGTCAGTTTGTCGAAGTGAATGTATTTTCTTCTTTTCTTGAAATCGGAATCGGAGGTGGAGTTTTCTCTGCCTCTCATTTCTTTTTTCTGTAGAGACAGTTCTCTTGTGAAGCATGTGCGGATGTTCTTCCATCGCCTTTGAAGGTCGTGGGCTGAAACAAAAGTGAAATGTTAATTTTAAACACTGTACAATGTTTTTTACCTTCCTTTCCCTCTCCAAAGGTTGTTAAAATGACATCGCTTCCCAGCGATAATACTCAAATTGTGCCTTTAACTTATTACCAGTTTAAACTAAAGAGTGAGAGAGTCACAAAAGTCATTCATTTTCTGTAAATAGGTTTTTAAAAAGCGCATTTACACGTCCCAGTATTAGTTAAACCGTACTGCTTCGGGACAATAAACGGGCTGGTGCTGAGAAGAAGCAGTCAGCTTAGTACATAATATCTACTGGGGCGGAGCCGCGAAAGAATGTCTAGGCCGTCTAGCTCGGACAATAACTCGCAGCTCCGTTCCAAAGACTTCGGGAGGACACCGTCAGGTTTTAGTGAGTAGACCCTGCCCATCTGGCAGGGAAAGGCTCACATAACCCACTGGTTCCCCCAGGCCAGTGGGTATGCAATTTCATGTATTTCCTGACGAAAAAAAGTACATAATATCTAATGTTTTCATAGCTTTTTCGTGAGATAAAAGAAAATAGGTCAATAATGTTTCTCCATTCTTCACATTACTTCTCAAACGCGTATCTCATTCACGCACGTAGCGAATCTTGAATAATGTAGCATCGACTTTCCGCACGTACGAGTGCTATGAAATCTATGAAGATTCATTCCTAAAGCCTTGATCACACGTACCGAGTAAACGGGCGAGACAGTAAAATGTTTACTCGGTCGAGACAGTTGGGTGAACGAGTCCCATACTAGAGCGCTCGGCCGAGCACTCCGCGTAATGTTCATACACACCGAGTACTCGGCCGAGAGCACTGTCTCGCCCGTTTGCTCGGTACGTGTGATCAAGGCTTTACAGTGAACAATGTCGTGCAATGAATGACAGATTGAAGTTCAATTTTCTCCTTTGAATTTGCCTTTTTTTTAATGTGACAAGAGACAAACGAGCAAACGGATCACCTGATGGTAAGTGATTACCGTATGTATGGTATGGTCCTTGCCTATGCTTGAAGATCTTTGATTGAAGCGTACGCACTTATTCACAAACATTACTATGAGGTCTCACAGTGCGCGTGGAGGCACAGGGTGACACACGAACCAAACAGCGCTCTATTCAACGCTCGCTGTGCGTTCGATTTGCGCAAGCATCGTTTGTGAATATGGACGTTAATTACCTAACCAAAATAATTCTTAAGAAAATATTATGAAAACGATGCCATTCCTTCTCATGAATGACTGACAGATTTGAGTTCACTTTACCTCTTTGAATTTCCTAAGTAAAGTTTTGTTTAAGTTGCACAATTCATTTTTCTAATACCTGTGGTACATTTCGAATAGAATTTCCACGTAAGCAGAATGTCGTATTCTTTAATTCACTGGATAACATCTACGGTTGGGACAGGGACATAGACTTATAGACTACATGGATCTAAAGACGCCGCAAAATTGCGATGCCGTTGTGTGGCATTTGGAAAATACACATCAGTTGCTTATTCAACACCTTTGTGATGAAATTGTCATCACATATAAATCAGAATTTATTAAAAAAAAGCTTAAGACTTTTTTCTGAAAATTACCTATTTATGTACATTTGGCTTAACCTATGCCAATGACCGCAAGAAACATGGAAAAAGAAACAAACTAAGTTGGGAAGAGCTTTCGAAACTAAATGAATTATAACAATTAACATTTTTAAATATTAGCTATTTTACCTAACCTACAAAACTTTTATTCTAATGATCTGTTCAAATCTAAAAAATAATATTGTAAATAAAGAGCATAAAATATTCTCCTTACCTAGAAAATAAAAGAAAAAAATAAATAAATATAAAAATTTACTTTTTCAATTAACAAATTATACCGAACATTTTCAGAAGACGACTTTCGAGTTTCTTGTATTTATTATTGCGCCATCTCCTAGATGACATTTATGTGTTAACAAAATACAAAGCGGTGTCTATTCCTTTAACTTGTCTCCAACGAGACTCGAATCCCGTATTCGGCCCACGAGCGCGTTGTTGATAGAAAACTACCGTCCAGAACGAGTCAGCTCGCCGCAACTAGATTGGAAGGTGCTCAAAAAGATATAGTTTCGTCAAAAAGATATAGATCCGGATCCCAGTTAATGAGGTTAGGTTTGAAAGGGTTCGGGAGTTTAGTTTTGGGTCGAGGGTCAATAGGATGTGGACATACTTTGTGTGGTTAGTAGAAGTAGGAATTTCAGCAAATGGGTTCCTGTTTCAGATTTTTTTTTAATCTGTCCTTTTAGTTAGGTGCTTATATTAGGTATCTAAGAGTAAAATAAAAATAAGAACATTTATTTTAGACCTGAGCCCATAAAATTCGAATATTATGAGAATTTATTTCACTACTGGATAAGTTTCGATACTTATGCATTTTAAAAATTTGTACAAGTAAAATAGACGCAAGCTCCACTTAAAGTCTGGAAGAGATTGCTCCCTAGCGAGCAATAAAACTACCTAAATTAATGCCTTTTCAATTTTTATATTTCTCGTAATTATTGTCATTTTGGGGTTAGTTTGCACCAAAGAGAGTTTATTTAAATCAACCTATTTTGACACATAAAAACGTGTTGCCGTCATTTTGACACCAATGACTGAATTCATAAGACGATCCCGAAATTGTGCTCGAAATTAGCTACATACAGAATACATAATAGTGTATTAGTGTGATACCTCCTGTCAACGTGTGTTGCTCATGGTTAGCCCCAATTACTCCGGCTACCCGCAATTGCACCGTCATATTGCCTAATACGAAGTGGGTTGAATATTATGCGTATTTGGCAAATTAATATTGAGAATGTGTTAATGATTTCTCATAATAAAATAAAATAGTCTCGTAATCATAATAACTGCACTCAAGTTATTTTGAGATGTTACCTACTTATTTAGGCTGGGTTGCACCATCTTACTTTAACTTTGACAAATGTCAAAAATCTGTCAAAAACAAAAAACACCGGTTACCGTCAAAGTTACTGCCAAAGTTTGGTGATACAACTCAGCCTAAGTGCTAATGAGGATTAGATTAGATGGCGCACTGTTCAAGGATAGGCATTATTTTAATCTGACAAATAACATTGATTTCATTATTTCATTGCAAACAACGTAAAAAATATCAAAATATTCTTAAATGATAATTTTAAACCTACTTAACTACTGCAATCCGATTTAATAAGAGAATTCTATGAAGTTTAGTTCTAGCCATAACATGCAAAGTTCTTATCAGCGCTGTTTATCGCGCAATAAAAATTAGCCGACGACTCACAGCAACTAACCTTTAATACTGGTTTATCAGTTGCCATGACACTCGAGAACGTCTAATCGTGTACACACGATTTAGTATCTTATTTATTTGTAATAGATGCTATTTTGCAAAAGAAATGTTTGCTTTGATGTGCTGTATATTGTATGTGTGCATCATTGAAAAAACATATTTACTTAGCAAATGTTATTAGTTGTACTGACTGACACCGGTATTTATCGGTTATTCGTGACAAACGAAGGTTATTGATGTTTGTTCTCATTGCCCAAGTTTTATAAAAATAACATTGACTTAGCAATTTACCGCGCAACTGCGGCATCGTGACGTCACAACGCAATAATTAGTCCTCAAAACTTCAAAAGGATACGAAACCGAACTTTAACCACCTTCAGTTATGTCCAAAGAAATGTGATTACGTAGAACAACAACGCTAAAGTATTTTATAAATAGAAAGCCCACAAAATCGAGCGCAGTTTATTAATACGAACCAGTTGCGAATAATTCACCGCGCAACCGTATTCCTAGCGGCATACGTACCATATTCGAGTTTCCTCCTTGGACTGATGTTGCCCCATTCTGGAAAAACTTCACGGCACACTTCTTTCCAGAGACCTCCCTTGTATTTGCCATGATTGTGGTAGTTCAGATTGGTCTTGCTGTATAGAGCTGCCCGTTTTTTCACGGCTCCGATCAGTTTTTCCGTGCTAATTTCGACCTTCGGTTCGTAGTCCATTGTCGCGGCAGTCGCGCGAGCGGTCGCGTCGGCGCGTGACGGGCAACTAAGATGGCGGACGCGTGGCGCCACTGTCGAGCAACTATTGCGACAACTCAACGATCGCCGCGTGTGGTGTAGGGCGCGCATGATTTGGAAATTTATTTTAGGATAACGACACTTTTTGTCTTGTTTATTTTTATCCGTTAATAAATAGGATTTTTACAGGTCTGTGGTACTTTTAAGTTTCAGATAGTTGATCTTGACTGACATGCTATCTTTAAATAATAAGACGTTTGTTTAGGTGACTTTTTAATGTTCTGCTAAAGTACCAAACCTATGAAATAATAAGTTGTTGTTCAACTGACTTTTTCAGTACTTTTTTAAACAGTTCTAAGCAAATTACATAGTAATAAGATTTTTTCTTTTTGTTTCAGTGGAAATCAAGATGGTGTGTTATGCGCAAGCTGTCTCCTGTAGCAGGTAAGCCTTTATACCTAATTTTACTATTTCATTTTCTTTGTCTACAAAATTTTGAATTAAATTTAACATTTTTATATTGACAAGACTCATGCTCACACTATTTTGACTTGGAGCCATGAATCGACGTAATCTTGGCAAGTGCATATTAGCCGGCTTATTTTGGTAATGGATTTTTTCCAAAATAACTAACACGACTAGTGTGTTCCATTCTAAGAAGACAAAGTACCGGAATATAATAAAACTGGCTTAGTCACTATTGGAAATAATGTTCATACCATAAAAGCAAAGCACGATTAAAATGATCCTCATTATGCGTAAGCAAAAAATATTTTACGTTGATGTCCTTCCACGTCAAGCATCATAGTGCTACGAGTCAAATGACGTAACATTTTTACTAAACGTCTGACTGATATCATACAAAAACGTTGTTTAAAAATAAATAGCATTTTACCTGTAATATTTAGTACTGTTGTATTAATGTTCTGATAAATCACATACTTAATACTTTACTGTAGTAAAACACATTAGCGCATTTGGTCTTATAATTTAAGCAGTTATACAATGTGGACCCAGTTAGGGCACATCAACTTTAGGAAGGAGGCAGAACGATCTTAGCGGTTATTAAAAGTCACATTATTAAATTTATATCTAGCACATGTCTTCATGCGTTCTTCTTCCATGATTAACAAAGCATTATGCATTAGTATCATCTTATCTATTTAGTTGCGACTTACGGCGATGAACTCAGAGGAAGTGGAAACTTCTCCGCATCCGAGCAACCGACAAATCGGCAATCTGTCGAGTAAGAGGGTTCCCTTAGTTGTTTGTTAATTTCCTCTTAGTTCCCTCTTATTTGATTAAGCAGTTCTTAAGAAATACATAATGGATGTAACCGATATACTGATACTACCTTTTACTTTATATACCAGATATTGTTGACTGAATTATTGATACTATGTTTTGAATTTTATTAAAATAACTTAAGGTTCAAAACCTTTGAAAATATATTTTTATTTTACAGAGAAAAATTGAGAAACAGATTAGGTTTTTGTACTTTTGTGTCATTATTGTGCTTTTGAAATATTTTGTGTGCTAATAATAAAGTAATTCTAAATCATTTTTGTAATGTGAAATGTCTGTATAAAATCATTAATAAGTGATTTGAAATGAATTGATTATGAAGTGAAATTAATTAGCACTCATAATAGCGAAATAGCTTTTAGCGAGCCTGAAAATAATATTATGTCAAACTATCGTAACCTGATTATGACATTTCCTTCACCTTAAATACGTCAACCAAGAATAACAAACAAGATACCAATCTCAAGTAAACCTACTAAATTATTGCACTAAACCGCCTAAAGCCTCAGACACCCATAATAGGGCACCGACAATTTATTTGCCATAGACAAGGGTGCCCAAAGAGGGGAGAACCCATTAAAGTCTCGTGAGGAGATAACGGAGGATAAATCCCAAAGCAATCGGTAGGGGAAAGTAGTTTTCTAAGCCATTAATAAGCAACAAACCCAAACGTAGATCCGAAGAGAAGTAAGGCATAAATACAAATCAGTCGTTTTTTTCGCAGACAACAGAATTTTATCGACTGATACGATAGTTTAGTCGCTTCTAATTTGATTTGTATGGCTGAGGAATCGGCCGATACCAAATCGGTGTGATGTGCCTTTCATACATGACTGATTAACAGCCCGATCAAGCTAACGGCCGACAAAAATTCAATCTGCGGGTGTCTAGAATGCAAGTCCTTTAACAATTTGGATGGCATAGCGGTCACTAATAATTATGACGCGCATTTAATAATTTTCAATTGTGTCTAGTTTTTGCTTTCTGTGAAGAAGAATGTTTTAAAAAATCGGCGGATTACCATCATAAGTACTTAAAACTAGTTGTCCTGATTTTTTTCCCAAAAATGTACACTCTCTAGCTAGCGTTTTAATTCCTCAGAAATGTAATCTTTCTATGATGACGTGACCTTACAATATCCTACGAATATTCCTGATTATCGTCATCATTACAGCCATAGGATCTTCCCTCAATGATTTCTATATCGCTCGGTTGGTAGCGGACTGCATCCAGCGCCTTCCTACTACCTTTATGAGGTCGTACCTACAATACAAATAAGTAATTTATTATGTATTATTGTTACTTACATTACGTTACAGTTCAAATTATTCATAATGCATTACTTATCTATTCACCTTCACTAGAATAAGACAAACAAAAATACCTATAAACAATTCTGTTCCACGATTGATGCATAATTAATTTCTCAGTAAAAACATATCACACTATTTTGCATTCGCGATGAACTTTATTATCTATTCAACAAGAAACATAATCGCGAGAACGTTTAAACTTTAACTTGGTATTAAAAGCAGGTAACAATTTCCTAACCTTCAGACGGCCTTGGGATGTTTTTGTACCAAAAGCAACACAAATTCTATTGCAAAATCGAACTTAATACAACTGTATAAGATGCTACAGTGTATAACTTGATGTGCCGTCATCTGCTAGTGCAAGACTATCGGATTTGAATCCAAGAAGCTACAAGTTTGTGGTTAAAATTCCATTAAGTTAAGATGAAATGAATACTTACTATTAAATACATCTGATTATTTGTTTTTTAAGAATTTACTACTTATTCATTCGTGTTCTTAGAACCAAGAAGAACGTAAGTAATGATTAAAACAAAAAAAATGTGCTTTAAGAATCATTGGAGGCAAACTATTCTCAGTTAGAGTAGGCGCACACCGTTGATTTTTCGTCGGCCGATAGTTTAGTCGGGCTGTTGATCAGTATGGGCATGTATGGGAGTGCGCACACTACGCCGATTCGATTTGGCCGATTCTTCATACAATTTAAAATCGGGCACAACTATCGGCCAACTAAAAATCAACGGTGTGCGCCTACTCTTAAGGAAAATAACCGAATAGGTACTAAACTACTTAAGGCTGAGTTTCATCACCTTATTTTAACCGTGACTTTAACGATAACCGATATTTTTTGTGTTGAGTTTGACAGATTTTTGACGTTTGTCAAAGTTAAAGTAAGATGGTGCAACTCAGCCTAAGTAAGTATACAGTATTAAAATCGAGGCTTCCGGCTACTGGGACCGCAATTAACTAGGACCACGGTCCCAGTCGCCGGATCCATAAAAAAAAAAAAATTCTTCCGGCGACTGGGACCACTCATAGATAACTTAAAAGAAAATATTATTCAATCCAAAATTGGTACAGTACTAAAATCCATGAGTGGTCCCAGTCGCCGGAAGAAAATTATTTAATTTNAAAAAAAAATTCTTCCGGCGACTGGGACCACTCATAGATAACTTAAAAGAAAATATTATTCAATCCAAAATTGGTACAGTACTAAAATCCATGAGTGGTCCCAGTCGCCGGAAGAAAATTATTTAATTTTTACGCATCCGGCGACTGGAACCGCGGTCCCAGTTAATTGCGGTCCCAGTTGACGGAATCCTCTTAAAATCACGGTAGGTTCTAGGATTTTTAAATAACTGAAAACTCTTCTTACATTGCTTAACTTAATTTAATACAGTCACAGTCTTATCATCAAAACATTTTAAAGGCCCTACCTATCAAACCGCGAAATCTGAAGCACATTCGCCTCACGTGCCGAAACATCTAAATTTCAAGCGCGTAACACTCCCGTTCTTTTAGTATCTTTTATTTTCCTTAGGGACACCCAGACCCTAACTCCCACTGATAGATAAGTTTATCCCGCTGTAAACTAAGGGTTGAAGTTTAGGCTGTAAGTTGGTTACGTTGTTCTTAGTTTTGTCCAAGGCAAGTTTACTTTGCCTTTGATTCAAAGATTTCCTTTTTACTTGCAATGTACTAATTTACAAAAGGTAGTTAAATTTTTATTGTTAGGTATATTATCAATCATTTTATTATCAGCCTAAGGATTAATTATTTTACAGCTACAGCTTTGCGTTAATCTTTTAATTTCTAATTATGTATTGTATTTGTTTAATACTTAATAAACACAAAACTAGTATAAATATCCACGTTGACTCCTACTTTCTTCAAAGATCAGCAAAATAGCTTGCAAAAACCTTGCGAATTTTGTAAAATTTTAATTTCACCAAAGCCCTAAGATATTCTTAATGTAGATCTTGTTACAAATTTCAATGAATGTATATTTACACTGTCATTCACAAATTCTATACTTCCGAGAAATGTTGAGTCAACCAGTTAAACGTATTTGGGTCGAACAGACCGCACGGCGACAATTCACAGTTAAGTACAATACCGTATGCATAAAAAGATTATGGCCGACCTTGAGTAAACAACAACTACTTACTCGTAATTTTTTTTTGGACTTCTGCTTTATTGTGAAATCTCCTGTGAAAATCCTTAACAAATTCTTCGGTCTTACATCTATCCATACTCAATTCAATAAAAGAGAAAAAAACCTCTCCAGTAGGCCTAAGATGCGCGCCATGATAGGCGGATATCACGCCATTTTATCGATTTTGCCCATACATTTTGACGTCGATAAAAGTTATCACGGCGCGCATCTTAGGCCTACAGGTGTGAAATAGTTAAGTAAAAGTTTATTTAAATTAACCACTTAATTCTTTAGTAATCGCCAACTCGGCATGCAAATTCAATTTTCTAATGTCCTTATAAGAACTAGGTAGGATATACTTAAAAGGTATGCCCTTGGTAGGTAATTCGTTCCTAAATAAGAAGAAAGGCTGGATAGAATTTTAAATGGCTGAATGGCGAAACTACTTATCCGGTTTGTTGTAAAGTTGCTTTTGCAAATTGTAATAAAAACTACATACAGTCAAACATAGAACCTCTTTGCTTTTTGGACTTTATTTATATCACCAATATTTCTAAAATGTTTGTGTTTATTCTGTCGTTTATTTATTCTCACTCAAAATCGTGGGTGCCTCAGAGCGCTGGAATGGCCCAGAAGATAAGGAAACAGGTAAAAACAGACGTTTAGGCGTTAAACGATTGCGATTTTTTTAACGATATTACAATATTTTCTTCGAAATTTCATTTCATTTCACATAGGAGATCATAACCAAAATAATTTGCTATCTAACCCATTGTCTTTATCGTTTGTGCAACAGGCACTAAAACATATCAATACGAAACGCACAATAAACCCACGGTTCAACATCTAACGGAGGGGACTTCAAAGGGTTTACGAGAGAGGAAATAATATTACATCCACCTGAGGGTGAATGTACAACACAAGCTTAACACTAAGGTCTCTATTGCTTTGTAATAGGAGCTATTTTTCAACAAAATTGTATAGTATGATGTGCTGTCGTCTGACCTCTCCAGGTGAGCCTGAGGATGGTTCTTTTGAACGTTTTGTGATAGAAGAAACGGATCACAATACGAAGTTGATTTGCCGTTTATTTCAAATTAATTTCTGCCCACGCTTGTTGATTTCTGTCTTAGATTATACAGAATATCTAAATAATATATAACTCAAAGGTGACTGACTGACTGACTGACTGACTGACTGACATAGTTATCTATCAACGCACAGCCCAAACCACTGGACGGATCAGGCTGAAATTTGGCATGCAGGTAGATGTTATGACGAAGGCATCCGCTAAGAAAGGATTTTACGAAACTCCACCCCTAAGGGGGTAAAACGGGATTCAAGCGTACGAAGTCGCGGACGGCCGCTAGTTCTACAATAAAGAATTTAAGTTTCGCGTTCCATTTCAAACTAAAATAGAAAGACACGCGACATAAGACTGAGTTACAATATGTACTCACGGCTTGTGACCACGGCTGCAGCTGGCCTGAAACGTTGTGGAAATTGTAATAATTTTCAGTTTTCTATGATGCCAAAAGTGTTATCTATCTATCTGTATTTTATACTTAGGCAATAAAGATTACCTTTAGTTTATATCCGTAACATCAAACTGAATTATTCTACTGGAACTCCAGTCGTAACTTTTAAAGTAGGCTCTAAAAACTTTTTTGCGACGGACTCTTTCAACTACACTCGTAGGTGCCATTATTTTTTTCCCAAAACACACCTTAGCCGTTACGCTCCAGTGACGGACCGTAAAAAATATTTTAATATTTTTACGACAACATTAACCATAATCAGCACGTTAAAATCTTAATTAACATGGTCTGCCCATCAACCACAGACTAGTTAGTGGAGTGGACGCCACGCCACATAATAATGGCAGAACTATTCACTATTTATTATTTGTTATTATTACTTCTAATTTTTTATGCAGAGCCAGGCAAATATTTGACTGCAGTTGAAACACAAAATAATAATACTTAGGTACTATGTTTGTCGATTTTTTTCAGGTAGTGAGTGACTACTTTACTTCTTAGTGCACCGCTTGATCTTTTGTAGGACAATGTTTAGATGTTTTTAAAATACAAAATGGCTTACCTAATAATTGGTTGGCAAACAAGTTATAACTATAATGATAACTAATTATCACTGCTGTGTGTAGTAAAAATTTTGTTTTTACCCAATTGAAAATGTTCAATATGTGAGTACTAATGTAACTCACTATAATAATGTCGTCTTAAGACCCGTATTTCTCAATTTTAATTGTATTGGAACGCGAAAGTTTATTCTCAAAATGTTCACTCTTATTCAATGTGACCTCTAATAAATGTAAGTTGTCTACAACATTTCCTAATTATCCAACTCTATTTAAACACCCAAATGAGTTTTCGCCAAACGAGCGTTTTACGACAAAAAAAAAAGTTTTTTGAAAGTTGGCAAAAAACCGTTGTCCCAATTCATTTTATTGTTTTGAACTTTCGAGAAGTATGAAAATGATGAGGTTGTAGCATAAACGTTTATTAAATTAGTATTTTTATTCTCTCATTCTAATTATTTTTAATGCAATGCAAATAACTTAATTATTTATGCAATCATTAATAATTTCCACGAATTCATGCCTGAAACCTGAATAGGTTAAACATAGAGCTCAAAAATTAAAATTTATATTAAGCTTTTTACACCTATGTTTATGAATGAATAAATAATTTCATTTGATTTTATTTATGTTTGATTTTAACTACATAAATCTTCTTACTCTTTATGTACGAGTAAGTACATGTATTATGTAGGCACGAAGTGCTAGAAGTTAACTAAGTGATTATTATCAATATCAAGTAAGGGCTAGATTTAACTTTATCATAAAGTATTTTCTTATCTTTTCCACTCTCAGTTTTTATGTGAACCAAAGATCACGCGATTGGAACTGCAAAAACTAGTTCTTTGTATGATATAATAATCTCGTTATTTTGTAAACATTTATAAATACGTTTTGACCGTCAAAGCCGCATTAATATAGACAGGTTATTGTTAAGAGAGCTGTCAGTTTTATTGATTTGCAAACCTTGGTATAATACGTTATTGATATTGATATTATTCATAATGCATTCGTTTATTTTTTTAAGATAAGCTCGGAAAGGTTAACAAAGTTTCTTAACAGTTCTGAGGCTATCGTGTTTTTAATAACTCTACTACCTAACCACTAGTTATACTTATGCGAACGAATTCAAAAATAATTTCATAAAACTTTTCCTTATTTTATTTGTTATTTTTTTCCTATATTAACGTGTCATTACTACGATCGCATGTGAAAATAATGAAAGTCAAATGAGATAACAAACAAATGTACGGGATAATCATGTTTGGACAGCTATTTGGTGGTATTATCTATTTACTTTTAGGGCACAATATTTAATTATAGCACAATCACAACGGTGTCTGTGTGACTTGAGATTCGAGGAAAGCTGGTTCGAAACCTACCGCTAGACTATTGTTGTAGCAAACGCACCACGATTAAAAGGCGATTGGTGGCTTCCTGCTACACCTGGATCAAACCGTAGAAGGCTTGCCGGTAAAAAGGGATCGATGTTCTGTACGAGCAGTACGCAATGACAAAATACTATGCACTCACGTACCTTGAGCAGATCGTTGACAGTTCCACCTCGAGTATGGGCATCAGCAGTTGGGAATTCCTTGGTTTCTAGCACATTTGGGCGTGTAGATGATGAGGTAAGTTGAGATTACATGGGAGGGTGACTAGCACACGCGTCGACGGGCCCGTTAGATACGAATAGAAGATGGCGATGTGACCGGTGCGGCCTCCAAAGCGTGACTGCCCTCAAGTTGTCAATAAAAATCCAACTCGAAGGACGGAGCGCAAAAGCAGCCTAGTTTGACTGCGTTTTGTCACTACATTGATACTTATGCAGAGACATCGATACCCGCGATTATTATGAAAATTAAACGAAAAGTTACGATGACGGAACATCCCGCCCACCAAAATATCTATGGTATTTTCTGGTTAATAACTAACGCTAAGACTGATAAACGATATATACGATAAACTATTGATAAAACTAAAACTAAGTTTACGAAAAACGATATGATACGAATACGATACGAGATTGAAATTAAGTTAGGCCTCGATTGGCAGAGGGCATAACTTAACCAATGGACGCTGAATCAAGTTATTGGTTGCAGTTTTAACCATGGCGATTCTAACGATTCCGTCAGCTCCAGCAATGAGCTGCTGTACCCTACCGAGGGTCCAGTGTAACGGCGCTCGATTGTCATCCTTAATGATGACCATCGATCCTACAGCTAATGGTTTTGAATCTTTTGTCCATTTAGCGCGTTGCGTTAAAGAGTTAAGGTATTCGTGTTTCCATCTGGACCAGAAATTCTGATGGAAAGATTGCAACAACTGCCACCGATGAAGCCGATTAATGTTAATGGAAGAAAGATCTTCATCGGGGACCGCTGTTAACGGTTCTAACGTTAAGAAATGACCTGGTGTCAATGCTGACAGATCGCTGGGATCAGCACTTACGGGACACAACGGTCTCGAATTTAAAATGGCTTCGATTTGTACGAAAAGTGTCGTCAGCTCTTCAAAAGTTAAGACTTGATCGCCAACGACCCGATATAAATGACTTTTAGCCGCTTTTATTTGTATCTCCCAAACACCTCCGAAGTGGGGAGCCGAGGGAGGATTGAATTTGAACTCAATCTTCTCCGCTTGTGAAGCATCTTGCATTAACGATGCAAGTTGGTTTCGAGTACCGACGAAGTTGGTTCCACAATCGGCATGTATGACATTGCAACGACCGCGACGTGCTACGAAACGGCGAAGAGCAGCGATGAAACCGTCTGTGGATAGCGTAGACACGACCTCCAAGTGGACCGCCTTAGTTGCGAGGCATATAAACAGACAGAGGTACGCTTTATCGATCTTCGCGCCACGATGAGGACCTAATTTTATGCGGAACGGTCCGCCAAAATCGACACCCACCACAGAGAAAGGCTTCACCTGGTTAACACGGTAAGCCGGAAGGTCGCTCATGAACGGTTGCAATGGCTGTGGATGCAATCGGTAGCAATTTATACATTTAGCCAGAATGCGGCGAATTGTCCGTTTTGCAGAAACTACCCAAAATTGCTGTAAGAGCAAAAAATGAGTCGTATTAACGCCTGGGTGACAATAGCTACGATGGATGAAATTGATTATTAGATCAGTCAGCGAATGATCTGAGGGTAACAGAGCAGGATGTTTGTGATCATATTCCAGCCCTGAGCGTGAAAGTCTACCGCCCACCCTGAGGCAACCAAAGTCGTCGATAAACGGATTAAGTTTTCGAAATTGTTTTGCTAAAGGTTTTTGAGATTTGAGATTAGCAATCTCATTTGAAAAGGTTTGAAGTTGTGTGTGTTTAACTAACTGCATTAACGCGTTGTGACGTTCGACGTTATTTATGAAAATGCTTTCATGTTTATTACAGCGCTTTCGAAGTCGGTTGATAAAACGATTAACATACGATAGAACGTTTAAAAGTTTTTGTAAAGATGAAAATCTGTTCGTCAAGTCGGTTAAAACGTTAAAATTGTCGCTTTCATTTACATTTCCCGTCACTAATGCCACTGACTTGCGAGATTCAGCCTGTACAAGATCCTCGTCCTGCTTTGATAAAGCAAGAGAATGAGAAGGCCACGACTCTTTCTCCTGTGACAGCCAACACGGTCCCGCCCACCATAAGGAATTATTTAAAATTTCATTAGGAAGAAGTCCGCGAGAACAGATGTCAGCTGGATTGTCTCCAGAAGAAACGTGGTGCCAACATTCAGAAGGTGCGATTTCTTGTATGTGACTTACACGATTTGCTACAAAAGTGGTCCATCGAGAAGAATGGGAACGAAGCCAGGACAAAACGATCGTAGCATCTGACCACAAGAAAACTGAATTGATGGGAATGTCAGAAAGGTAAGTGTCACGAACATATTTGTATAGGTCAGCTAATAAAACTGCAGCGCAAAGCTCCAATCGAGGCAATGGAATACGTTTCAGAGGAACTACTCGAGCTTTAGAGCAAACAAAAAAAACTTTAACGTTACCAGTCTCATCAACTGTGCGTAAGTAAATGACAGCGCCATAAGCGATCTCGGAACTGTCACAGAAGCCATGCAGTTCATACGATTTTGAATTCGAACAGGTAAGTTTGCGTGGTATACGAAGACGAGTAAGATTCGGAAGTTGATCGGAATAAGAAGTCCATGAACGGACGACTTCGATAGGTGGCGTTTCGTCCCAATCTACACCGAGAATCCAAAGTTTTTGGATCAAGCATTTAGCTTGGATTGTGATTGGTGAAAGAAAGCCGAGGGGATCAAAAATCCGAGCGAGTTCGCTTAGAATAGAACGTTTTGTGCACGGTTTAATTTCAGGTTTTACTGAGAAAAGAAAAGAATCGGATGAAGGGTCCCATTTAAGGCCGAGAACCTTCAACGGCGAGGGTTCCGCTTGGTCAAGAGATACTGAACCTTGTAGGTGTAGTTCAATGGGCAAATCAGACAAGAGCTGCGGTTCGTTGCTAACCCACTTCCGCAATTCAAAACGACCCAAGTTAAAAAGTTTGATAAGTTGCGTCTTTGCTTCTTGAGCAACGTCAAAGCTGTCAAATCCGCAAACCACATCGTCGACATACACGTGCGATTTAATGATTTGTTTCGCCAGAGGATATGCATCTCCTTCATCATCAGCAAGCTGTCGCAAAGTACGGCAAGCGAGATAAGGAGATGAAGCGACACCGTAAGTGACCGTATTCAAACGATACTCTCGAAGCACGTCGCTGGGCGACGGTCTCCAGAGAATACGTTGATACTCTCGGTGATCAGGCGAAACTAAAATCTGCCGATACATTTGGCGAACATCAGCCATGACGACGATTTGATGTTGTCGAAAGTTTAAAAGAATTTTAAAAATGTCGGGTTGTAACTTTGGACCGATTAATTGCGTGTCATTAAAAGAACGAGCGTTTAAGTCTTTTGCAGACGCATCGAACACAACGCGAAGACGTGTCGTTGTGGAGTCAGGACGTAAGACACAGTGATGTGGGATGTAATATTTACCCCTGCCCATTTGATCGAGTGGCACTAGTGACATGTGATTGGACTCGATATAGTCTGACATGAATTCGCGATATTGAGTGTATAATTCATTGTCACGAGATAGTCTTTTTTCAATCGCATGAAACCGTCGTAACGCCACCTCGCGAGAACCTTGAAACATAGGATCAGAATCATCCTTGAACGGATATTTAACGATATATCTACCGGAAGTGTCACGCTCGTGCTCGGTGACAAACTTATTTTCGCATAACTGTTCTTCCGGTGTCAATGAAGTTGCTTTAGGTACGTTATCTAGTTCCCAAAACCGTTTCACTAACGAGTTTAACTCGTGATCGATACCGAATGATAACGTATGTGTGAGTAATGCCGTGCTAGTATTTAAAAACGTTTTACCAAGGAGAAGCCAACCGAAAATCGAATTAAAAGCCGTAGGTTGATTTTGACTTCCCTTGATTTGCTGTCCTAACAGCGATTCGGCAAAAACATCAGCAGCAAACAATATATCAATCGGTCCGGGAATATCGAAACTAGGATCCGCTAAAGTAATCGATTTAATGTGCGACCATCGAGATGTATTTAATTGAGCTATAGGTTGATCGCTACATATTTTAGAAATTACATGCATGTTCAATGTGTAAACAATTTTATTGTTTGTGCCTACGCAACAAGTGACGTCACCGTTAATAGGTGCACAAGCATCTCCGAGTCCGCTAACACTAACTGAAGTTTGAGTAGGTACCAATTGCAAACGCTTAACAGCCGATTCCGTTATAAAGTTACTTTGGCTTCCCGTGTCAAAAAGTGCACGAAAAGATTGCAAGTCGCCGTGAGCGTCCTTCACCTGCACAATAGCGGTGGCTAGTAGAACAGTAGGCTTCGACTGCGATCTTGTGAATAAAGATGATGACACACTGGGCGCATCGGACTTATCGCGGTGAAGCAAAGTATGATGTTTACGCTTACAAAATCGACAAGTAAAGAAAGAATTACAATTCTTGATTTGATGAGATGACTTTAAGCAATTATAGCACCATTTCTTTTCTTCAGCTATTTTCATACGTTCATCGATAGATTTTTTACGAAACTCAGAACACGATGAGATTGAATGTGTATCATTGCAATATGAACACTTCTGAATGGGTTTTACGTTATCACTCGAAGTTGCAGGCCGGTTATCGTTCGCAGCCACTAAGGTGTGCGACACACTAGGGCGTTTTATTGAATTTTGAATAGGCTTCGATTTCGATGGCTCTAAAAAATGTGTATCACGTATTAAAGCTTCACATTTAGATTGCAAGAATAGTTTCAACTGGTCATACGTTGGAAACTCGATATCACAATACTTTTCTTCAAAGCTACGACGCATGGTTGTATCTAATTTTGATAATAAATGATAGACCAAAACAAAGTTCCAATTTTGAACCGGTAAGTTAATAGTTTTCAAAATACTTAAGTTTTCGTCCATTATATCAAGCGATTTACGAAATTCCCTTGCATCTTTAGATTTAAACTCAATATTAAGGATTTCGCGCCAACAAGTAAAAGCAAGATCGCGTTTATTTTTATACCTGCCGCATAAGGCTTGGTACGCATCATTATAATGCTCGTGAGTTAATGGGAATGCTTTAACTATGGACAATGCGTCGCCGCTAAGAGATGATACCAAATAGTGAAACCTTTCCGTGTCGGTGAGTGAAGATGAATTATGAATTAAAGCATTAAATGTATCAAAGTACTCTGGCCATTGTTTGATGTTACCAGAAAAAGTAGGAAGCGTTATTTTTGGCAACCGAATATTGAACGATGACGAGACGCTTTTCGATTGCTGTAATTCAGCATCCTCGCTCCGAGTTAAGGTACGGTAAATAGATTCGATTTTGTAATAAGTGTCATCAAATTGCTCCTGTATACAAGAATCCAGGTCGTCCGTATCATCTAAAAGTTCCAATATGTTGAAGTGTGCGTATTCAAATGTTTCTGCTATTTGTTTAATATCTTGGTGATAAGAAAAGAACAAATCGCGCTGAGAAGGGTCGCTTGTCGCTAATTGACCAACTTCCAAAGCTTTGTTCAATCGTTTAATAGAAATTGTTCGCTTTCGACGCAAAGACGGTAAATCTTGCATAGAATATTCATGTTCGATTGATTTAGATTTAGATTTTCTTAACGTTTTTCGCGTCGAACGTTTGCTTAAAAGTGACATTTTAGTTTATAAATACTAAATGTAAAAGTGTAAAACGAAATATGAAATTAATAAAAAATATTAATTTTACTCAGTGTGTTACCACCCTAACGCTTGACTAGACAAAAACGTGCGGCCGCTGTGGAATGCAGCTGCGAGTTGAATTGATGATGCACACACGCACACAGGTTACGCACAATAATGATAACAAGTGGCCGATATTTAAATGATACGTTACGCTAAACGTTACAGGTACGATTACAAGATACAAAATGAAGACTGTAAATATTACAAGTTAGCGTATTCAAAATACGAAGTATAAAAATTGTTTACGTTAATTTTAACTGAACTACGATAAATTATTTTACTTTTAAAATGTTGTTCGTAGTTGCTTGGCGCTGGATCGGTGCGATAAGTACGAGAGATCACCGATGGGCGCGGAACAATGCAACTACCCGAAAGTAAAAATAAAAATGTAGGAATGTAGTTTCGATATTTAAACGATATTACAATATGTTTTAGATATTGTACGATAAATAAAACGATTACAACAAATGTACTAGATGAATGTGGATGAATGTAGTGTCTATAAATAGAATTAATGTAAGCCGATGAATAAATTAAGCACCGATTAATGATGAAAGATTGCTTAATTTGATCCTACAATAATTCAAGACAATACTTAACGATGTTTAACGATAGGAATTCGGATAAATACGATATTACTGATGTGACCCGTAAGCACTGATACCGCACGATGTTGGATTAAGTAAATACTGATTAAATAGATTAACTCTGCAACCAATAACCGATGAATGAAATGAATAGATTTTACTAATTGCCGAGTATTTTAACCAGAAATACCACGATATTTGGAACGCGATACAGTACAATTTACAGGTGCTAGGTGGAAACTGTCCCGGGTTTCGGCACCAAAAAGGATGTAGCAAACGCACCACGATTAGAAGGCGATTGGTGGCTTCCTGCTACACCTGGATCAAACCGTAGAAGGCTTGCCGGTAAAAAGGGATCGATGTTCTGTACGAGCAGTACGCAATGACAAAATACTATGCACTCACGTACCTTGAGCAGATCGATGACAGTTCCACCTCGAGTATGGGCAGCAGCAGTTGGGAATTCCTTCGGTTTCTAGCACATTTGGGCGTGTAGATGATGAGGTAAGTTGAGATCACATGGGAGGGTGACTAGCACACGCGTCGACGGGCCCGTTAGAATACGAATAGAAGATGGCGATGTGACCGGTGCGGCCTCCAAAGCGTGACTGCCCTCAAGTTGTCAATAAAAATCCAACTCGAAGGACGGAGCGCATAAGCAGCCTAGTTTGACTGCGTTTTGTCACTACATCGATACTTATGCAGAGACATCGATACCCGCGATTATTATGAAAATTTAAACGAAAAGTTACGATGACGGAACAATTGTGTTATGCCATCTATGGCTTTATTTCGACGTGTTAATGGTTCTAAATCTAAAAGCTCTGAAATTTGCAGAGCCGTACCTTTCGAAACACGATATCTGACGCGGAAATTTTCACCATCGTGTTCATCAATAAAGTTTATTCTGTCTGGTATTCTACGTCCATAGTCAGGGAACTTCGCCCTTCTGCCAAGTTCTTTCATAATTAGCATGTACTGATAATATGTCTCGTCAGCACGTTTTTTTCGCGCGTTGATCTCGTGCATTTGCTTTACGTTCATCGCTTCTGGGAATAATTTTAACTGGACAACAAAGGACTATTGTAAAAATTGTCCATCACCAGAGTGTGCCCACGATTCAGTATGGCCTGACAAGATCGAAAACAATCTTGCTGGTGGCACCTTCTGGCTCTGGTTCATTACCCTCACGACATCTTTTTTTTTTCAATATTGTTTTAATTAAACTCTGTATTTTTTCGTCTATCTTTCCAGACTTTTACCTCCTCACTAATAAAAAGTTACACAGTTGTTGAACACTGTTTTAAAATGATATTTCCATACTAAACGTCACTTTCAAACACTGTTCAACGAGCGTGTAAGTTTTATTAGTAAGGGGGTTAAAATATAATCTTTTGATACCTTTTTTTTAATCAAAATTTGGAGTCTGTTCATTAGCCGTTTCAGCTTTAGTTTTGTCGTCATTGTCACTGATCTTGCTCGCCATAAGACATGACCCCATCTTTGGATCATTCTTGTTCATTTGAACTCGGTATATTGTCCACACTATTGTGAAACTATTCTCCTCATTACTCTGTGGAGCCCTTGGTTCTTTTAGATGGCCTCCATAAAATACGTCACACGAATTTAATGATTTTTTGTCCCCCTTGTCACAGGTGGTCACATTTCTGAGACTCCCCCCCTCTCCCTAGTCACTAGGGAAATTGCAAAACACTAGGCCCTAGTGTGACGTCACATGTTTTGCAATTTCACATCGAAAAATTATTAAATTAAGACAGCAGTTTCGTCATTTGTACTATCTGCAGCTCTTCGATTCTACTTCACCTTCGATAATGTTACTACTTTTCAAAATTTTCCATAAGGTATTAACTTCTTCCTGTATAAGCTGTTTTTTTTTTATCAGCGTAAGTTGCACTGTAAGTTTCGTATAATCTACGGTAAAGATTACCTAAATCTATCTTTTTGTTCATTTTGAACTTGATTTATTAAAATATGTTTATATCCACAAAATAGCACTACTAAAAAACGACGTCGTTCACTCAGCGATAGTCAATTGTCGAATGAAATAGAAACAATATAATCACGCGAGGTACGGTGCATTTGGCGGCATTAGTCAATGGGCTCGTAGGCGATCGGCGCGTGTCACTTGAGCGCACATGAACTAGTCAACAAAACTATTTAATCCGTATTGTCCTAAAGATAGTTGGAAATATTTTTAGTTTAATTAATATTTCAAATTTACGCGATTAGTACCTCGTCTAGATATATAAGATTTTGAAATGTGATGTCACGAAACATAGGACCCCTCCCACCCCTTGTCACACCATGTCACTTTGGAATCTTAATTTGTATGATCGAACAATTTTCGGTATGTTTCTATACCCGCCGCTATTGATCCTTCTTCTTCATATTTTTCTTTATATTTTTATGCATTATTAATATTCAGTTCGGAATCTAAATATCTATATTCTGAATTCTTAGGGCAATAGTAGTACAGTCAGTACAGATAGTAGTACAGTCTTGTAAGGTCGTTAAAATAAATAATAACATAAAGTTCTTAATAAAAGATTTAATATTCTTATTAAAATAAAACACATTAAAAATAAAATGACTTATAAACAGAACTGGTGAAGCTCCATGACAAGTCAACCTCTGAATTAGCACTTAAGAGCGCCCACTGCGCACTGACTCTGGTGTAGACGGAGGAGCGCATCACAAACCCGCTCGGCTGGTGAAATGCGACTTCCACAGTCCGCAGTCTAGGTGCCCACGTCTCTCCCAGCATTGGCTTCCACTGGTGGTGCTTTTAGACAACTGAAATAATAAATGAAATATCCCTTTATTTTATTTATTTAGCACAAAAAAATTGTATTTATTTATTTACAAAACAACAGTTATTAAAATTACAAAAACCATATTAGTTTTCACTAATATTTTCATTTTACTATAGTCCGGTCGCCGAGCATGTAGAATTTCGTTCAATGACCCCAAGCAAACGACTGCGCGACGGGCGGCCGCAGTGAGTGTGCGAGCGCGACAGCAATATAATAATTACGCGCGAGCGATAAGGATGAGTAGCTTGGGGTCCTTGGACGAAATTCTACGTGCTCGGCGACCGGGCTTTAAAAATATGTTTTAATACAATAATTGTGTACAAAATATTTGATCGAGTGTTTTCTTATATGAGACTATTACATTTCTAAAAAGAGACTTTTTAAAGGGACAATATTATTTGATCCTCTAAAAACTAATTGATATTTTTTGTATGTGCACTTTTAAAAATAAATGATGTATTTTATTATATTTTATCTTTATATTAATTATTGGGTCTATATTAGTTGATCTACGGATAAATTATGAATGATCTTCATTTAAGGTAACATAATATTTATGTTTATATTATATCATACTCTTTTAATATTTGGTAAACAAAAATAATATTTGATCCTCTTTTTTAGTTATTGATCTTTAATTTTGTTAATTTGATGATTTTTATATCAAGTTTGCCTTTTAATATTGATCACCTAATAAATACATTTCGATCTATGTATAACTTAACTTTAAAATATATTTGATCTAACTAAAAATATTATTGGTTAATATTTTTAATTAAAAAATATCTTTTAATTTACGCGGTACTTTGTGGTTGAGTGACAATCGTCCGTCATTGGTACTGAGTTGGCCAAGGGCTTAGCGGCCAATAAGCAAGCAGAAAAAAAAAAGAATGGTACATTGCCATGTTTATTTAAATTACAAGCTTTGCTTAGTTTGGGACTAGAGGCGCTAAGTATGTAAAATAATTTCTTACTTCAGTCATCCCTGAACCCGACATTATAATTTTTACCTCTTTATTTTTTTTCAAATCGCAAGATTGATTTTCTCTTAGTATACCGATCTCGACCGTGATCACTGACCATAAAGTCATCTGTCAACGGGTCGATTAGACACGATAAAAGCACTAAACGATATTTGTTTACTTTTAGTGCGACATCGGGTCGTAAGGACCTGATAAGTTTTTTTTTTCCAAATATTTACTGTGTTTGACGAAACAATTGCAAAACACTATGTATCTTTCGTACTACTGAAAAGACCGAATATATCCATCCCGCACCAACGCATCCAGCACCTAAGGTCAATTCGACCCGATAACGCAGTGTGAACGTGTTAAGTATGCTTTTTTAATAAAAAATAAATCTTTGAACATCAAGTGCCTTTAAATAGTTTCCATCCTTTGACTACAACTTAATAAAAATAAGTACCATAACATCATCATTTTGAAGATTATTTGATATAGACAAAAAATAATTTATACAAATCGAATTATTTAAAAAAGTATCACAATATTGAATATTTGGTGCTCATTTCTTTTATTTTTGAGGACCAACAAGTAACGATCAGATATAATTTTTACATCTCAATAATTTTTTGCGTAGTTCAAAAGAGATTAAAATATCGATCAATTTCATTTATTTTATGTCTCAAAGTAAGAGGATCAATCATTAAAATAGATGACCATTTAGATTTTTTTAATTGCCGTTTTTGCTAATTTAAAAAGATCATTTAAATACATGCCCTTTTTAAATGATATCATAAACTTACCGCAAACACGCTCCCATGGCTGTGTGATTGATGCACGACGCGACTCCACCTCGGAACTAGCGGGCGCTCTAAAGCGGCCACTGCGCACACTGGTGTAGGCGGTGGAGCGCGCCACAAACCCGCAGACTTCGCAGTCCTCAGTCTGGGTGCCGTCTCTCCCAGCATTGGCTGCCATTGGTGGTGCTTTTATACTACTGAAATATAAAATATAAATAAAATATCCCTTTTTTATCCAAAATTTAAAACGCAGTAAAGCCATTATTTACATTTTTACAATTTAGCCATGAATGTTTTCTTGTACAAATTTGCCCGAGGACCTTCTCAGAATAGTCCGCTTAAAAGGTTGCAGCTCATTAAAGAGTGCCCTCAGTATCGTGCTAGAGAAAGTAAATTTCCTTCACCAATATAATTCCCGGAATAGAATGCTTAAATCGCATTTCTTACAGCTAAGACCACAACCAATGGCCAACAATCCATTTACGCCCAATCCAAATACAATGGGATTAAAACAGTTTTTCAATCCGCAACCACAGTTTAAATTTGGACTACAACCAAATAACAACCAACAACAATTTAAATTCGTAATTACCCCCAGTAAACAAGTAAAATTACCACAACAGCAAAATCAACCACAATTCTGTTACAAACCACAACCACAAAATCAACCACAGTTCGGTTTTAAACCCCAACAAAATCAACAACAGTTCGGTTCGGTTCACATCAAGACGGTGCATATTTGACAACTGTCGAAATGGTGCATATTTGACAACTGTCGAAATGCACCAAGCCATTCTGTGTCGAAATTCATAAAGCTCCATACGTTAAAAAATCACAATTTCTATATTCCTTACCGTGCCAGAGTCTGTCATTTGCACTACACAAACAATGTATGGAAAGAGTTGATGCTACAGGGTAATCATCAAGATTTCAACAGTGACTTTATGCTAGACATAATAAACATTTACAAATGGGGTCTCGAAAGAAAACAAGATTTCGAAAACCTTGATAGTTTTGATGATGATGAATTCCATTTTTGGACATCTTTAACAAAAAATCAATTTAATGCCATTTTAGATCAAACGCCATCTCTAAGAGCGAGATCACATAATCCTGCAACATGTTTGGAAGTATATCTGTCAAAAATAAGAACTGGAGAACCTAATGAGCGATTAGCAACACATTTTTTAAAATGTCGAGAAGAACTTGGAAAAAGAAAATTCGTTAACTTAGCAAACAAATCAAGATTAATCACAATATGCCGATGGGTGGTAGAAGCTATTAACGGAAGATTTAAAAGAGATTTTAAAATCTTCAGACAACCTTATTTTAATATAACAATGAAGAATATGATGGTAGATTTTAGAATTTGTGCGGCTATAACAAATGCAAACCAAACTCCATTTGAAGATAATGAACGAGCCCAACAATATTAAACATAATAAATGAATATTGAAAATACTCTGGCAGATTATGTTACAAGTAATAACTTGAATAGACAAAGGGCGACATTTGTAAGAATGGAAGCAAATAATAACCTAGACCTGACGGATTTCCCCAGGGTAACCTACGAAGAACTATTATCAGTAACTTTAGGTATATACCATTTAAAGCTGGCCACTTCGAAAGGGTGTTAGAAGAAGCTACCAATAGCACTTCGAAAGGGTGTTAGAAGAAGCTACCAATGTGGCTCGGGACCTTAATGTAGAAACAGATTATCCGCCTATAGACACAGTTCGTCCACGAAGAAAACCAACTCAATTTCAATATGAACAGAGTGACGAAGTTTTACTTGACCCCAAAACCAAATACAAAGTAGAGGTTTTTTTAGAATCCTAGATCAAACGTTAACTTCTTTAAATATTCGAGGGGTTGGAAACTTTTACCGACGTATTTGGCTTTTTCACCAATAATAACTTATTTAGTTGCTCTAAAGATGATTTAAAGAAACATTGCAAAGATTTGAATTTGAAGCTAAAAGACAGTTCACAGATATTGACCAGTTACGAACGAGTTTCCCGTAGTAAGTACTCGAGAGAACATGGTAATTCGTCGCATGCTTTGGCGGCACAAAAACTCAAACTATGGCAGACAAATTTCAGCAACTGAACATGTGGATAGTGAGCTTTTAGATGGGATGGATGTAAAGCGAATTTCGGATTCCAGTCAGGTTGCTGGCGCCATCCGTACCTATTGCGATTAAATTTGTTGGGTTCAAACCCATTTCTTGGAGAAAATCAGTGAATGCAGTGTATAAAGCGGTTGCTGTGGTTTGGAAAAGCTCCTGAAACCCAAGGAAGTCTGTCATTATTGCTTTTTGTGCGTCGTTATAATATCTAATCATGTAGGCCATATATTTTTCCGATGAAACATCTGTCGACTCATCAAAAATAATGGAGTACGGGCGATCGCCAACCTCTTATTATTTGTGATTTTAAACAAGGCTCTATAATATTCTTTATTATGTTGGAACATTAATTGGTTCTATGCAGCTGCAAGTTTTCCAATGGACTGCCCTTTCCAATATTCTTTAGTATTTCACCCATATGATCAATGCTCCTCACAGAACCATGACAGGCTATATGGGCAGCAATTTGGATATCATAACTTTTTTCCGTTTTATTAGTAGTCGTATAATAGCCTGAAATGTAAATAATTAATTATGCTATTTAAATAATAAAAAATATATTGTAAAATGTATAATGTGATATTTAATGTGTGTACCAACCAAAAGTAGATAATATTGTCGTTGGTTTGTGTTTTTTTGTATTTACGGCATTTCCACGTTCTATGTGAGCATTTGATTTCATATGTTTCTCTAAATCTGTTTTATGTGCTCGCAAGGGATTTAAGCATAATTTACAATAGGCTTCTCCTTTTCCTTTCATAATAAGGTCTTCTGAAGTACGAGTAAGCCAATCTGTAATAATAAAAATAAATTAATATTATCAAAAAAAACTACTAAATTGGTAATTATTTTTTTGTGTTGGTATCACTAAAAGAATAGAATAGAATAGAATAGAATAGAATAATTGTTTNCCCCGCCGCCGGGACGCCCCCGCGGGAGCCCGACCCGGGTGAAGCGCCGTCTTTGCCCCCGCAAGCACCCACACACCCATACTTATTACGTCCTAGGAAACACGTAGATTATAAGAAATATCTTTAACAATTATGTTTAGTTTACTCTAAGTTTAACTAGTTTATATAATCGTAGTTAATTAACATTGGCTATGTTTTGTCACCAGGTTCCAAAGATTAAGTGTGGAGGAATGATGTGTATGCGCGTCTACGCGCATAATATATAGAACCTACCTACATTGTACTCGTAGTAACAAAAGTTGATGTCTGTGTCGCTGTCATCGTTTAGTAATAAACTCGAGTTCAAAGCGATCGGTGTGTTTCATTTATATCACATAGACCTCCCCAAATTATGCCAAAAAAAAGCGAGGAATGAGAGACGCAAAGCACCTATAGTTCCGGACGCTGCAACTCGCCCCAATGGAAACCCAACCAGTGGGGGCTAAGTTTGGCACGGAAGTATTTAATGAAACATCATTCTGATTCTTTAGGTTTCCAACAGTAGCTGGATAAAAAATTTGCACGTTCTACAATCACTATGCTTTTTCAGTTAGGTATGTATTTATTTATGTAATAATATCACATCGTTTATCTTTACCAAAAAAATGTGTATTTCGATGGTTTGTCACACATATTACAAGTTTTGCTTACCTTGGCCCTAGATGGCGCTAAATGAAAATGTCCGACTTTATAAATCCTTACCCAGCAGTATTGGCCCATCCAATCCTTAGATGCGGCATCATGTGCGTGGTCTTCTCGATGTGATCCATCGTGACTTCGAAGTACCACTTCTGGTACACTGCCGAGCCTTCCACGCGGCCCACGAAGATGTTTGGGCGGACGCTAGAAAAAAACTCGCTGTTAATTTATAGCGTCTGATGTATACTGAGGGTTAGGGGGCTTTTTCGATGTGTTCAATCAGATGACCGCTGTCCCACCTCTTAACACAGTGCCCTAGATTTGCTTCAGCCCAATATTACCAATATAACCATGAAATGACATCCCGCTTGCTAAATATCAACCCATATAATCTATCAGACATAATTAGAAAAGAAGATGCAGCAAAAAGCTTCAAAGCCTACATTACCCATATAGTCGATCACCTAAAAGAATTTAACCAAACTTAAGGAACTAACAAATTACAATCATCATAATTCACAAACTGAATCACTGCACTGCAATTGGAGTACTCCACTAGCTACCATTGCATGTGTATCTCAATAACACTCACTAACAAAAAATATTTTCGGATTTAGGGTATTTTCATAAAGCATGCATACAGGGTGGAATCGATGTGATCTAACTCGATTAATTTGTAAACTGTACATCGAGAAACTGATTGCTGATCCTGAGTGCTTCAAATGCTCTATCAAATGTGACAGATGTTGTTCTGTGATGACCTCACTCACACCTCCGCTACTTATAAAAATGAATCTCGAACTTTATCTCAATAACACAAAGTTTAAAATACCTTGACACGTTTTCCACCAGCTGTTTGAAGAAGCAGATTTTTTAATCACAGTTACTATTCTGTAAGGACTTGACAGGTACTCCGTTACCAACGCAAAGTGAACAGATTATTCTGAACTCTATCTCAATAGAATAAGGTCCAAATTACCTCGACACGTGGTCCACCAGCTGTGTTTGGAGAAGCAGATTCTTTCCAGGCAGCAGGTAGTCACAAATGTTGTTCTGTGAAGACCTGACAGCTACTCCGTTACCAACGCAAAGTGAACAGAGGACGTCCAAGACTTTTGGGTCACGACCGTGTTTTTCCAGGAGAGAAATGATCACTTTGATGTGTTCGTCCTGTTGGGAAACAAAATGGTGTCAAAAATGTGTAGATCAATACAAAAATAATAATTAATAGCAGTGTGGTTGGTGGCAACCGCGCTTGTTCTAAGAACGCCGGGTTAGGTATCACAAATTCACCATTATACTTAAATCCGTCACTATAAAAACTACGTTAAATAGCATTGTTACGTTTTGGAGGTAAGATGGTCAGCTGCCTTTGACAAGATATAAACAGTAAAAACTTCGAAATCGCTTCATGGAGGGAAGTACTCGTAGCTACCATAAATACGTCGGAGTGAAGCGATATCGGAATTATAGCTGTCACTTTTTGTAACTTATGAATACCAGTTGAAGCTCGCTTCCATCTTTGGTCTGGTCATTATTTTCCGACAGGCTTTTTAAAGCCTCATCATCATCATCATCATTTCAGCCATAGGACGTCCACTGCTGAACATAAGCCTCCCCCAATGCTTTCCACGTTGATCGATTGGTAGCGGCCTGCGTCTAGCGCTTCCCTGCTACCTTTACGATCTCGTCGGTCTACCTTGTAGGTGGACGTCCCACGCTGCGTTTTCCGGTACGCGGCCTCCATTCCAGAACCTCGCTGTCCCATCGGCCGTCAGTTCTGCGTACTATGTGCCCTGGCCCACTGCCACTTCAGCTTGCTAATCCGTTTAACGTGCGTTTTAAAGCCTATTTGTTGCATTAAATGAATGAATTTTATAACTCACCCGCATCATGTTCAGAGCCTCAGGAGAGTCTATGAGCACGCAATGCAGTACATCCAGCATTCCCGTGCCTTCGCCAGAAGCCTGGGAGCCGAGTCGGGAGAACAGCCAGTTCAATCGGTTGGAGTTGGCGAATTGGGCGCAGTTTGTGTGGTTGCCTTTGATTATGGCGGCTAGAAAAGAAATGTGGTTATTGCCAGTGTCTGCTAAAGTTATATTTATGCTTAAAATGCGTCCAAATAGTGATGCAAAATCATATCTCATCTCTTTTCCATGAGTTTCAGTTAAAGATGTGGCACTTTACTGTGACTTCTTTATGAGAATTTGAAGGCTTGTTATACGAGTTTACACATACATTTGCCTACTACTTATGCATGCACGTTACATAATGGTTAATAATTCACCACCATTACACATGAATTTCAGATTAAACATATGTTAAACCTAACACGAAAATAAAAGAAAATTGCTAAAAATGACGCTACACTTTTCCACCGATTCATTTGACAAAAGTGGCTATGGGAAGAACATTTTTGTTAAATCATCCTTTTGCTTGCTCTAATTTTGTATGAAATACTACGAAGAAGTCGATTAACATTATTTTTAAACTATCAATCATCATCATCATCTCAGCCCATTGAGTTATAATGTACTACGTAGTAATATTACTTCAATGTCTCAGCCACAGGACGTCCACTGCTGAACATAGGCCTCCCCCAATGCTTTCCATGTTGCCCGGTTGGTAGCGGCCTGCGTCCAGCGCCTTCCTGCTACTGTTATGACGACATCTTGAGGGTGGACTATCAATGGTATGGTATTATTAAATACATAGTTATTACAATATCCAGCAATAAATATTGCACATCGACCTTTAGAAAGAGACAATCGGCTAATTTCGGTTTCGTAGAGCGTTATCACTGTCGCACTTGAACAATGACTGACAATGACGTTTTGTCAAAGTGTAAACAAACTTTATTATAAATGTGTGTAATTGATTTTGTGAATTTAATGATTAATTGATAGTCGTGAAAGAAAAGTGGTTTACAATGTGTTAAAGTATTTGTCGAAGAGAAATACTAAGAGTTCGGACAATATTTTCATTGAATAATGTTTTGTCAATCGTATAGGTAGTGTGCGACAGAGATAACGCTCTACGAGCCGACATTAACCGATTCTCTTTCCAAAGGTCGATGTGCAATATTTATTGCCGGGTACTGTACTAACCTAGCAGCTGATACAAGTATCCCGATATCATGTCCCAGCTCTGCCCCGATTCGTCGCCCGCCAAGAAGCCGGCTAAGAACCCTTGGGAGGTAATAACGTTGATCTTGTCGATCGCTTCTAAGATCAGGTTGAGGATGCCTTCCTCTTGGAACAGGTCTTGACGGTTGCGGAGAGCACGGAACTTGTTCTGTTTCTCTTCGTGTTCTGGAAGAAAAAGATAATTTCAGGGGTGTTTGGGTGAAAAATAATGATGGTAGGGATATTACTTCAATATTTATGTAAACACACTATCGTATCAAGCTAAACACTGCGGCATCGTCTTTAATTGTAATAGCAACTAAAATGTAGTCTGGGATATTCGACTGTTGTAATAATAGAGCAGATACATTGAATAAACTCGCAACTTCACTAGATCGCGGACAGAAAAGGATGTTAATAATTTATGAAATTGAGTTAAAAACATTCAAGCTACCATTTAACAAAGAAAAGATTATTTTTATTTAAACTGGTTGAAAGGGGTATTAAATAATTAATTCCAGTTCCATGTCATTACAAACAGATTAAATCGATTAGGAACTCTAATTACAAACGAATTTCTGCAATAGTTGGTTCGAGTTAAGGGTGCTTGGACTCTTGGAGTATTGTAAAGTGTCGTGTAATTTTTTTTGGGTATTAATATGAAAACGACTTAAGCTCTGAGGAGGCCACATGATTTTGAAATATTGTGCATACCCATATCCTCGTCAGGCTGTGCGAAGTAGTTGATCAGATCCTCGAGACACATGACCATCTCTCCGAGGTTGACTGACGCAAAGAACATCGAATGCCGGCGGTTCTCTTGCAGTGTTTCTAGGCCACTGTTGGGAAGTAAAGAAAATATGATTAGATTATTTATTAGAATTATTCTTGATATAATTTATAGAAAGGATAAATTAACACCACCATTTGGGTACTTTACTCTACAGTAATTTGACATAATTTTTATGAGCAATGAAAATACACCAATCCCATAATTTGTAAGTCAATCAACTATTTATCCTACAAACCTATTAAAAATTGAATCATAATATAGCAAATTGAAAACTAACCCAATTTTCAGGGCTAGAAAGTGTTTTGTTGGTTTTTAAAGCGATTAATGACAGTTGTAAACCAAATTATAGTCTTTTTCACCTAAGATGATCCGTATGACGTTTCGAGTTTGAAAGATTTAAAGATGTCACATAACTAAACCATAGCGATTTATCTATCGATTTTTTTCGAAGAGTTAGTAAAACCTACTTTTAGAGAAATATTTTGTATAGGTGTTATTTAACAAAAAACATGTTTTTTTTAATTACAAATATTATTGTAACAATTTTTTATTGATAATATTCAAATTTCATGGTTCGTGTTCAAAAAAACGATTCCTAAAAAATACTGGTTCTGTTTCTTTAAATTAAAAACTATTAATTTATTTTCAATGCGTTTATTAAAGTCAATAATCGAAAAATATAGTTGATTTTTGTGATGTTTTTAATAACTAAGTATACACTGCAATCGATTAATGAACCGCGGAAATAATCGATTTTATCATACAAGAAATACCCCAGCACTAAATCTATTCCGTTTCACACATTGCGTACATTAAATAAAAAATATTTTTACATCGTATTTAATTAAAATATAATCAATAGACTCAGATTTTACTATATATTTCAACACAAGTAGTTAATTTATTTTTATTATATTGCTAATAAAATACAAATATTTTTTCAAAAATATTCTGCATATGTAGTATGCGTAAAATGGATAACCTTGAAGTGTCATACGGATCATCTTACGTGAAAAAGACTATAACTGATTGGGTAAACAAGATGAAATGAGAGAAGTTGTGACTTGGAATTGTTGGTTAATGGTGTCAACCACTCAAATGATTTGGATTTATTTCGAGAACTTAACTGGAAAATGACATTATCTTCTCAAGGTTTTAAAAACCATATAAAAATTCGGATCCATTAACACGTAATTTACTAAAGAGGGGATAGTTTAGAAAGAAAGAAAGAAAAAATATTTGGTTTAGTAAGTTAATGACCGTTTTCACCATCAATCCCTAATTTTTAAGTGACCCCTATGGTAACACGTAACAGGAATTTGGTTTTCAAAGGGGCCACTTAAAAATTAGGGATTGATGGTGAAATCGGGCATATTAAGTCTACTATAACATTAATATAGCTTACTTGATGAACTTAGTGAACAACGAGGAACACTTCCTAATGACTCTGGCTGTCCTGGATTCTTCCTCCTGGGACCTGGAGAAGTCCAGCCCGTCGTCCATCTTGCCTTCCTCGTGTAGGATCGCTTGTTTCTCTTCCACTTTGCCAACGCCTTTCTTCTTCGTCTCGTAGGACTGAGGAAAAGTATTATTAAAGTTAAGATCAGTGATTTACAATATTTTCACGAAGCGAATTTAGCCTCGAATTAACTTACACTGCTTCAGAAATTATACAATACACTTTATTATAGATCGTTTCACCCACGAAGACGCGCCCCACCAATTTTTGGTCGAGGGACGCGCGGCGCGAGTTTGATCCGAGCAATCCGAGCGTCATCATTGTAGTGTGCGTGTGTACTCATGGATGATTTAGCGTGTACCGATAATAATCAAACATTAGCGGAAGAATAGTGGGGCGCGTCTTCGTGGATGAAACGATCTATACTCCAGACAAGGGCTGACTCTTTAAGAATAAGAAATGAGCTAATATTCCCTGAGACAAACTTGGCCTGTTCGTTGCAGCCAATTGTCCTTCAGTACTGGACAAAGGCCTCCCTCAAGGATTTCCAGTGGTGCAGTGGTGTGAGCGAATGGGAATAAGACAAATATACAAACATGAGGCCTCAAAAACAATCTGGATAGTGGATAGTGCGTGGATAGTGTAGGCCAAATCCTCCATTTGTCTCTAGTAAATTAGAGATCGTGCTCCTGCAATGGAGACTACAGTGTGTATAGTGTGAGTTTACATTTAACGACGTCGCTAGCACTGGCAAGTAAGACATACTTATGTCTTTAGAAGATGTTAGTCCTTGAAAGTATCCGCTGGGGGCGCTGTACAATCCGTCATACGTTTAATGTCATTTTTTACGCAGACGTCAGCGATGACGTTTGATGTAAACTCGCACTAAGCCCCCTGGTCTAGCACATAAGTAAGTCAGTTCCAAGCCTGAGGTTTGGGAGAGGCACGGGAGGAGTTAACAGAATACACAAGTCTTACGCCCGTATTCACAAACATTACTATGAGGTCTCACAGTGCGCGTGGACGCACAGGGTGACACACGAACCAATCACAGGGCTCTATTCAACGCTGAGCGTTCGGATTGCTGCTTCACTTATGCAAGCATCGTTTGTGAATACGGGCGTTAAACACTTCTGAAGTCTCACTGACATTTGACGTCAGAAAAAACCCTCCCATGCCACTCCTATACCCCAGTCTGCGACTCAGTTATGTGCTAAAGCCCGGTCTGTGAGCACGTAGAATTTTGTCCAATGACCCCAAGCTACCCATCCTTATCCTTATGTTGCTGTTGCGCTCGCACACTCACTGCGGGCGCCCGTCGCAGTCGCGACAGCAATATAATTACGCACGAGCGATAAGGATGGGTAGCCAGGGGTCATTGGACGAAATTCTACGTGCTCACAGACCAGACTATAGACTGGTAAATGACCTGATAAGCTTACCTTATATGACAGCCACAGTCCAGTTTCCGAGTGCTGCACGATGACGGTGGAGTCACCATACTTGATGATGGGCGCTCCGATCACCTCCAAGTCTTTGTCTTCTAACACCACTTTCTGATCATCTTTTTCTTGCCGGAGACAGAAGGCACAAGAGGCTGTGGTTGCCTCTTCCCTGAGTTGTAAATAATGTCATTAAAATTATTATTTAACTGACAAGATTAAACAGTAAATAAGTAAAGTGGGCCTAAGGCTGGGTTGCACCATCTGACTTTATTTTTAACAATGGTCAAATATCTGTCAAAATCCGTGAAAAAACACTGTTTGTGGTTATAGTTACGGTTAAAGTAAGGTGGTGCAACGCAGCCTAAAAATACAAAACATCTTTTTAATGTAACCTTAGGAGAGTTATTAAATTTTTTTAGCGATTAGAGTCAAGCAAGGCCAATTTATTAGGCAAGCGAAAAGGTTGTGGGTTCGATTCCCGCCTTAGGCAGTTCGATTTTTCCAAGTTGTTTATTTAAAATATTTAAAACTTTAGGATAGTACTAAATAAAAACGTCATTAACGAGGCATATCACACTTGATAGTTGACACCACCAGACAAACATAATTATTTTCTATGAGCTTTCAAGAATTTCTCCTATAGATTTTTGATGGCAAAGACTATAAGATATCGTCAATTCGTCATACACACCTGCTAACCAAATACAGTTCATTCTGGTCGTTGACGCCCAAGTATCTACCAGTAGTGATGTGCCGGATTCGCATCGGGTGGTACCAGTTGATGAAGCCGCCGGCCCACTTGGTGCGCGCCAACTCCAGCCGCCAGAGGGAACGGGCTTGCGACATGACGGAACCGCCTTCGTAGACTACGATGCTGTGGAAGAAATTGTTATTATTATAAAAAAGGGGTTTACCGAAATTACTGTTGGAGAAGGTAGAGAGAACTGCTTTATCAGTCCGTTTCGCAACTAACAACCAAATCTAACGTAGAAAAAAATGGAAGTCTAAGGACGCTTTCAAATCAGAGGTGGAATTGTGTAAAGCAATCGTAATCATTTGACAGTTCATAACGTACGATAAAGTCAGTCAAACAAAGCGTTTGACAGATAATCGTACGTTATGAACTGTCAAATGATAACGATTGCTTTACACAATTCCACCTCAGATAGAGAAGTGGAAAGTGTTGGTGTACAACACTAGTGTTGGAGTGCTGGCGCCACTGTAGCGCTACTAGTTTTCGTCAGAGGGAGCGAGCTTGCGACATGACTGAGCCGTAGACTACGATGCTGTGGAAAATTGGTTATTAAATGTCATTAATTTCTTTACATAGTATAAAACAAAGTTGCTCCCGCTGTCTGTGCGCTTAGATCTTTTTAACTACGAAACTGACTTTAAAGCAGTTTTCAGAAATAGAATGATGTAAGGTCAGGAGTCCAGAGGAAGATTTTTTTTTTGTTTAAACACACCTTCCGTGCGAAGCCGGGGCGGGTCGCCAGTACTAATGATAGGAAAACGTCGGGTCAGCGTGAGGAATGTAGTCCAAATCCTCGCTTAGCCTTTGACAAATTAGAGAGGATTGTGTTCCTGAGATTACATGAGAGAGAATTTTGAACCTAACACGCTTTGTTAAAAGAACAATTTTCGCAAATATCATCAACTCACTTCTGTCCAGTTTCCTTAGCCCAGGCGCTGGGTATGGTCAGACACTCGTCGCCTCCGTGGAAGAACCGTAGCACGTCGCCTCCGAACACGTAGCCCACGTACTTCATACGGGATATCCCTGTCCCGTAAGGTTGCACCGACCAGTGTGTCACGTGGAATGACGCGTTGACTATCGACACTTCGTTCTCTTTTGTTGTGTGCTGGAAAAAGATGTTTAATGGTGAGTATAAACTAGAGCATTTTCTCGAGCATTTCTATGTAATTTAACGTTCTTACAAATGGTAAACAAGTAAAAGCTCAGTTTTCAAAGCTGTGTATACTAGAAGATATCATAGACCGGCTCGTTGTACCGTTACAAGTATGTGGATGTGGGATGTCTATACTCACTTTGACAAGAATTGACTTTTTTTTAAGTAATCCAGTTAACTCTTCGTGATAAATCTTCTTCTTCTCTTTTAGATTCTAGCTTTCTAATAACGATGCATGTAAATTGATATGATGTAGGTAAATCTTTATATAAATAAATAAATAAATAAATAAATAAAGAGGGTTCACCGCATGTCATGGCAGGGTTCGAACCCGCGTTCTTTGGATCTCGATTCGTAAGAATTAGTATCAAAATGCTGATTCAATTTTGACTATTTAAGGTGAACCACTATTACAATTAAAGCGTATTTTAGCTGGGGTATTGTTATTATGTGACTTACCAAATATCTCTCAGTTGCGACCGACACCAGAATCAAGTCGTCTCCGACTCGCACCTTCTCACCCTCAGATCTATGGGATTAGAAAGAATAAATACAATTTAAAAAGTATGTGGATAAAATTATCTAATTGCACACTGACTTCTATACTCAAAAATACTCATATTGGGTCAAATTCGGGACAACTCCTGCTTCCTCATCATCATCATCATTTCAGCTATAGGGAGTCCACTGCTATACACAGGCCTTCCCCAATGATTTCCATATTGACCGGTTGGTAGCGGCCTGCATCCAGCGCCTTCCTGCTACCTTTATGTTCCCACACTACGACCCACACTGTGTTTTCCAGTACATGTCTTCTACTCTATAACCTTGCTGCCCCGTCGGTAGTAAGTTCTACGTACCATGTAGATAGTCGTCAGCTAGATTATACTTTATATTATATAATTATTTTTTATTTACCTTTGCTTGCTAGCAGGATGCAGGGTCCACCAGCAGGCTTCGCCCTGCGAGTGTTCTTGCAGACCCACGTCGAAAGCCAGCTTGTCCTGGGATGATGACGTGGACAGACAAGCCAGGTACTGGAAGAGAGAGAATATGTCAATGACAAAAGAAAATATTCAGTCCCCACCACGTTGTGAGGTTAACGTGGCATCATTTAGCTCTCTAATTGTAGAGATTTCGATTTGTTATTTAGTTTCAACCAATGGACGTCCACTGCTGGACAGAGGCCTTTTGCTGACCCCATTTGGATCGACTTTTAGCATATCAACGGTTCTACAAATGGGAGGCCTGCCTACACTTCATCTACCGATCCGTGGTCTCAAGAACTTTTTCTCGTAACGGCTATCAGTTTTACGAGCTTTTACCACTAAGAGGGAATAAGCCAGTCTTAAAATGGCTGAAAGAGATTTTTCAGACTTCCTACCAGTTTTAGATGCAATCATCTTGTGATATTCGTTCAGCACACAGAATTAACGCAAAATTGTATGTCCTAAACTTAAAGAGGTGATTTAAGTTTCATTATTGCGATTAAAAGTAGCTTAGCCTTATTCACGGTTTAATCTATCTCAAACCATACACAATAACAGTATGGATCTCAGATCATAGGGATGTACACATGAGATAAGAGAGCAGTGTCGAATACGGGACAGCCAAAGCGACAAAGTCCCTCGAGAACAGCACGTGTATTGAAGCAATTTACATATGTGCATGTTTCTAGGCATTCAGCAATACCTAACGCTCGTTTTGCATGTGATCACTGCAATGCCAGTGCACGATTTGAATTTGCATTTAGTACGTACAGTCAGCGTCAAATAGTTTATGACACCCAAAACACAGTTCCAAAGTATCTGTACCGTCCCACCCGTGACACTGACAGGGGGAGACCACCTGCTTCAGACGCACAGGTCCCGGGTTAGATACAAAGTGGGGGCAGATTTTTCTGCTTCCACCTTCGGCCTGATCATCACTTACTATCAGGTGAGATACAGGCCAAGAGCTTCCTCGTTGTGGATAAAAAAAGGGACAAATATGCGAACTTCAGACCTCCCCAACCCGCCTGGCCAGTATGGAAAGTATATAAGTTTAGACCAAATAGTCCATTAATTTTTGGCAAATAGGAGAGGTTTTTGCTCCTGCAATGGAGATTAAATGACATGATAATAATGCCTGAGACCTGATGTTCGCATATTTTGCATCGTTCGATCGTTAATTTCATCCAAATGACGTCCACTGCAGAACAAAGGCGTCCCCCAAGGATTTCCACAACGGCCGGTCCTACGCTATATCAGTAGGTTATATAAAACAAAATAAATTACCATGTCACTGTTGAGATGTCGCAGCAGTATAGCATTGCCATACAGTAGCGTCCTGTGTCCCGACCCTGTACCTTTGNTTTTTGCAAATATCTTCAACTTACTTCTGTCCAGTTTCCTTAGCCCAGGCGCTGGGTATGGTCAGACACTCGTCGCCTCCGTGGAAGAACCGTAGCACGTCGCCTCCGAACACGTAGCCCACGTACTTCATGCGGGATATCCCGGTCCCGTACGGTTGCACCGACCAGTGTGTCACGTGGAATGACGCGTTGACTATTGACACTTCGTTCTCTTTTGTCGTGTGCTGGAAAAGACATAAAACGATCATAGGATGTTCAAAATTTTCTGTTTTTGTTGGACCTCAAAACGAGGGAATAAGGTTTATATAAGGTGGCAACAATGTTACTAAAAAAAACTATGTTACCATTACCTGATAATATCGATAATTCACTGTTTGAACTTCGATTATAAAAGACACTGTGTTTTGTTGCAACTTTAATATTTCAAAAACAAATGAACAGGAAATTTTTGAACAAAAAATGAATAAATGCTAAATCGCCGTGAGAATTACGTACATAAAGTCGAGCATTCACAAAAAAGTTGATTAAAATGCTTTAAAAATTGAGCGTTTGCTTTTATTTTACCGCTCGTAAGAACGTTACATTACTTTGTAATGCTCAAGCAAATACTCTGCTGGACTTATAGGTAAACTACAGTAGTACAATATATTATTATGTATAAGGTGTTTTCCAACTTAAGACTTACCAAATATCTCTCAGTTGCGACCGACACCAGAATCAAGTCGTCTCCGACTCGCACCTTCTCACCCTCAGATCTATGGAATAAAAAAGAGATAGGTATAACATTGGCAATAAAGATGTGGCTGTAAGGACTTATTTCGAGACCATGCATTTTCAGCACATCTTGTGCAGAGTAAATACTTTCACAGTAGAAAAGGGCCTTGCATATAACTTTGCATTGTTAATGAAGAACTTAATTTATGGTACCTAGTCTTGAGTTAGAACTTTTATTTATAGGGCAATTTACCTACCATGATTGAAAATTTTATACTTTTATCCCCTTATTAATAAAAAACTAGGATAAACCTTGGATTAAAATGACATTTCCATACTAAATGACAATTTAAGCCAGAGTTGAACTAGGGTGTAACTTTTATTGATAAGGGGGTTAGTGCACTTTTTTCGAGTCCGTGGTTGTTTCATCAAAATCTTTTCTTTAAGTTATTACCTTTGCTTGCTAGCAGGATGCAGGGTCCACCAGCAGGCTTCGCCCTGCGAGTGTTCTTGCAGACCCACGTCGAAGGCCAGCTTGTCTTGTGATGATGACGTGGACAGACAAGCCAGGTACTGGAAGAGAGAGAATATGTCAATGACAAAAGAAAATATTCAGTCCCCACCACGTTGTGAGGTTAACGTGGCATCATTTAGCTCTCTAATTGTAGAGATTTCGATTTGTTCTTTAGTTTCAACCAATGGACGTCCACTGCTGGACAGAGGCCTTTTGCTGACCGCATTTGGATCGACTTTTGAGTATATCAACGGTTCTACAAATGGGAGGCCTGCCTACACTACATCTTCCGATCCGTGGTCTCAAGAACTTTTTTCTCCTAACGGCTATCAGTTTTACGAGCTTTTACCACTAAGAGGGAATAAGCCAGTCTTAAAATGGCTGAAAGAGATTTTTCAGACTTCCTACCAGTTTTAGATGCAATCATCTTGTGATATTCGTTCAGCACACATAATGATCTATACCTACAACATTGTATGGCCTAAACTTAAAGGGGTGATTTAAGTTTTATTTTGTGAAGCCTCAATGTAACCTTGTTGGTGATCAAATAAATAAATTATTGTGATTAAAAGTAGCTTAGACTTATTCACGGTTTAATCTATCTCAAACCATACACAATATCAGTATGGATATACACATGAGATGAGAGAGCAGTGTCGAATACGGGACAGCTAAAGCGACAAAGTCCCTCGAGAACTGCACGTGTATGGAAGCCATTTACATATTATGTGCATGTTTCTAGGCATTTAGCAATACCTAACGCCCGTTTTGCATGTGATCACTGCAATGCCAGTGCACGATTTGAATTTGCATTTATGTACAGTCAGCGTCAAATAGTTCATGACACCCAAAGTAGATGAAAAGTTCGCAACACGTCTTTGTGCCAATTGGAATAAGTTTGAACTAACTTTTTGGTAAAGTGACCAAAAAGTTAGTTCGAACTATTTGACGCTGACTGTACTCAAATAGCATGGGAATAATTTTGAAAATATTACTAAATTAACTTTCATTTTCAGATACTTTGTGTCATTTTGGCCGTGAGGTTCTGTCAGAGCAGAATAGAATGACACCCACTCTACCCGTGGATATTTTAAATGAGTAAGGGACAAATATGCGAACATAAGGCCTCCCAATTCTGGCTTGAGGCCTGATGTTCACGGGACTATTCCCACCTCTCGTTTCTACCGCTGCAACTCCTGTGTAGCCAGGATCTACAGCTTGACCGCTAATAAAAACCCAACCAGTGAAGGTCAAGTTTGTCCCAGGAGGCTTGATGTTCGCATTTAATGCATCATTCGTTAATTTCAGTCAAATGACGTCCACTGCAGAACAAAGGCGTCCCCCAAGGATTTCAACAACGACCGGTCATACATATATTTCAGTATGTTAAATAAAACAAAATAAATTACCATGTCACTGTTGAGATGTCGCAGCAGTATAGCATTGCCGTACAGTAGCGTCCTGTGTCCCGACCCTGTACCTTTGCCCTGTAACAGATGAACAAACGAAGTTTAATGTGACGCCATTTTGAAATAACTGTCTTTAGAGGCTGCCGAATTAAAAATTTGTCTGCCATGCTTTTAGTTCTCTTGGATTAATTTTCATTGTCTGTATCTATGTACCCATAGTACAAGCTTTGCTTCGTTTGGGACTAGATAGTGTTGTGTAAAATGCCCAAGGATATTAATTTATTTATTTAATTTTTTTTCCTTTTCATTCATTGAGTCTTTTTTTAAACAACTATCATCTGGGTAGGTTTTTACACATTTATATCACCAATTAATACGACTATTTTTAAAATTTAATTTAAAATTAATCTAACAGAACAGCTGATCTAAGTACGTCTGACAAAAAAAAGAGAGATAACTTTATAGCGATAAGATCGCCTAAAATGTACTGTCTCTTTTGTGTCCATTTTTTCGTTTCTTGTTTTGTGTGGTGTACAATAAAGAGTTAATGTAAGTATTCACTCTCATTTCTATTATAAATTATTTTCCAGCTATTTTCTTCTCCATTAATATAATCCACCATAGTTATTTCTTTTACTGGACCCAATTAAATTATGTTTTAACTGTAAGTTTCCTAATAAAAACAATCTGTCGTGATACTCATTCATTATCAACCGACTTCAAAAAAGGAGGAGGTTCTCAATTCGACCCGTTTTTTTTTTTTTTTCTATGTTTGTTACGCGATAACTCCGCCAATTATGAACCGATTTGAACAAATCTTTTTTCGGCGTATAGGTAATACCTCAAGGGTGGTCCCATTTAAATTTAATAATAGAAAAATCAACCCCCAAGGGTGGAAAATTGGGGATGAACTTTTTTATACGCAATATTTTTAATTTTTAGTTTTTTTTTTGTGTTCACGCATTTGAAGTCGGTTTTATTTTTAAAAAAAGTTAATTATTTTTATAAAAGTTTCACTCAAAATATAAAATTACAAAATACAGGGTAAGAGACCAAGAGAACTTAGTAAACTTTCTAAGAATAAAAATTCAATTAGCAATTTAATACCTAATGATTTGGAATAATACTTAGGCAGTAAGCAAATAAGGATTTTGTTCAAATATTTAAGTGCACATTTGTTTAATTGAAAAACTTACCTGAAATCAGAATTTTAATTCTACCTACATCGCTAACATTTTATTTACTCTTATAAGATTATAACAAGAAAAAATACAGTAAAAAGGTAAAAAGTTAGCATTGATATAGGTAATTAATGTATTTAATAATAAAAGGAATCATTCACATACAATTAATTTAAATTTTTAAATCGAAAGTAAGCTTGTAGAGCTGTTGAATAAATTTAAAGATTTTGTAAATACTAATTATGTAGGTATGTCAAACGAAATATTTCAAAATATATGAAGAAGAAATACAAAATTAATAAAATATTGACTTATTTTAAACTGTGTTTAATTTATTCAAAACGTAAAAATGTAACTAAGTGAAATGAATGTGTTAACAATAGACACGACAAATACTAGTGATGGTTAACAGTAAAATATAGCGTTAAGAAATTAATATTTTGCACAATACTTTTGTAATATTGGCACAAAATATTTTGCTGCTCCAATAAAAAATCATGCAATGAAAACATTCTGTATTTTTTGAATAAAAAAATGAGCCATCATTATTAGTGACGCACCAACGCATAGAAATAAAGAAAGGAATAGAGACAATTTTCGTTGTTAAAAAACCGATTTTAGAGTAAAACAATTTGGCCAATTCTCAATTTAGTGATGTGATTATGACATGCGGTTTACCGATTCCGAGTATACTTACTAAATTTTCTTTGCCCTGTAAAATTATGGACAGTTAAGAGGGGTCATTATTCACAAAAGGATAGAATATATTGTTAAACACAAAAGACGTGTGTTGACACAAAGATTTGCCTTTTAAAACTTTCTGAGACAATTTAGAAAGATGTGCCGATCATTTGCTTCAAAAATATTCAGTTTTCGTATCACAAAACATACATACACTGGAAAATAGACTTTAATTAAAGGAGGGTACACACTAGAAGCATTCGATTTGCGAGAGTTCTTTTCCGTACCTAATAATTTAGTAAGTTGCAGTATTTGGTTTCAAATTGTGTAATCTAGTATCTATCGCAACGCAACTGCCAATTAGTTATTCTGATTCACTTCCTCACTAAATTTATTTTTATTAGTAGTTATTAGGCCCTTCAGAGCTCTATATACACCTTCCAAATATACTTAACTAGCAGTACTACCATTTTGGGACCACCACTCGGTCACCTTATTTATTTCAGGACACACAATATCCAAGATGCAGGTTAAGCCCATGTACCTACTCTTTTTATTTAAAAATATCTCCCTTACTTTACTCATCTACATTTTTTGTTTTTATTGCGTAACAAATATGAAGGCAACGAATGCTCCTAGTGAGTGAGAGCCTTTAAAACTTACAAAATTAAAGTACAGAAGAGAATTTAAATGTAGTGTTCAAATAAAAAAAAAACATTTGCAATTTGAGCGACAATTTACATTTTAACAAATGAACGGCACATAAAAAGTACATAAAATATCCTGTGTTTTAGTTATAATTGAAGATTATAAGGTGTACAAGATACCGGATAGGTGTTTACTGTTAATCGATCAGGTATAACATATAATGTGGAATATACATTTATTTTGTGTACTGTGCTAAGTACTCACCGTCTCGGAGCCTGCTGCTGTGACCAACTCTTGTAATGCTCTCACTGATAGCGCCTGGGAAATGAAAAAAATAGCATTAAATCTATATAAATAAAAATGAATTGATGTTCGTTAGTCTGATTAAAACTCGAGAACGGCTGGGCCGATTGAGCTGATTTTGGTTTTAAAATGTTTGTCGCAGTCCAGGGTAGGTCTAAACGGTGAGCAAATACGCGCGCGATATTGTTTTTCTGTGACAGACAAAATTCCACGCGGGCGAAGCCGCGGGCGGAAAGCTAGTCATACATATAAATGATTAGGTACCTGGGCTTATTTTCCTAAAATAGTTAATAGGCCGACAAGAAGGTACGACTATACATATTATTAAAGCATATTGACCATAGTTATAAAATTTTTTGACGTTAAGAGTCGCCTCTTTAATTTAATTTTTTAATTAAAATAACTCGCAAAAATCGAACTGCCTATGGTGGGACTCGAACCCTTAATGAACATGTTTATTTTTATTTGATAAGCAAACAAGCAATTGTGAAGTTATGGTGCGTTGTAGTCAGGGTTCGAGGATATATATCAAGGGATATATATCTTGATATATATCGGATATATATCCGATATATATCCAGCCGGTTTTGATGATATATATCAATTTTTAAAATTTGTAACTGTTTTTGTACTTTTTGACATAAGATTTTTGTTTTTTAGTTGATTTTGCCGTGTTTACATGAAGATTTTATGTTTTTGCTTTATTTGTCTGATTTTAAGTTTTAAAAACATTAAAAACATGTTTATGTAACACATATGCAATGGTATTCATAAATAATACAATAAAATAATAGTATGGCTTTCATACAAATTTGATATATATCAAAGTTGATATATATCGGATATATATCATAAATATCCGATATTTTGATATTTATAATAAATATCGGATATTTTCGAACCCTGGTTGTAGTTCCGCGTAACGTCATGCCGTGCTACACGCAGTGACGTCACGGGCTTCCATAAAAGCATATGATTCATTATCCATTTTGAGCTTTGGTGCTCTATAACTCTGACTGGTCTTTGGTTAAATCAATTTATTGATCAACATCATATCATTCCAGGCACAGGACGTCCACTGCTGAACATAGGCCTCCCCCAATGATTTTCACATTGACCGGTTGGTAGGCCCGCATCCAGCGCCTTCCTTCACCCTTTATAAGGTCATCTGTCTACCTTGTAGCAAGCTATAGAATCATTATTAACAAAGTTAGATACATTAATAGACTTTTGGACCGCTCAGTATAAATAGCGTGTGACACATACCATCTGTCAATGCGTGCCCTAATAAAAACGAGTGACGTGTCGACAGGTGCCATCATACCCAAATACTTATTAAACTGGTCTATTCTTAGCCAATTTCAATTTTATACTACATGTACAGGGTGTTGATAATATTTTTCTCTCCAAATTCCTCTGGTTAATTAGTGAGGGTCGTCTTCCTGCATTAGAAACTAAAATGACCAGTGACATTGACCAATAGACAAAGTATAATTCCTGACAGATTCAAATCAAATCAAAATTATTTAATCAGTTTTGACCAGATAAAAGTATTTTGGCACTAACGAACGTCAAAAATAATTAAAAAAAAGGTAAACCTTAAGGGGCACTTTACACGTCTCCTTACCTTTTGGTACTATTCAATATCAACATCGTTTCACGGAGCGTAGTAGCTACGAACAAAAACGCCAAAGCGATGCGATTTCGAAATTTAAAGTGATATTTATATTACGTTGTCAATTGTGGTGTAGCTATTTTGCTGTAAACCGGCGTTGGTACAATTATTGTAAATGAAATCAAGATATAATTGAAATTTAAATTATAGCTTTCAAAAAGGTAAATCCTAATAATCCTAATTATAACTTAATCTGCAAATACGAGACGACCGTATCGAATCAACCAAATAAGCACTCTGTATTTGGTAGTTTGATTATTAGTGACGTCATAGACATGATTACATGAAATATGACGTTCAAAACTGGTGCGATACCCTAAACAGTTTTAGGCTTAGGACATACGGGGAGCTCTTTAACTGACTTCAATAAAAGAAGGAGGTTCTGTATTATTAAAGGCCTATTATGCGCGCCTTCCAGGCCTTTAGCTTTGTTCTCGCGGCGACAGGTGATACGGTGTTGAACCGGGTTGACAAGTTTGCTTCGTCCTTACCTCTCATAGGCGCAGACAAATCGACTTTTGCGAACTGACACGCAAACTCTGCAGTGTCGAAAGAACAACGAATTTGCGAAGTTTCTAGCTAAATAACTACTAATCATCTTCTCTCCTCGGTTTCCCCGACCGGTTGATTAGGATTTCAGTGTGTCCCCAGCCTAAAGTAGGCATCGCAAACAGTTTTGTATTAACCACGATCCATTTAACCGTTCTCAAATTCCCATCATACGATGTTGAACCTTACCACCTTGTGATAAAGTCCACAATACAATGTCGTTTTTAGCTTGGTCCGTTAAGGGTTAACATAATGTCGGTTTCGGTGGCGGAATATTAACGGCGTTTAAGCACCGGGTTTATAGTTTATTCAGGTTGACGCTTCCATCGCATTTTGGATTAGTAATCTGTAAACAGACTGTTTTTGGCCTTTACTGGTCAATATTAACCACATTGTTTGGAACTTTATTGCTTTGTGGTAATTATGATGACTATGTTTCGTGAAGCGATCGGGAAGTCATGAGTTACATTACCTATCGAGGGAGCAGTTAAATAACCAGAAATACGGATAATTTTCTCTATCCTACTTCCTACCACTCTACGATCAGTCTGTTTTATTCTAAGCTCTGCTATTATCAAAATAAAGTTAGTAGTCGAACCTTTTCCACAGGGCTATTTCCATCCTACTTTTTCACCTGCTTGATGACAAAGAAGCACTACGATACGTTTGGTTGTAAACGTATTAAGAGCAGATATGTTCTTAAAGAGCTGTGCTGGTAGTCCTACCTTGCCGCTACTCTATCTCCATCCTATTCTCTCACCTGGTCGAAGACAGTGACGCACTTTGTATAGTATCATCTTAGTAGGAAGTTCTCTCCGTTAGACTATCTGTATCTTACTCCTTCACCTGCTCAATGACAAAGATGCACTGCGACATGTTATAGGAACATGCAGTGCCAGTAGTCAAACTGTTCGTTACCCTGTCTCCATTATGTTAAAGCTAAGTATATCTATCCTGCTCTCTCACCTCCTCGATGACAAAGACGGACTGCGTCAAGTCTGGTAGAATGTTCTTGTCCGTGGCGTTTACCATTCTAGGCCTAGCAGTGCCGTTACCTAAACTCCTTTGCTGCCCTATCTCGACTATCTCCATCTTACTCCCTCACCTGCTCGATGACAAAGACGCACTGCGACAGGTCCGGTGGTATGTTCTTATCAGCAATGTTTTCCAGGAAGCAGTGCCGGTTGCCGAAGCCCTCAGCCGCCAGACACACTCGCTCTCCTGTGGCCGTGCACGAGAGGCACACCATGTCCTCCTGCAAGGTTGAAAGATGTGATTAGCAAGTTAATAAATAGCATAGATCTGTAAAGGAACTATAGTCACGGATTAGCAAGCTGAAGTGGCAATGGGCAGCGCACAATTACGCAGAACTGACGGCCGATGGGGCAGCAAAGTTCGGGAGTAGAGGTCACGTACTGAAAAGCGTAGCGTAGGGCTTCCACCTACAAGATGGACCGAAGACCTTATAAAGGTAGCAGGAAGGCGCTGGATGCAGGCCGCTACCAACCGACCAATCTGGAAATCATTGGGGGAAGCCTATCGTCAGCAGTGAACGTCCTATTGCTGAAATGATGATGATGATGAATAAATAGCATTAAGGTTGCAGAAAGGCGCTGGATATAATAGACCTCTAACAACCGGCAAATCTAGAAATCATTGGGGGAGACCTATGTTCAGCTGTGGTCTTGTAGCTGACATTATGATGACAAAATCAGATATTCAAATACATGTCCCAAATATAACTTGCTATCTTACTACATCTACTGCTTGCAGTACATTACCATTACATCATTATTACATTACCGCCGATGCGGTAAATAAGTAGCGGAAGAAATGCAGTCCACTTTTTTTTAACCCGTTTGGCCAGTGGGAAATGTAGACAAACGCTAAACCAATTCATGAATCAACGCGAATGAACTTGAATCATACAAAACATAATAATAACGAGTGACACATCCCTGATATTATTGCCAAAAACTTCAACTTTCATAATAACAAAGCATTTCAAAATTTACGAGCCATGAAAACTTGGCATATCTTTGCGTGAGGAAGTGAGAGCAAACACATTTCATCAAGGACCTAGAGCGAGATATAAAAGTCGTTTTACCAAGTTACATGTAGAATTAGGTCAAGGGGAGGCAAAGCTGCGTTCACACTAATGTGAACCTTAATTAAGAGTCAGAGGTCAGCTTTTGGCGCGTGTTTTGTCTCTGTCATCTGGTTACCGCCACAGACTTACGAAAAGTCTTATAACCATTGCAGATGATGATACAATAAATCGAAAGTCGTAAAATTAACATAACTAAGCTACGTACTACTTATGCGACTTGTGACTACCGCGGCGACTAAACGTAGATACCATGTTAGTGGGTGGAGAAAAATTATTTCTATCCCTGAAGAGCATAGGCTGAATATGGATGGACACAGACTGAAATTAACTCGGGCAAAGGCGCGGAAAAAAGCTAATTTTCAATAAATAAATAAGATATTTATTGCCCGCAGTCTGGCGTTTAGTCGCAAAGCTGTGGCATACCGTGCACCGTCTCTTGAAAAGAATTTCACGACAAAACTTTAGAGCTTCATCGAAGAAATTTAATAACCATCGCATTGAAAATGTTTTTTTTTATAACTACGCAAAGTGTAATTAGTAATTGTTCCGTATTGCTGCTTTATAAATTGTTAATTTCATTTTGGGGACGCGAACAAAAGCTGTTGAAAGGTTTTTCATTAGTTGGATCGATAACCAATAATTTCAAGACACGCATTCTTTGAAAAAGCATTATGTCACATCTACATTATATTAGTGCATTATATTTGTGTAGATGTTAAGTTTACAAAAAACCTTTTTTGTATCAGAGTTCCTTGTTGACTACGGAGCCCCAAAAAGGTTTTTATCTATCGGTTGCACGCTCGTACCAAAGTGCAAATGGAATGGATTTTTCCGGAATCCACCAACGTATTCACACGCTAGTGGTGTTAAATAAATCAGCATCCCAAAATTGGGTCAATTGCTGGTGTAATCTGGACCAACTTTGTGTTTTATGAAGCACTAGTTCATTCGTTCCGTTCGTTCGTTCGTGATTGTCGTTATGTCACAGGCATCGCTAAATCTCCAGTTCAAAACACATTACTTTGTATGTATCACCCCATTAAGGGATAATTTCGGGATAAAAACTATCCTTTAATACGTACGTCGGAAACTATTTTCATACTTTTCATTTGAACCAGTTCAGTCTGAACTTAACTTAAAATAAAAAGGTAACAAACAGAGTTACTTTCGCATTTATTATGAACGAACATCCGATTGCTACAATCAAGTATTCAGCAGAAAAATCACCTACAATTTTTCAAGCACACGTCGAACGGTAACCCGCTAAGACGAGCTAATCGAAGCTATTTTATAACATTAGTTTTGTATGATAGAAGTTAAGTATTTTATAACAGAAGTTAAAGTATTTTATGACAGAAGTACCTACAGTATATAGTATAACAGAAGTTAAGTATTGCATAATAGAAGTAAAATATTTACAACAGAAAAGTGAAGAACAGTTAATTTTTCACTTTATGTCCAAGTGACGATAGCGAAACGGCTGTGCCGTACCACATAATCTAAGATGTAGAGCTAGTTTAACAGTGTAGAGTTAAAAGCTTGGCTCTAATATGTTTGTAGTGAGATACCGTATCATTTATTGTACGTATATCTTTCTCTTTCTTTTCTTGTTCTGTGTGTTGTACAAATATAGTCTCTATATTCCCATATTGACATTAAATGGCCGCTTACTTAGCCGTTCATCAAAGGGTCATCAGCACTCAAGTGAAGAGCAAATAAAGGGGAGGCAGTGGAAAGAATATCGTTTCCCCCCGATTCGGGACAAAAGCCGGCTCACTTATGCCGGAGCCCTCTTAACGATGATTTTCTTTGTTTGATCAGGGTTGCCAGTACATTTCGTAATTAAATGCAATTGAATGGATAAATGTTTGAAGGCAATACCTTCAGAGAAAATGCTATTCAGCGAGGAAATGCAGCCAGCATCCTCGCCTCTGCCTGGCGGACACACCTTTATTTTTGAGTAATAAATAAGTTTATACATATATATTTTTTTTTAGTTAAAAAAACACGTGTATTGTAAATAAAGAGAGAATTTGAATGAAACTTTACAGAATAACATTCGATATCTAGGTAGACTATTAATGATTATAATTATTTTTCTGAAATTAATGTCGCAATTCACGTGAGGGAGGGAAGTTGCGAGCAAAAGCTAGTCACAGGAGCTACAATGATTCTCTAGTTTAAAAGTTTTTTTCACCAGAAATATGAAGTATGACGAATTTATACCCTGTGACGAATCTGTGGCAAATCGGCATTAACCCTATCCAATAACCATAAATCTAGCCGATTCGAATGGGTCATAAATTGACAACTATACCAGACTATATCATATCAAATGCACCGAGCTGCACCGAGGCTGTGTGATCAATAGACTGCAAATGGTTTCGGATATGCGACAGAGGTAGGACAGACTTGGTAACTTGGAATGCATAGTGAAATCGTACTATCCTACTAATATTATAATCCTACTAATATTATAAATGCGAAAGTTTGGATGTCTGGATGTTTGTTACTATTTCACGCAAAAACTGCTGACCGGATTTTGTTGAAACTTTACAGTGTTATATTGTTTGTAACCCAGATTAACATATAGGCTATACTATAATTTATATATGTGACACTAAATTTCACGCGGGTGAAGCCGCGGGCAAAAGCTAGTCAGACTATAAATTAGTTCGTAGAAACCTCTAAGTATTACAGATTAAGATGCCACCTTGTTTTTATAATGTCGTCTGTACCATTGAAACCTGAATATCTGTAAGTACTTATCTACTGGATTTTGCTTTGTAATAATTTTAATCAGTCTAATAGGGTTGTGATAATAACCAAGCAGTATTGTCATAAAAACAACGTAAAAAAGGCAACGTAAACTCTAGAAGTACTCACAGATATATTTGCTCTTTTTATAGAACATTTCGTAAAAGTTGGGACGTGATTTTTCTTTCTTGTTTTCATCTCAAACAAAGGCATTGTCATTTTCCTTATTTTCTTACTTTATCTTATTACTGGTGGGTTAACGTTTCAGTATAGAAATAGAGTTCAAAATATACAAGAACACAGTTATATTCGATAAGGGGATAGGGGATCATTTTGGATTTCACAGTATGAGGGAAAAATACTGAATTTTCTTGTAATAGCAAGTAAGCATGCTCGTAAATATCTCAAAAGTTCATCTTGCTCCAAATTAAGCAATATCAAAGGCAAACATAACATAAAAAACCATAACTCAAAAGAAATACATATTACATAATAATATGCTCGAACTCATCACATTCATTACATTTATCTTCAGTGGGATTCGAACCCACAACCACCATTGTCATTGTGCAACATGCATGATTGTAACTATGATTAGTAGGGCCATAGGGACTAAAAAAGGAATCGAAAATCCAAATCGTTTTGCCTGAACCAGCAGTAAATCATGTCTGAAAACATGACCACTTTCCGCGCAGTCGGTTAACACTCGACAGCCCTATCCTCCGGGATAGCATCCAATTACCGGAGCCATCCACGTGGAAGCGGTCCCATTAGTGGCGCCTTTTTAATAACACCGCTTCAAATGGAATCATTTCATGAAGTAACACCTGGGTTTTGAGCTGCTTATACAGGGTGGGTGAAGAAACGCATGTAGGGGAACCGAGCAACATATAACATGAAAACTGAGCAACGTATAGGTAAACTGAAGACCATAAAGAAAAGTGATGTATGTAGGAAATCTGAGCAGCATGTAGGACATTGGTTCCTAAAGTGGGGGGCGCAAAGACGTTTAAAGGGGGGCGCGGGCCATCTGTAAGAAACCTGCGACCGCTGAGAGAATGCATTCCAGACTGCTCGATACGACCTATAAATAATCTTGACTAGCGGATTTTTTATATGGTCGAAAGGGGGCGCGTCTCAAATAAGTTTGGGAACCAATGATGTAAGAGGACTGTGCAACGTGTAGCGTGTGCAATGTATGTGCACTTGCACGTGTAGCGTGTGCATCATCATCAAGTCATTCAGTCCACTGCAGGAGCAGGACCCTCTCTAATTTACCAGAGGCAAATGGAGGATTTGGCTTGCACTCCTCACACTGGCCAGATGGGTTGGGAAGGCCTGATGTTTCCATATTTGTTACAGTCGTCTTTTATAACAAGTCTGGGAGTGAGAGTGACCCTATTCGACTCTGTCGGAACCGCACAGCCAATTTTATTGACAATCTATTGTAGTACACCATATAAAACTGAAAAACGAAAGAAAATATGACATGGAAACGACACAATTTAGGCGGTCTTATCTCTAAGAAGCTGGATTGGAACCCCCAAGGAAAACGCAAACGTGGTCGCCCCAAGCAAACTTGGCGGCGCACTGTGGCAGACGAGGCGAAGAAGATCGGCAAGACTTGGAGCGAGATCAAACACATAGCTCAAGACCGAACGCGATGGAGGACTGTTGTGGACGCCCTCTGCCCCATCTAGGGGACATAGGACCATAAGTCAAGTAAGTCATCTCTAAGAAGCGACCACTCCACATACAAGGAAAAGTTAATAATGACATACTAGAATAAGTGTACAGGATTTTCACACCAAAATCTTTACAAATTACGTCAATTTTGCGCCTAACTATGTAATCTACGTTTGTGAGGTTCCCGAATGACTAAGGAAGATTAATCACATATCCTGACTCCAGACGATGGCAAAAAAGGTTCGCAGGGACCGCGTCTAAGTGCTCTCGGGGGTTTAAATGAAAAGTGACGTAGGTATCGGAGAGATTCGTGGATTTTTAAACATACATAGAAAATATGTCACGTTTATTAATAGCAATCTTTATAGTGCTCTATAATATGTATTTAGTTTGCTGGGACCGGCGGTTATATTTTTTTTTTTACTTAGCCGTTTTATATCTACATGTTAAAAGAGACTACTAGTTCGTTCGTTCGTAAGAACCTAATGACGTCCACTGCTGGACAAAGGCCTCCCCCAAAGATTTCCATAACGACCTGCCCTGCGCTGCCCGTATCCAGGCTCTACCCGCGACCTTCACCAGATCGTCGGTCCACCTAGTACTCCAAGATAAATATTTTGCAGATGATTCGACACCTAACAGTTCGAAATAGAGGTGATTCATCCGAAGATGAAAATATCTTCAGATGAAACTTCACCTAAGTCAATTATGCCCGTATTCACAAACGATGCTTGATTAAGTGAATCTGCAAGTCGAACGCACAGCGTTGAATAGAGTTCTGTTATTGGTTCGTGTGTCACTCTGTGCGTCCACGCGCACTGTGAGACCTCATAGTAATGTTTGTGAATACGGGCGTTACTCGTACATAAATACCATGTAGAACAAGTGAGGGTGGGTGGATGGATGTTTGATCCTCTCACACAAAAACCGATGGAGATGATGGATGAAATGTCCTCGGATAAAACGTCACCTAAGTCAAATATACTCACATAATAGAACAAGTGAGGGTAGATGCATGGATGTTTGATACTCTTTCAAGCAAAAACTACTAAAGGGATTTTGTTTGATGAAACATAAGAAAAATAGCATACGAAGTCTGAGTCAAAGCTTTTAGATAACAGATGCTACAGATCCATGGTAATCATGGTATGCACACTAACATAGATTCCCATCCCATCCACTAAAATCCCCATTCGACTCAAATAAAAACGCCATACCTCAGCGGTTAATTCATAAAATATGCCTCAAAATCCTGAAAGAGGACGTAGTCCATTTAATATTAAGACAGCAATCACACCGGAGCCCGTAAATAGCTCGCCTGCATAATGTAGCCCACACATCACTGCCGGGACAACAGGTGGTATGTATATGAGTATGTATGTAATAATACCACAGATTCGGGCTATTTATTTAGAAAGAAAAAAACAAGTGAATTTAGTTTGTTCTATATTTTTTATTACGTTCGGGCTATTTCATTTCATAGTTAGGGGTATTATTTTTATTACAACAAGCCCTTTATGTCATTTTACGATTTTAAATAACTTGAAAAATGGAATCGCCTAAAGTGGGAATCGAACCTACGACATTAATTTGTTGTATGGGCAAAAGAGTTTATGCTGATTATTAAAATGGAACGATCCTACTGGACACAACGGTCTTATACTGGATTAATTTTGTCCCAAGCATCTTAATTAGATTTATCCACTCCTACTCTGCTTGTAGTAGAGTTGTAGCGATATTTGGCGATATGTATTTTCTAATCTACTAGATTAACAATTTCCATCTCTAGTTAGGTAAATCCATGTAGAATATAAAATTCATCATCATTTCAATCATAGGACGACCACTTTGGGTAAAGAAAATTCATCGCGCCTGAGTGTACCTACGACGCCGCATCTCTTCAGTCTGCCCGCGACCACCCGCGACCATGACTCGTGCAACCGAGTTGAAACGTCGGGAGGGTAAATATCTTATTTACCGTTTTAAAAAGATTTTGTTGCAAAAATCTCCTCAGTCTCCCCTACATCTAAATAAATAATTAAATGTAGCACTTACCGTGCGCAAGAATGAAACATCATCTTGCTCGCTCGCTCCGCCCTCCGCTTCCGCCATGGTTTAGCTCGTCAGCTAACGTTCAGTCAGACTCGCTGCACCATTCCTCTTCAAATGCATAACTGGAACAACCAACATTATCATTAGTTCATGTTTAATTGTTGGTCTTATTTGTTAGTAGATTGAAAATATTTGCAAAAATGTGTGTATTAATCATTGAGCCATTTTCAGTTAGTGGTAATGTCTACATTAGGTTTTCCTGTGTCGTAGGTAGAATACAGGCTTTTTTTCATCATCATCATCTCAGCCATAGGACGTCCACTGCTGAACATAGGCCTCCCCCAATGCTTTCCATGTTGCCCGGTTGGTAGCGGCCTGCGTCCAGCGCCTTCTTGCTACCTTTATAATGTCGTCGGTCCACCTTGTAGGCTGATCATTTCAGCTTCGTCACTCGATTCAATCTTACTGTCAATCTCAATAGATCTTTAGTCTTTACTGTGATTGTTCTGAATATCAAAATTCAACCACTCGCATTCAAGCACTCGCTTTTGACTGCTTGAATTTCGATGTTCTTCAAACTGAATTTTTAACGTTGATTTTAAAGTTAAAATCAACGTTTGAAATTCAGTCAAGTTTTGAAGTTACACCAGTTTATGATTGGACTTTTTCTATACAAATTCAATCAATTAAAAAATAATGCTCGAGTTTGAACAAGTTTTGTGTGTCACTTTCCTGGCCGCGAGTAATTATCAACAAAAATGCATATAAAATAAAGAACATTTTCGCATGTCACGTCAGATGCTCGTTTGTGCAACTGCTAACAACGTTACTGTCGCAGCGTATGGAGAATTGCACTGCATTGCAGTTTGCCTTTTCAATTTACGTCTATTGCTAATAAAATTGTGATTCGATAAACAACGTTATTTGGTACATAATACGATAATAAAATAAGAAAGAAAGAAGAAGAAAATAGAAAAAGTATTTATTCGATGCAAGTATAAAATAAAATAACAAATAGAAATACACTAAAGAGACAGTAAAATTTAAGCGGTCTTATAGATATGACCCGATCTCTAGAGAACCTAGGAGAGGATAGTGTTGTAAGAAATACACAAAAGACACGGTTTAAGCGGTCTTATTGCTATGAAGAGATTTCTTCCAGAGAACCTAGAGAGAGGACAGTTGTTTAAAATGAGTAAAGGGAAAGGTTAAAATAAGTGGTTTAAAATAAGAACGTATATCAAATGTGAAAGTTTTTCAGGATGGATAGATATTTGTTAGGTACTATTTCACGCTATAATTTACATATTAGTTATTATAAATCAACGCGAACGAAGGTGCGGACCAAAGCTAGTATACCATAAACTTATGTAAAGGCTCAATTTATATAAAAAACCTGTACTAAAGATACTTCTGTGACAAACTGAATTTTACGCAAGCGAAGCTGCGAGTAAAGCTTAGTATCCCATATTTCTCGCTAATGCTGTTTCTAATTAAGCCAACTGTACTACAGCGACATCTATTCGGGACATCTTAACTACTAGCACCGGATCAATTAAGATCCGGATCTGGAACTAACATACTGCACTAAGTCGCTACATGTCCCCAGAGTTACGACATCACACAGCTGTCTTAAGATGTACAGTCGCGGAATGAAAAGGTTCGTCACCTTAGTGTCGGTTTTCGCTTGCACTAGGTGCTGTGAGAGTCAAACCTGCCAACATAACAGTGCAAGAAACAGTGCTGCTAACATTTAAATAACGTATGACGTTTGCTAACGAATAAGGTTTTGCTTGTTTATTTTTCTATCCCATCAGTGCAATGCAATGATGACATTGACCAATTGACAATAGTTTTTTTTATTTAAAAGAAATAATAATGGCAGGTTGAACCAACAAGAAGGTTTTAGTTTATCAATCATAATAATCTTCTTGACAAGATAAATCGTCAAAATTTGATCTGAATAATTTTGAACTTTACTGACGAACAGTTAAAGATTATTTTCTCTAACTCGAGATTATTCTGCAACATAGTTTCAAAAGGTAATATGTGCTCGTGATTCGTTGAAGGAATCAATTTGAAAACTGACGAACCTTTTCATTCCGTGACTGTACTATTACTACAAGTAGATAAAGCTTTAAATCTTTGGATACTGCATAGTTTTAGTTTAGATGTGTATTACAGAACTCTGAGCACGAATAATTCTCGTAATCTTTAGTAGGTAATCGTGGCAGCGCTGTTTTATTTTTCGTTTGGTTGAAACTCAGGAAATACTAGTCCAAATTGAAATTATTTTCGTGTTGGGTAGTCCATTAATCAAGGAATAAGGATATCACGCTACGACCAATAAGAACAGCATCAAACATTGCAAAAACGGCAAGAAATATTCAAACCATTTTAACGCATTTGAAGTGGTGGACTCAGCTAGTCTTGAATAGATTTCGAACCCTAGATTTATCTGGCGCCCGTACAAGACCTGACCGGTGACAACTCACTGAGTTATGCCCTCTGAATCTCTACTTCCCACAAATCTAAATTTCATCCAATCTTGGCTCCCATCCAAATGACGTGTATCCCAATTCCCTGGGGAATATCTTCGCTGTAGTAGGAGGCCTTTGTCCAGCAGTGGACGTCATTTGGCTGAAACGAACGAAGGAAGGAAGTAGGATGGAGAAGATTGGAACCAAAAATTTTAAGACAAGTTAAGAGACCACCTTTAGTCTTGATGTTCAAGTCAATTGTTATTATGATTATGATACTAGCGGCCGCCCGCGACTTCGTACGCGTGGATCCCGTTTTACCCCCTTAGGAGTTGTATTTCTCAATCCCGTCTTAGTGAGCACCTACGTTCTAAAAGGAACCCCCATGCAAAATTTGAGGCTCCTAGCTCTTGTAGTTTCTGAGATTCCATGATGAGTGAGTCAGTCAATCAGTGACCATTCGCTTTTATAGACATAGATTGACTAGAACTTTTCAAATACCCTACTACCTCATTGATTGAATTCATACTTGCACCCTATAAAACTTTGTGCAGTGTTGAAAAACAGTTTTATTTTGATTGATTTCCGCCTTTTCATGGAAAACGCTCACGTCACGTTTCATAGAGAATGACTAATGGTAGCGAGCTGAAAATAAATTACTGTAATGCTGAAACAATGCTTTCATTAGCATTCATGAACTTGTGTTAGTTAGGTTTAATCGAAATCTTTTAATTAAAAAAATGGGAATTTTGAAGTGAAAAGGGATGTGGACTGTGGTTACCGTTAAAATAAAACCACGTTTGTGAAGATACATGGATGTATGTATGTTACTTATTGACGCCAAAACTGCTGGACGGATTTTGATGGAACTTTTTCATATAAATTATTTCGATGTAATAATAGATGATTTTGCTACAAGAATGTTGTCAGATATAGTTAATGAGCTCAAAACTTTAAATTGTGGTTTTATTAATCATTATTTTAATAACTTACTCGTATTACGACAAAAATCAAAAATACGAGTAAGTTACCTAATTAACGAACTGTAGAAATTTCTTAAATATTTCTGGAACAAAGTTTTGTGGTTATTAGCTTACACATAATATGCAATAAAAAAAATTGAATTTAAAAAAAAATAGTCTGTAAATCCACCAATATGTCATTTTAAACACCCTGTATTATGTCAATGAAGCTATCAAGATTAAACAGTACCTATAGTCTATCCAGGAACCTAAAGCAATACTGCGTATTTACCCACCCCTTTCATTAAACGGAATAGAAAGGTCGTGGAATTTTCGAGAAGGGTGGGAAATTCCCGCACAGGTAGGCATGACATATTACCTGACCCATGTGTCATTTGTGAGCCGGTATAATTTGAATGAAGACGATTTGCGATTGATAATATGGACCTGAATAGAAAAAAACCGGCTACGATCCCCCTTGCTAATAAAAAGTTACATAGTTGTTGAACACTGTTTTAAAATGACATTTCCATACTAAACGTCACTTTAAAACACTGTTCAACGAGCGTGACATTGACACGTACCCGGTCTAAAATGTATCACAAACCATCATCATCATCATTTAACGAAAGGTGACTGAATGTCTGTCTGTTGGTTTGTTGACAAACTTGACCTTCTTTGGTTGGGTTTTTATGGCGGTCAAGCTGTAGATCCTGGCTGCACAGGAGTTGCAGTGGTGGGAACGAGAGGTGGGAATAGTCCCGTATCATCATCATTTCAGACATAACTAACTATATCTGAAATGATGATGATACGGGACTATTCACATCTAGGCCTCCCCAGTGATTTCTCGATTATCTTTAAGCCGACTAAATAATTGCTATCCATTTAATACATTCCAGAATAATCTGCTATTCCCTTCACCTGAAACCCTACTTATGTAAGCCACTTGATATAAGTACTGCATGACCCTTAAACTCTACGTGTTGGTTTCCAGTTGCCCTGTGGTACGGTTGAGGTAATTCTGTAGCCATTTTGTGAGATTCAGATATTTTTCTTCACGTGAGTTGTAGCAAATAAGTAAGGTAAAGGAGTGCAGATGCGGTTTTGTTCCCCAGTCGATGAGGCACCTGATGTCATGCCCTGAGTGCCCAAGCAACTGCACTCAGGAGGATTTGATGAGTGCTACTGACAACGCCACTCTTGTGGCGGAGTTTTGGGCTGACACTGTGTAGGTTTGTTGTCGAAACGAAAAGAAGAAGAAGTAAGGTAACAAATGAAGCGTTAAAACTCTTTTATAATGCGAACAGTTAGGACTGAAATTCGCTGCCTGCTTCTCTTTCCCGAACACTATAATCCACATCTCATTTAACACCAGGTGCGATTGCGGTCAGATACCTGCCTTGTTACGCATAAAAAATAGCCAATCCCGTTTCTGTGGTCTAGTGTTAAGACCATCTGCTTCAGACCCAGACGTCTCGGGTGCGATTTCTGTGGGGGCAGATATTCCCGTTCGGTTTGGTTGGTAGTAGGGCTTGTTTTAAATCCGCTTGGCTAGCTACCACCATCTTACTTAAGTCTGTTGCCATAACAACAAAAAATGTTAATAGCATTGTTATGTTCCGGCAGTTAGAGCCAGTTCCTCTGTGGTTGAGGATTCCGGGTGAAGCTCTCTTCTACCTTCGTCTTAATCATCACTTTCCATTAGGTGAGATGCAGACCAAAAGCTTCCTCGTTGTAGATAAAAACCTTCTTTTAAAAATACTTCATTCTAGTCCTGAAAATCGAGGCAATTTTCAATTGCCTGTAAAACTGGACTTTGGTAGCTTCAAAATTAATAAATTGTCAGTCAGTCGAACCTGATGGCGTCATAGCCCTTTTTCCAAACAAACCATATTATGGGAGAGTCTCGATTAGGTCACATAAAGTATGTCAATTGATAAGGGTAGTGGTGAGGTGACCCTATTGAATTGGCCTTATTAACCTGCCCTAAGCACATCATATTTAGATAGAAAGTAACAAATTTTTAATCGCTCATAGTGGTAATGAATGAGGTGACAATTTATTGCCAGACAGTGTCAACATCGAAGTCGTTCGATCCCCGTTCACCACTGGACTTTACGGTGAACCCACTCCTTAAAAACCTATAAGAACCTGAAGAAAAGGCAATTTTTCCCGCAAAAAAGCTTGATAGAGTAAAATAGGACATGAAACTTTTTTTAGGAACATCCCAATCCCAACTAATCCCAACTATCCCAACTAATATTATAAATGCGAAAGTAACTCTGTCTGTCTGTCTGTCTGTCTGTCTGTTACGCTTTCCCGCTTAAACCTCGCAACCGATTTTGATGAAATTTGGCATAGAGATAGTTTGAGTCCCGGGAAAGAACATAGGATAGTTTTTATCCCGGTTTTTGAAACAGGGACGCGCGCGATAAAGTTTTTCTGTGACAGACAAAATTCCACGCGGGCGAAGCCGCGGGCGGAAAGCTAGTTCCATATACTTTTGAGAATATCGAGATCTTGGTACATTTGAAAAAACCTTCGCTGGTTTATTCATATTTATTTTGGTTTTTTAACAAGGAAATAAGATTATTCCTAGACCAAAAGTTAGAGTCTAGCTCTAGAACTAGGTCAAGGCTTTGCATAAAGCCGTAAACTTGAGCACCTGAGCCAAATTCAGAGGTTTGAGCCAAAACTTTGCTATAAGCGGCAGTTTGCGAGAGAAATAATAAATAAGCCACGGAAATTCAGTAAGCAGCTCAAGTTTTAGACGAATAATAAACAAGAATAAAGATAAGGAAAGAAATAAGAATATTATCATTATTAGTTCGTCATCATGAGATCATTTTAGTCTCCACTGCAGGAGAGCGATCTTTTTTGATTTACCGGAGGCATAATTGGGGCCACACGGTTTGGGGAGGCCTGATGTTCACGTCATATTTCTCTCTTAGCCTGTCATTAAATAAAGTATAAGTATTATATTTATGATGTTTTTTGGAATTATACATATTTATTGCAAGTCCCTTTTATTAGTAAAAAAAACTTGAAATATATTATCATTCTAACCTGCTCTTCTAAATATGTGCAGTGACTAAATGTACCTAAATGTACCTTGCACAAACCAAAAGCGAACGTAATACCTTTTTCACTGGTATTTTAAAAACGTGGAATTTAAATTTTATAAGAATTCTTGTAAAATGCAAATCAGACTTTGATACTCACAAAATAGAGACGGTTTTACTTATAAAAGCTAAACTTTTATGTGTCCAAAGAATATGCAGTTTTCATGGCAAGAAAAAGTTCTTGAAAACGTATGTTCTTGACGCTGAATATTCATAGAGGTAGCTCAACTGCAGTTTGGTCGTCTACAAAAATATTAAATACTGTAGGTCTTAAAACTCACGCAGTAAGGTTTAAAATCGTGCACCAGAAAATTTTAAAAGAAAATTAAGTAGGTATTTCATGAATGAAATACGTAAGTTCGTGACTTGCTTCTTATATCGTCCCTAGAAAAAAAGAAAGAAATCCATTTGGAGCAAAAATATCAAATAAAAAATAAAACAAGGCAGCTGTTTTTATCCAAATGGCCAAAGGTGAAAGCGAGATTCACCCTCAACCAGTCCACAGAGGAACTGGCTATCTAACTAACTAACATTGCTGTTATGGCGACAGACTATAGAAGGATGGTGGTAGCTAGGCTTACATAGAAAAAGCTCTACCACTAACAAAATCGAGTAGAAAATGTTGACTTCACTGGGAATCGAACGCCGGACCTGTCAGGTCGTCTTACCACTAGTCCAAAGAGGCGGATCTATCCCTCCCACCGCTGCAACTCCTATGTAGCCAGGATCTACAGCTTGACCGCCAATCAACTCAACCAGTGAAGGTCAAGTTTGTCTCGGGGAAAAGTTAAACTGTCATTGGAGCCGCAACGAAATTAATCAGAAGAACATGGGAGTAGTTCGAAGTTATACCAAAGAGGCGGTTATAGACAATCTAGACAGGACTAGGAAAGAAAGAAAGATACATTTATTACAAGACATCCTAGACAGCATCTATAAGATTTTAAACTTTCGCGTTCCATTTCAATGAGGGTTTTCGCGAATGAAAGATCCGCTAGATGGCGGGACGTGGATGTGGGGTCTGACTGCTGCGTGATTGGTGGATTTTGACATATCTGTCAATGTCATGTCAAAAATAACCAATCATGCAGCATTTGGACCTCGCGTCTACGTATTTGCCATCTGGCGGATTTTTCATTCGCGAAAACCCTCATTAAAATAGTAAGACATGGGTCTTACTTAACGCGACGTTTATTAAAGCACGTTTGTGACCACGGCTGCAGAATCGCAGCCGAAACGTCAAGCCGTGAGTAAGCGCCGTGTCTTACTATTTTACTAGACAGCATCTCACTTAAAATCAGGTGCCATTGCGATCCCAGCTCTTTTCTCTATGAAAAGGTATTCAATCCCCATCCAACAATGGGACACGTAACAAGAAACATATTGGCCCATTTGGCCAAGACGGTGTAATATTGTCTGCCCCATACAACACGCAGACCCCGTAAAGGTGAGACGCCATTCCTTTCTAAATCCCATAAGTAGTGATGTGGCACTGATATAGTATGTCACGCAATATTGGGAAAATATTTATACTTTAACACCATGGCTCAGATTTATCAATAAGCAATATTTAAAAATAAAAACTTTGGTATGGTTATGTTCTTTTGATGCGTATTAGATTCAATTAATCTCATCAATATTTATTACAGTAAACATCAAGTAATATCTTCGTTAAGGTGCTCAATATCTTCACGCTTTGTAGGACCTGTAGGTGCATTTAATGTCACCTAAACATTTTTATATTACTTTTTCATTCATCGGGATAGTTTACAAAAAATCTTATTCAAAAAAGATATTATATATAATATGGCCAAAATCAAAAAATATCGATATCGATAAGCATATCGCCCCTTCCTTATTCTTACTCATGGCATATTCCCTCAGGCGCGAATGTTGGCCAATAAAACTGGGATGCACAAGCGTGTTCCCGCGGGTAGAGTCGGGTTATTTCCCTATTTAATACAGAATACAAATAGCGTGACAATATTGGTATGTATTTGGAACAGTGATATTTGGCACGATGAACTTTGTTTTAAGATGTTTTAGTTCTCAGATGAAGTAAAAAGTTCACTCACATACAGTGAAGTTTAAAATGTAAAAAAACGTTCAACAGTTCGGCATGCACTGTTGTAGTGGTAGTTAATAGTCACATGACACGGAAATGTGAACTTGAAGCTAAAATTAAAAATATTGATTCTATATCTTTTTTTAATTGCTGAGCGCAACAGGTTTCAAGTATAATAATATATTGAAATAATGTACTTATACATATGACACCCGCCACGTCACATTTATGGAGCGAATATTGTGTCGTGAGCAAGTGGGGCATTTTTAAAAATTTTCCATGTTTGAAAAATCTGATTACAACACTAGTAATAGAAGTCATGTCAGGGATGATAAGCCTTCAAGGATAATTACGATCAAACAGCTAGCGTGTTCAACGACACTGAGGAGGGCAGTCCTTGATAGTATTAATTATTATGTAAGGACATGGGCCTAACAATCACAATTCTCAAAGGAACACACCATGAAAATATGACATTTTAGAAACATTTTAGGACATCGTAGAAATTTTAAGTATTTTTAATAGGATTTTTTTAACAATTTTTATAAACCTAAGTTTTAAGGTAAGTATAGTTTTCTGATATCAATATTGTCATTCCAAAATAATGTAAGAAAAAATGTAATTGTACCAAAAATAAATACTCACACCACAGTTTAAAAACAAATATTTAAAATTTTTACCAAAATTCAAAAATTTCCGCAGTAGCAATCAAAAGTATGTTGTTCGCTAGTATCGATTCCCCACAAATGGGCGATAATCAATGTTCCCGCGGGAACGGGAACGCAGCCAGGACTTGCATAATGCTTTGCATGTTTTACAATGTACATCAAGTGTGAAACGAATGGAAATGAAAAGTGTTGGTGCAGTGAGAATCAAATGCAATTGGGCCAACACTTTTCCCTTCCCAAAGGAAAATATGGCGCAGAAAAATTATGCAGTAAACAAATAATATCAGTAAGATAGGCTAAGTAAAATTTCTACTAATATTATAAATGCAAAAGTTATTTTGTCTGTCTGTTATGCTTCTAAACTACTGAACCGACTTTGATGAAATTTGGTATAGAGATAGGGATAGGAGGAGGACATAGGTTAGTATTTATCCCGGTTTTTGAAACAGGGTCAAATTCAGAAGCCAGTTCAGAAAAGGCTAGTTACAATAACTAATTACTTATAGGAATCAAAAGAAAAGTTAATATTAACGTACTTTGACAATCCTATCAAACAGATTGTCCTATTAAAACCCAAAGATCAGAAAAACACATGCAAATCAATATACAATCTGTATCAGCCACAAAAGAACCGTTTCAGAAAAAAGATCAAAGGTTATTGTCCACATTTTGATAAGTATATATGCTTGATTGAGTGTACCAGTCATATAGGGAAAGGGGGGAAGGGGGAAAGTTATGGTTTCTCCTTTGCAGATAGCGACTGATCGGTCTAGTGATGTGACGTAGCGGATAATGATTCGATTTTATGTTTACTTCAAGCGTAGGACGTCCACCCACAAAGTGCACAAATGCCCTCATAAAGGTAGCAGGAAGACACCAGATGCAGGTCGCTAACAACTGGCCAATTTGAATATCATTGGGAGAGGCCCATGTTCAGCAGTGGACCTTCTGTGGCTGAAATAATGATGCTGAAGGGCAAGAAAATACTAATTACTTAGGTACTGATAGAAGCGACCGAGGAGGTGGTATTGAATCAGTACGTATCTACTCATTTATTTATTCCAAAAAATGTACCTACGAATGTTAAAAAATAAGACAAATGTTACTTTTATGTTATGTTGGGCAAGTAAATTAGGGGCTAGGATAGAAGTGGCGTAATTGAGCCAAGATATAATTTAGGATCATTCAAAAATATAATTTTCCTTTTTTGTCTTTCCTTCTTCACTTGTTGTATGTATTGTTATAGCTGGTCTATGTCTATATCTATATCTATTTATGTCACCTATGGACTAAGAGTGCACATACAAATATGTGTAGCAAAGCCCGTATAAACTAAAACCACGAATCTTTATGAAGTAACAAATAGAACAACGGACCCAAAATACTTCCTCTTTACAAGTCATATTTTTATTTATGCTGTTTTGGGGTTATCAGATAATTTATTAAGCCATTCGCCCTTGACCAAACAAAGCGACCTACTTAGTAATTTAGTTGGTGGGCAATGACACCGGCGACATGACAAGCCTTAACGAAAAATCCGGCAAATGCGTTAAGACACGCAACAAATTATACAGGGTGAGTTTTGGAAACTGGCAGAATACATTTTAGAATTTAAACTTATCCAGTAATTAGAAACCGACTCTATGGAGCTCTCTAATTAAGGAACTTAGATTTACATAATATTATAGCCTTCGAGTTTAATGTGCAAAGTTATAACTCAGTATAGGTAACCACAAAATTCTGACATATACCCGTGTGAGCTCCATAGTACTATTTGTCTTATTGCTTGTATTAGTTTGGGACTAAGAGGCGCAGTGTAAAATGTCCAAGGATATTTATTTATTATTTGCAGGCAGACAAACGTTGACGTACTTTGTTAAACAAACAAACTTTGGTTAACAAAAGTAAGTCAACAGCTAAAAGAACCCGAAGAAATCAAAATAGACATTTAAATCAGCACAAGAACAGTTTAATAAAGGCGTTTTAAAATTTTACTTCAGCTCTCATTCTCATAAAATATTTTCTAGATACCTATTATCACAGAGTTTCCACCATTGCTCGCGTGTAGCAATTTAGAGATTATAACCTGAACAAAATGAAGATCTTCAATAGATTATATCGCGTAATTGGAAACTATATTGAAGTATTACAAACGCGCGAGACGTGTTCAATTTAAAAGTGCCCCAACTCTATTTTTCCGAGTTTTGTGAAGAAAAAAAATATATTTTGTCAATACCCATTGAGTTATGCATCAATTTTGAACTTTATATCTCAACCTGTACATTGTAATGTCCACGATTAAAGTAGAGCAAATGAATAATTTTTAAATTAGCACAACCATACAATCAGAAAATAATTAAGTACGATAAAAAACAACAAACGTGTTTTGGCGCTGCCTAAAATACAAGTATGTAGCATGTTTGATATTTACGAAGACAAAATTAAATAGCAGTCTCACTACAGAATACAGGTACATGTCATATAGTAGGTATTGTAGTATACTCGTACTATAGGAGCTTTTATTTTATCATACAAAAACCTTATATTTGTTTATTTAGAAGACCTAAAAATATAATATTGCATTCACAACAACAGGATTGAGTCACAGAGCTACAAATCAAAGACCTGCATCAATTTATATAATTTAGTCTTATTTTTAGATAAAAGATGTTGTTTTCAATATATCTTCAACGTTGCCAAATATCTTAGAGGGCACTTTTTTCCTCAACAACACATTTATACTGAAAGCTGATGTCAGTATGGAAATCTCCTTTAACTCTTTAATCATTATTAGTTTCTTGTATTAGTAAATAGCCTGTAATAATGTACTTTAATCAAGGGAATTAACCAGGTGTTCATCAATAACAATCAGTTGCGTGACGTACAGACAATTGAATGGCACTAATATTATGTTACGAGCTAGTATTTGAATAGGAAAAGGTAATCCGACAGCGTTTATTTACTATTCGTAATAAGTATTTAATTTGATTTGAATAAATTCTCCATAAAACAATCAGGAAATACAAAAAAGAACAGCAACTGCTATCATTAAATCGCCAACGACAAAATAATCAATTTTCGAACATACTTAGGTAAACTACTGAAAAATAAGTGCTATTTGGCGGGCAAAAATGTTTAAACATCGATATCGACATTTACGCGCGGACTTCACTAGATCCCGATAAAAATGGACGCCTCGCAAAATATCGTAATCTTTGTATTTTATACGAGATCTCATCTTGTGAGTAGAATACTCGATTGTGTTAGCAATAAATAGGTATACTGTATTCTGTATGCTTTTCACGAGTCTTCCAGTGACTGACTTGGCCCACTTTAAGCTTGGTCCACGGGCCAAGTAACCGGTTTGATCCCAACTAATATTATAAATGCGAAAGTAACTCTGTCTGTCTGTCTGTCTGTTACGCTTTCCCGCTTAAACCTCGCAACCGATTTTGATGAAATGACATTGGGAACTTTTTGCCCCACTTTTCGAAAAGTAGCGGACACAAACGAAACCTATCACAGATGATACATACTAATATCCAATGAATTTCCGTGCATTTTTTTTTCTCTCTTATATGGGAATATTGAGAAAATGAAGTTTTAATATTTTATTTTATTTTACATTTAGGTAATATTTTTGACGACCTCCGTGGCGGAGAGGCGCACACACCGGTTTTCAAGATGTGCCGGGCCAATCCTGAGGTCCCGGGTTCGATTCCCGGCCGGGACAATATAGAAAACGATCTTTTCACATTGTCTCTGGTTTGGGTGTGTTGTGGTTCGTCNGTCTTTAGTAATCGTGGTAGCGCTGTTTTATTTTTCGTTTGGTTGAAACTCAGGAAATACTGGTCCAAGTTGAAATTATTTTTGTGTTGGGTAGTCCATTAATCAAGGAATAAGTATATCACGCTACGACCAATAAGAACAGCATCAAACATTGCAAAAACGGCAAGAAATATTCAAACCATTTTAACGCATTTGAAGTGGTGGACTCAGCTAGTCTTGAATAGATTTCGAACCCTAGATTTATCTGGCGCCAGTACAAGACCTGACCGGTGACAACTTACTGAGTAATGTCCTCTGAATCTATGCTTCCCACAAATCTAAATTTCATCCATTGGCTCCCATCCAAATGACGTGTATCCCAAGTCTCTGGGGAATATCTTCGATGTAGTAGGAGGATGCCTTTGAGCAAAACTCGGCATGGGGCACACTGAAAACCAGCGTCGTGGCTTCCCTCACCGGGGGCCACGGCATATGCTGAGTGGGGTCCCATGGCGATGGGCATCGCTGTGCGACAGGGTGGCACTGCTTAGTTTACTTGCTCATTCATTGTATGTTTTATGTTTTACCTCTGTCTCATTTGCTTTTTTTTATTTTACCTCTTTTGTCTTTTGTGATGTCCATGGCAATAAATGTTTCTTTCTTTCTTTCTTTCAAAATTGGACGTCATTTGGTAGAAATTAATGAACGAAGGAAGTATGATGGAGAGGATAGGAACCAAAAGAGAGTTTCCTTTATAGTTTGGACGGTTAAGTCTCATGATCATCAGTTCATTTAGTCTCCACTGTAGGAGGAAGATCCGCTCAATTTACCAGAGACAAAAGGTTCAAATGAGTTTTAGGTCATTTTTTTATAGACTAGCTATGCTTGCCCACAGATTCTCCGTGTGAATTATGGACTGTCAAAGAGAAAAAATATTTTTAACCTTTCAGGGCTAACCCAATTAGTTTTCAGAATATGATTTTTGGCTAAAAAGTGAAGTCATGTTAGCTTATTTTTGCCATACGTTCATGGGAGGGCTGCATTTTGACGACTCATAAAAAGGATGTCAAGCATGTCAAATACCAATTTATTATCTAATTAATTGTATTCATACCTGCACCCTATAAAAACTTGCAGTGTTGAATAAACAGTTTTATTTTGATTGATACCCGCCTTTTCATGGAAAACGCTTACGTCACGTTTCATAGAGAATGACTAATGGTAGCGAGCTGAAAATAAATTACTGTAATGCTGAAACAATGCTTTCATTAGCATTCATGAACTTGTGTTAGTTAGGTTTAATCGAATTCTTTTAATTAAAAAATGGGAATTTTGAAGTGAAAAGGGATGTGGACTGTGGTTACCGTTAAATTAAAACCACGTTTGTGAAGATACATGGATGTTTTTTTTATGTATGTTACTTATTGACGCCAAAACGGCTGGACCGATTTTGATGGAACTTTTACTTCTGTATACTTACTCGTATTACGACAAAAATCAAAAGTAAGTTACCTAATTAAGGAACTGTAGAAATATCTTAAATATTTCTGGAACAAAGTTTTGTGGTTATTAATTACCTTACACATAAAATGCAATAAAAAAATTGAATATGATTTTTTTTAAGTAGTCTGTAAATCCACCAATATGTCATTAAACACCCTGTATTATGTTAACGAAGCTATCAAGATTAAACGGTATAGTCTATCCAGGAACCTAAAGCAATACTGCGTATTTACCCACCCCTTTCATTAAACGGATTAGAAAGGTCGTGGAATTTTCGAGAAGGGTGGGAAATACCCTCACAGGTAGGCACATGACATATTGCCTGATCCCTGTGCCATTTGTGAGTCGGTATAATTTGAATAAAGAATAAAAAGTTACACAGTTGTTGAACACTGTTTTAAAATGACATTTCCATACTGAACGTCACTTTCAAACACTGTTCAACGAGCGTGTAAGTTTTATTAGTAAGGGGGTATATTGTTAGCTACACAATACTTATTATTCTGTGGCTACACCTACAACACTGGTATCGACATGTACATCACACAAATCATCATCATCATCATTTTAGACATAGTCATTCACTGTTGAACATCTAGGCCGCCCCAGTGATTTCTCGATTGGGCGGTTAGAAGTTTTTACACATATGATTCGGCAAAAAACCCTTTAATAAACAAAATTTTGAGCTAAGTAATTTTGTCTTTTAATAACCTTTTAACTGACTAAATTAATACATTTATACATTCCAGAATAATCTGATATTCACTTCACCTGAAACCCTACTTATGTAAGCCACTTGATATACGGCATGACCCTTAAACTCGACGTGTTGGTTTCCAGACGTATTGCCCTGTGGTACGGTTACGGTTGAGGTAATTCTGTACCCATTTTGTGAGATTCAGATATTTTTCTTCACGTGAGTGAGTTGCAGCAAATAAGTAAGGTAACAAATGAAGCGTTAAAACTCTTTTATAATGCGAACAGTTAGGACCGAAATTCGCTGCCTGCTTCTCTTTCCCGAACACTATAATCCATATCTCATTTAACACCAGGTGCGATTGAGGTTAAATACCTGCCTTGTTACGCATAAAATTGAGCCAATCCCGTTTCTGTGGTCTAGTGTTAAGACCACCTGCTTCAGACCCAGACGTTTCGGGTGCGATTCCCGTGGGGGCAGGTTTTTCTGTTCGGTTTGGTTGGTGCTAGATAGAGCTTGTTCTAAGATCGCCTGGCTAGCTACCACCATCTTACTTAAGTCCGTTGCCATATCAACAAACAATGTTAATAGCATTGTTGTATTCCGGCAGTTAGAGCCAGTTCCTCTGTGGTTGAGGATTCCGGGTGAAGCTCGCTTCTACTTTCAGCCTGTTAATCACTTTCCATTAAGTGAGATGCAGGCCAAGAGCTTCCTCGTTGTGGATTAAAACCTTTAAAAAATATTTCATTATATTCCTGAAATTCAATTGGCTGTAAAAATCGATTTTAGAAGCTTCAAAATTAATAAGTTGTCAGACAGACAAGTCTGAGGGCGTCATAGTTCCTTTTCCAAACAAACCATATTATGGGAGAGTCTCGATTAGGTCACAAAAAGTATGTCAATTGATTAGGGTAGTGGTGACCCTATTGAATTGGCCTTGTTAGCCTGCCCTGTATTTAGATAGAAAATAACTCATTTTTCATTGTCCACATACCCATAGTGGCAATGAATGAGGTGATAATGTATGGCCCCTACAGTGTAGACATCGAACTTTAAATTCGAGGGTTTGTATTTCGACCCCCGTTCACCACTAAACTTTACGGTGAACCCACTCCTTAAAAAACTATAAAAGAACCTGAAGAAAAGGCAATTTTTCACACAAAAAAGCTTGATAGAGTAAAACAGGACATGAAACTTTTTAGGAACATTCCAAATACTTTTGAGAATACAGTTCTTGAGCTCGGTTAGAAAAACCTTACGCTAGTTTGAAGCTAGTTTATTCAAATTCATTTTTATTTTTGAACAAGGAAATAAGATTATTCCTAGACCAAAAGTTAGTCTAGAACTAGGTCAAGGCTTTGCATAAAGTCATAAACTTGAACACCTGAGCCGAATCCAGAGGTTTGAGCCAAAACTTTGCCATAAGCGGCAGTTTGCGAGAGAAATAATAAATAAGCCACGGAAATTCAGTGAGCAGCTTAAGTTTTAAACAAACAAAAATAAGAATATTACATTATGCATGGTTCATGCAGCATGGATCATCACCATGTGGTCATTTTTAGTCTTTACTGCTTTCCGTGTTAAGAGGCAGTGGGCGGGGCACATAGCTCGTAGAGACGATGGCCGTTGGGGCAGAAAAGTTCTCGAATGGCGACCACGGGCTGGAAGACGTAGCGTGGGTAGACCTCCTACTAGGTGGACGGACGAAACGAAACAAAACGAAAACTGCTTTTCTGATTTACCAGAGGCAAAATACAAGCCAAAAACGAACGTAATGCCTTTTTCACTGGTATTTTTAAAACGTGGAATTAAAATTTTATAAGAATTCTTGTAAAATGCAAATCAGACTTTGATACTAACAAAATAGAGACGGTTTTACTTACAAACGCTAAACTTTTATGTGTCCAAGGAATATGCAGTTTTCATGGCAAGAAAAAGTTCTTGAAAACTTATGTTCTTGACGCTGAATATTCATAGAGGTAGCTCAACTGCAGTTTGGTCGTCTACAAAAATATTAAATACTGTAGTTCTTAAAACTCACGCAGTAAGGTTTAAAATCGTGCACCAGAAAATTTCAAAAGAAAATTAGGTACCTATTTCATAAATGAAATACGTATGTATGTTCGTCTCAAATATGAAATTGAAATCCATTTGGAACAGAAATACCAAATAAAGTATAAAACAATGCAGCTGTTTTTATTCACAGCTAGGCAGCTCTTGGCCTGCATCTCACCTAATGGACCATGATCAGATCAAAGGTGGAAGCGAGCTTCACCCATAATCCTCAACCACATAGGAACTGGCTATCTTACCTCAAACTGCTCGAACACAACAAAACTGTTGTTATGGCGACATAAGGTGGTAGCTAGGCTTACTTAGAAAAAGCTTTACCACTAACAAAATCGAGTAAAAAATGTTGCCTTCACTGGGAATCGAACACCAGACTTCAGTCAGGTTGTCTTAACACTATCACTAGACCAAAGAGGCGAAACTACTCCCATCTCGTTCCCACCCCTGCAACTCCTGTGTAGCCAAGATCTACAGCTTGGCCGCCAATAAAAACCCAACCAATGAAGGTCAAGTTTGTCCCGGCGGAAATTTAAACTGTCATTGGAGCCGCAACGAAATTAATCAGAAGAACATACGAGTAGTTTGAAGTTAGACCAAAGAGGCGGTTAAAGTGTACTCCATCTCTTTTCTCTATGAAAAGGTATTCAATCCCCATCCAACTATGGGACACGTAACAAGAAACATATTGGCCCATTCGGCCAAGACTGTCTGCCCCATACAACACGCAGACCCCGTAAAGGTGAGACGCCATTCCTTTCTAAATCCCATAAGTAGTGATGTGGCACTGATATAGTATGTCACGCAATATTGGGAAAATATTTATACTTTAACACCATGGCTCAGATTTATCAATAAGCAATATTTAAAAATAAAAACTTTGGTATGGTTATGTTCTTTTGATGCGTATTAGATTCAATTAATCTCATCAATATTTATTACAGTAAACATCAAGTAATATCTTCGTTAAGGTGCTCAATATCTTTACAGTAATTAAGACGCTTTGTAGGACCTGTAGGTGCATTTAATGTCACCTAAACATTTTTATATTACTTTTTCATTCATCGGGATAGTTTACAAAAAATCTTATTCAAAAAAGATATTACATAATATGGCCAAAATTAAAAAATATCGATATCGATAAGCATATCGGGGCGATATGCTTATCGATATCGATAAGCATATCGGGGCGATATGCTTATCGATATCGATATTTTTCTTATTCTCTTTTCCTTATTCTTACTCATGGCATATACCCTCAGGCGCGAATGTTGGCCAATAAAACTGGGATGCACAAGCGTGTTCCCGCGGGTAGAGTCGGGTTATTTCCCTATTTAATACAGAATACAAATAGCGTGACAATATTGGTATGAAAATTATAAATAACTTGAAAAAATCGAACTGCCTAAGGCGGGAATTGAACCCACGACCTTCCGCTTGCCGGGCGACTGCTCTTCCAACTGAGCTACTTAGACACTGGATGAACCCGTCGAAATTTTCAAGTGTAATACGCTGTTACGGCCAGTGTTAGGCAGTTCGATTTTTTCAAGTTATTTATAATTTTCAAATTAGTTTGAGATGCGACTCTTAACGCTAAAAATTAAATAATATTGGTATGTATTTGGAACAGTGATATTTCGCACGATTAACTTTGTTTTAAGATGTTTTGATTCTCAGATGAAGTAAAAAGTTCACTCACATACAGTGAAGTTTAAAATGTAAAAAAACGTTCAACAGTTCGGCATGCACTGTTGTAGTGGTAGTTAATAGTCACATGACACGGAAATGTGAACTTGAAGCTAAAATTAAAAATATTGATTCTATATCTTTTTTAATTGCTGAGCGCAACAGGTTTCAAGTATAATATATTGAAATAATATACTTATACATATGACACCCACGTCACATTTATGGAGCGAATATTGTGTCGTGAGCAAGTGGGGCATTTTGTAAAATTTTCCATGTTTGAAAAATCTGATTACAACACTAGTAATAGAAGTCATGTCAGGGATGATAAGCCTTCAAGGATAATTACGATCAAACAGCTAGCGTGTTCAACGACACTGAGGAGGGCAGTCCTTGATAGTATTAATTATTATGTAAGGACATGGGTCTAACAATCACAATTCTCAAAGGAACACACCATGAAAATGTCATGGACAACGGAGAAATTTTAAATATTTTTAATAGGATTTTTTAACACTTTTTGTAAACAATAAACAAAAGTTTCTTGTGTACATCGTATACTCAAGTTTTAAGGTAGGTATGTAGTTTTCTGATATCAATATTGTCATTCCAAAATAATATAAAAAAAGTAATTTATTATTATTTACCAAAAATAAATACTTACACCACTGTTTACTTATTGTTACTTTTTTTTCATGAATATTGTCTTTCAAAAAATATTTAATTCAACATTTTACCAAAATTCCTTTTAAATAAATTCACAATAGCAATCAAAACTATGTAGGTATATTGTTCGCTAGTATCGATTCCCGCAAATGGGCGATAATCAGAGTTCCCACGGGAATGGGAACTCCGCCAGGACTTGCATAATGCTTTGCATGTTTTACAATGTGCATAAAGTGTGAAACAAATGGGAATGAAAAGTGTTGGTGCAGCGAGAATCAAATGCAATTGGGCCAACACTTTTCCCTTCCCAAAGGAAAAAATGGCGCAGAAAAATTCTGCAGTAAATAAAAAATATCATGAACATAGGCTAATAATATCGAAACATTTAAGTGAAGTGCCTACTAATATTATAAATGCGAAATTAACTCTATTTGACTGTCTGTTATACTTTCACGCCTAAACCATTAAACCGATCATGATGAAAGGACATTGTCAGANATAATATTTTATCTTCCAGTGACTGGGCCTTCAATGTTTTATTAATAAATTAAACACCAAATCAATAAAAATCTACTCTAGAATCTTAGAGATAGGTCCAGTGACTACTGGGAAAAAAATATTTAAAAATTCAAACCAGCAACTTGGCCTATGGACCAAGCTAAAAGTGGGCCAAGTCACTGGAAGACTCCTTTTCACGTCTACTTGGATTTTAGAGACACGCGACACACAGTTTATCATGTTAAAGTTGTACTTTTTCTTGTATGGGAAGAGTGTAGCAACTTTTTTGTGCCTAAGATGATAATGTAAAAATGAATTTGTCTGTCTGCTCGAGATTTAATGGGCTGTATTGGATAAACAACCTTCATAATTCGATTCATTCTCAGCCATAGATTTTCTTGTGATCAGCCTAAATATTGAAATTCAACGATAACCAGTGCTTTTTATATGGAGTTTGACAGATTTTTGACGTTTGTCAAAGTTAAAGTAAGATGGTGCAACCCAGCCTATGTATCACTATGTATCTTTGTTACAAAAATTACCAGTTCCTATCGGCGAATACGTATAATTTAAATCATAAACTTAATCATCGCCAGCAACAAAACCTCTGCATAAACAATCTAATAACCTAATTACCATTCATTCTAATTCGTACCCAAGACGCAACATGAGCCCAACTTAACATTTCACAAAAAGGGTTTTGCCGCATTTCATAAATGATGCCGCGCCCCGCATTACGACAAACGCACCGGTACAGAGTAAAGGCCGTGTTGGGAATTGTTGCAAGAGTTTTAACCGCAGGACTTAACGAGCATCGCTCTGGAATGTGCCACAGTAAAATGATTAACATACAGTAGGTACGTCAATTTTACCTTAAAAAGACACTGTTTTTGGCCATTATTGACAAAAAAAGTCACAGTAGGTACCTTAATTTTGAAAAAGAAAGGCTTGTTTTTTGACCATTTGTGACTAAAAGAAAAAGTTCTTCACTCGCTGTTCTGTTGTATGGAAAAGACAAGCGGACATTTTTATTCGCATATTTTTATTATATCGACAGATTTATAACATTACATGAGCAACTCATTAGATTTACTGCTTCTCCTAATGACATCAAGTACTTTATTCCCACAAATAGTATACCTACTGGGCTCAATGGTTCTTCCAACAATTTACAAGATTACAGTATTATTATATCAAATCTCCAAATTATTAAAAGCTTGACAAGTATTAATGGTTTCAATTTGCTCTGAAAATGATAATCTTAATGGATTAGGACATTTCGTTTGGAAACGATTAGAGAAATGGCATTTTCGCCGTTCCAAACTTCAGGGCACGCAAAGTATCTAGATCATTGGTTCCCAAACTTATTTGAGACGCGCCCCCTTTCGACCATACCAGAAATTCCGCGCCCCCCCTTCCTTCCTTCCTCCAGTCAAGATTATTTATTGGTCGTATCGAGCAGTCTGGAATGCATTCTCTCAGCGGTCGCAGGTTTTTTATACTTAAGTACACAGATGGCCTGCGCCCCACTTTAAAGGTCTTTGCGCCTCCCCTGGGGGGCACGCCCCCCCACTTTGGGAATAAATGATGTAAATGGAAATGTTTAAAGAAATTCACAGAAATGTTCAAAGAAGTACCACGATTTCTTACAGAACTGCAGTTTAAGAAGATCCTTATTAAGTAGCCAGTATAAAATAGATGAGCAGTTAAATGACAAAATTGCTTGCGCATTAACTTGGCGTAGGAAAGCGAAAAAACATCATGAAATGAAAAGACAAAGGATAAGAGAACAGGAAGATTAATAGTCATTTGTAAATTACATCCAATTTTTCACCCGTTTTGAGCTCTGCGAAATAGTCATAGCTTTTTGCGTTAAAATATCTGATTGAGAGAGGTATTTGTTCAGAAATAGAAGTTTGAACTGAGAATAAATATGATCTTATTAAGAAGAAACTCACGTACAACTACCGCAAACAGTTCAAAATTTATGAACAAGCTATTTTTTACTCACACGTAAAGATATTCAGGGGAAAGTAAAAAGTTAAAATTACGAAACTGCGGTACACGTAGGTATATAGTTCGCCCAACGAAAGTTGAGGCGAACACGTACCTACTCACACTGAAGTAATATTTGAACACGAAACACAACACATTACACTTCAAGTTCAAATATTGAATAAACTAGCTACCTCTTTCATGTTAAATGTCTGCAAACGAGACAGAAAGCACTAGTCAGAACGACTTCGCAAGACGTCCGCGCAGACAGCGTAGGTACCTATACAGATACAAATCTTTGCTTGTGTTGATGGCCTCAACTCTCGTTGAGCGATCTATAAAAAACGTAAACCCCAGGGCAATGTTTTTTATTGGAGGCACAAATTTTAGATGGGCTTACACCTCATCTGGCAGGCCGTCAGGCCCGGTCATGAAGGGATCAGAAAAGTAACTGCCAATTTTGGAAATGGATTATAAATAATGGCAAAATATGAGCCGGATTTATAGCACGAGCGTCGATCCGTGAAGAGATATTGGCCCGTATTCTGACACGGTCAAAATATGATTTAAACTCAAGTAAGGTCACCGGGGGCGAAGCATAGAGCAATCATTGCTTTTTTATGCTTCAAAAGATGACACTTTCTTCAAAGTCCATCAGATTAAGAATAAAACCAATTATAATAGTCAATAAATTTAACCTCATACTTAGTTGTTGTTGTGGAAATCCTTAGAGACCAAAAGACGCCCTTTTGTATGAAATTATGATGATAAGTGAAATCGACAGCAAATAATTTAAAAATTCTTTAACGAGTAGAAAGTAACATTATTCCTGATTGACATTTACAGATTTGATTTGATTGTTTGTACCTATGGAAAAGGCTCCGAAACTACTCGAACAATTTGAAGAATACTTTCGCCATTAGAATCCTACATTATTTCTGATGAACATAGGCGGTACAAAGTTCGCCGAGTCCGCTAGTGGGTTATAAAATCAAGCCAAGTCATAATAAAAGTCCTCCTAAAAGCACATTTTCCGTCACCTACTACATGTATAAGTCGGGATTAAGTCAGCCAACATTATCCATAGGATAATCCTGAGCTGTTTTACTATCCAGCAGATAGAACGGTTTGCCCATTTTAGAAAATATATGCTGCGAAATTTTACATTGTTTGGTATATAAACACAGCGTAGAAAGAACAGCCAGCTCAGAGTTATAAAGTGTTGCATAAAAAACGTTGAAAAACCTATGAAGACTTCTTGGCTAGGGAGTAAATAAAACTTAAAAAATATATTTTAAGTAACAGCATTGGCGGAGTCCTATGTTCAGTAGTGGACGTCCTGTGGCTGAAATGATGATGATGACGATGATGAAGTAACAGCTCTTATTCACTTCATTAAAGTACATATTTCATTTGTAACAAAATTGCCAAGTTCGTAGCATAAATCGTAGATTCGTAGATTCGTAGCTACGGCTGTTACAACGCTACGAAAAAAATCATACTACGAAACTTGACCTTGCAGTGCACAAAGTCCAGTTTGATAGGAAAATAAACCTGAATTTTTGAACAAAATGACTTGGCTGTTTTATTTTACCTACGTACGAGGTCACGTAAAGTAAACGCTTTAGTTTACGACCCGAGCTAGGACGTAAAAGTTGGAATAAATTACATTTACTTGTATATTTTCAAGTTACCGTAATATTTGTTCAATGTTATCACTAAATTAAATAAGGTTATAGCATAGGGACACTAAATTAAAATTAACTATAGATGTGTAAATTATCATCATCATCATTATCACTTCAGCCACAGGATGTCCACTGCTGAACATAGGCCTCCCCCAATGATTTCCAAATTGGCCGGTTGGTAGCGGCCTGCATCCAGCGCCTCCCTGCTACCATTATGAGGTTGCTTAGAAATGTACAATCATCAAACGCGATTCTATTATACATGGTTAATACTTTTATACAAGGCGCTGGGCGCAGGCCGCTACCAACCGGTCATTATGGAAGTCATTGAGGGAGGCCTATGTTCAGCAGTGAACGTCCTGTGGCTGAAATGATGATGATAATGATAAGTATTATTGATATCAACGAGTGCGAAGTTTCAGGCAAAGCTAGTATATTAAACAAGAGTACAAGTTCTTATTTGGCACAGAAAAGAAAAACCAAATCGCAAAAAACAAGTTAGTAGAATAAAGTAATGTGAATAGGAAAGTAGAAAAGTTAGTGTTAGTTGTAGAAGTAGGACTAGTAACCTGATTTGGGATGTTTTAATAATAGACAGTCTGGAAAGTTAGCTACTACACGCTGGGAGATAGCCCACTTTTCTTGAAATACACCTACGTTATTCAGAAAGACGTTTCTATTTTAATGATAGTTCTTTTTACTGTTTACATAAATAAATATCCTTGGACATTTTACACTACGCTTCTAGTCCCAAACTAAGCTAGAACTATGGATACTAGACAACGGATATAAACATACTTAAATACTTTTTTTGTAAATACATCATCATCATCATCATCATTTCAGCCATAGGACGTCCACTGCTGAACATAGGCCTCCCCCAATGCTTTCCATGTTGATCGATTGGTAGCGGCCTGCGTCCAGCGCTTCCCTGCTACCTTTACGATGTCGTCGGTCCACCTTGTAGGTGGACGTCCCACGCTGCGTTTTCCGGTACGCGGCCTCCATTCCAGAACCTTTCTGCCCCATCGGCCGTCAGTTCTGCGTACTATGTGCCCTGCCCATTGCCACTTCAGTTTGCTAATACGTTGGNGGTACAGAGATAGTTTGATTCCCGGGAAAGAACATAGGTTAGTATTTATCCCGGTTTTTGAAACAGGGTCAATTTCAGAAGCCGCTAAAGAAAAGAAAAGGCTAGGTGCTGATGCAATTCACTAATGGATTATAGGAATCAAAAGGAAAGTTAATATTAAAGTAGGTACTATAGGTTAGGCCAAACCAATGCGTGTAGCCGGCGTGCAAGTTGGCGATGGCGGTGGCGATCAGGCTTCAACGCATTGATCTCCATCGCGTACGCAGGCTGATCGCGTTGGTTTAGGCGAACTTTAACAACTCTATCAACCAGATTGGTGTATTTAAACACCAAGATAAGAAAAATACATGCAAAGCAAAGCAATCTGTATCAACCACAAAAGAATCGTTTCAGAAAAAAGATCAAAGGTTATTGTCCACATTTTGATAAGTATATGCTTGATTGAGTGTACCAGTCATGTAGGAAAAGGGGGAAGGGGGAAATATATGGTTTCTCTTTTGCAGATAGCGACTGATCGGTCTAGTGATGTGACGTAGCGGATAATGATTCGATTTTATGTTTACTTTAGGCGTAGGACGTCCACCCACAAAGTGGACAGATGACTGTATAAAGGTGCTAGGAAGACACCAGATGCAGGCCGCTAGTAACCGGCCAATTTGGCTGCAATGATGATGATGAAGGATCAAGAAACTACAAATTACTTAGGTACTGATAGAAGCGTTCGAGGAGGTATTTTGTATACCTACTCAATTAAAAAAATAGATGTTAAAAAATAATACCATTGTTATTGTTGGGCACGTAAACTAGGGGCTAGAAGAGGGGGCGTATTTAGGGCCAGTCAAAAATATTATAGTTTTTCTTTATTATCCTACCTTTTCCTGCTGTTGTGTGTTCTTATTATGGCTGGCTTTGTATGTCACTTGTAGACTCCGAAAAATGCACATACAAATGAGCAATATAAACCCCGAATAAACAACGAATCATCAGATTATGATAACAATATAAAAACGGACCCAAAATACTTCCTTTTTAAATGTCATATTTTTATTTACACTTTTTTTGGGGTTATCACATAATTTATTAAGCCATTCGCCCTTGACCAAACAAAGCGGCCTACTTAGTAATTTAGTCGGTGGGCAATGACACCGTCGACAATGACAAGCCTTAACGAAAAATCCGGCAAATGCGTTAAAACACGCAACAAATTATACAGGGTGAGTTTTGGAAACAGGCAGAATACATTTTAGAATATTAACTAATTCAGTAATTAGGACCCGACTCTATGGAGGTCTTTAATTAAGGAACTCAGAGGTGGAATTGTGTAAAGCAATCGTAATCATTTGACAGTTCATAACGTACAATAAAGTCAGTTAAACAAAGCGTTTGACAGAATAATCGTACGTTATGAACTGTCAAATGATAACGATTGCTTTACACAATTCCACCTCAGATTTACATAATATTATAGCGTTCGAGTTAAATGTGCAAAGTTATAACTCAGTATAGGTAACCACAAAATTCTGACATAATAATATACCATGTGAGCTCCATTGCACTACTTGTCTTATTACTTGTTTTATTTACAGACAGATAAGATATGGTTAACAAAAGTTCGTCAATAGCGAAAAGAACCTCAAGATTCAAGAAATTAAAACAGATATTTAATGATTTAAATGTCTGTTTTAATTTATTGAGGTTCTTTTAGCACCAGAAGGATTTAATAAAGGCGTTTGTAAGTTTTACCACAGGTTCTACTTCAGCTCTCATTCTGTGTTTAAATCATTAAATGTCAGTTTTAATTTCTTAAGGTTCTTTTAGCACAAAAAAGATTTAATAAAGGCGTTTTTAAGTTCTACTTCGACTCTCATTCTGTAAGAAAATTTTCAAGATATTATCACAGAGTTTCCACCATTGCTCGCGTGTAGCTATTTAGAGATTATAACCTGAACTAAATTAAGATCTTCATTAGATTATATCGCGTAATTGAAAACTATATTGAAGTATTGCAAACGCGCTGGACGTGTTCAATATAAAAGTGTCCCAACCCTCATTTTCCGAGTTTTTAGTGAAGAAAAAAACACATTTTCTCAATACTCATTCAGTTATGCATTATTCTTTATTTTATAACTCAACTTGTACATTGTAATGTCCGCGATTAAAGTAGAGCAAATGAATATTTTTTAAATTAGCACAACCTTCAATTAGAAAATAATTAAGTATGGTAAAAAACCACAAACTGTTTTGGCGCTGCTGTAATACAAGTATGTAGCATGTTTGATATTTACGAAGACAAAATTAATAAATAGCAGTCTCACTACAGAATACAGATACATGTCATTATAATATTGTAGTATACTTTTATTTTATCATACAAAACTTATATTTGTTTATTTAGAATAACCTAAAAATATAATATTGCATTCACAACAACAGGATTGAGTCACAGAGCTACAAATCAAAGACCTGCATCAATTTATATAATTTAGTCTTATTTTTAGATAAAAGATGTTGTTTTCAATATATCTTCAACGTTGCCAAATATCTTAGAGGGCATTTTTTTCCTCAACAACACATTTATACTGAAAGCTGATGTCAGTATGGAAATGTCCTTTAACTCTTTAATTATTATTAGTTTCTTGTATTAGCAAATAGCCTGTAATAGGTTACTTTAATCAAGTGAATTAACCAGGTGTTCATCAATAACAATCAGTTGCGTGACGTACGGACAATTGAATGGAACTAATATTATGTTACGAGCTAGTATTTGAATAGGGAAAAGTAATACGACAGCGTTTATTTACTATTCGTAATAAGTTTTTATTTGATTTGATTACATTCCAGGCTATACAAAAAAGAACAGCAACTGCTATCATTAAATCGCCAACGAAAAAATAAAAAAAATTCGAACATACGAAGTTAAACTACTGAAATTTAATAAGTGCTATTTGGCGGGCAAAAATATTTAAACACCGATAACGACATTGTTCCACGCACATCACTAGATCCCGATAAAAATGGACGCCTCGCAAAATATCGTAATCTTTGTATTTTATACGAGATCTCATCTTGTGAGTAGAATACTCGATTGTGTTAGCAATCAGTAGGTATACTGTATTCTGTATGCTTTTCAGGAGCCTTTCAGTAACTTGGCCCACTTTCAGCTTGGTCCACGGGCCAAGTATCCGGTTTGAATTTATAATAGTTTATCTTCCAGTGACTGGGCCCAACTTAAATGTTTTATTAATAAATTAAACACCAAATCAACAAAAATCTACTCTAGAATCTTAGAGATGGGCCCAGTCACTGGGAATTTAAAAAAACATTCAAACCAGCAATTTGGCCCATGGACCAAGCTAAAAATGGGCCAAGTCACTGGAAGACTCCTTTTCACGTCTACTTGTATTTTAGAGACACGCGACACACAGTTTATAAAATTAGTTTGTTCTTTTTCTTGCATGGGAAGAGTGTAGCAACTTTTTTGTGCTTAAGATGATAATTATGTAAAAATGAATTTGTCTGTCTGCTTGAGATTTGATGGGTCGTATCGGATCCATCTTCTAAATCAGATTTATTTTCAGCCTTGTGATCAGCCTAAATATTGAAATTCAACTAATTTATTCTGCCTCAAAACTGTGCTTGTTATTGAATCGAGTTTTGGGCTTCGTTCAGGTATCATTATGTATCAAATCTATTAAAAAAATACCAACTCCTTTTGGCACGGACAAACGTATAATTTATATTGTAAAATATGCTTTGTCATCGCCAGCAACAAAACCTCTGCATAAACAATCTAATAATCTAATTACCATTCATTCTAATTCGTACCCAAGACGCAACATGAGCCCAACCTAACATTTCACAAAAAGGGTTTTGCCGCATTTCATAAATGATGCCGAGCCCCGCATTACGGCAAACGCACCGGTACAGAGTAAAGGCCGTGTTGGGAATTGTTGCAAGAGTTTTAACCGCAGGACTTAACGAGCATCGCTCTGGAATGTGCCACAGTAAAATGATTAACATACAGTAGGTACGTCAATTTTACCTTAAAAAAGGCTAAAGGACACTGTTTTTGGCCATTTTTGAGAAAAAAAAGTCACAGTAGGTACCTAAATTTTTTGAAAAAAGTAAAAAGGCTAAAGGACACTTTTTGACCATTTATGACGCAAAGAAAAAGTTCTTCACTAAGTACGTTGTTGTATGGAAAAGACAAGCGGACATTTTTATTCGCATATTTTTATTATATCGACAGATTTATAACATTACATGAACAACGCATTAGAATTACTGCTTCTCCTAATGACATCAAGTATTTTATTCCCACAACAAGTACCTACATACCTACTGGGCTCAATGGTCCTTCCAACAATTTACAAGATCAGTATTATTATATCAAATCTCCAAGTTATTAAAAGCTCGACAAGTATTAATGGTTTCAATTTTCTCTGAAAATGATAATCTTAATGGATTAGGACATTTCGTTTGGAAACGATTAGAGAACCGACATTTTGCCGTTCAAAACTTCAGGGCACGCAAAATATGTAGATCATTGGTTCCCAAACTTATTTGAGACGCGCCCCCTTTCGACCATACAAAAAATTCCGCGCCCCCCTTCTCCAGTCAAGATTGTTTATTGGTCGTATCGAGTAGTCTGAAATGCATTAAAACTCATAAAAAAACTGACAGAACCGCAGTTTAAGAAGATCCTTATTAAAGTAGCCAGTTTAAAGTGGATGGGCACTGGGCAGTTAAATGACAAAATGGCTTGTGCATTGACTTGGCGTAGGAAAGCGAAAAAACCTAAAATGAAAAGACAAAGGATAAGAGAACAGGAAGATTAATAGTCATTTGTAAATTACATCCAATTTATCACCCGTTTTGAGCTTTGAAAAAAATTAATAGCTTGATTCATTAAAATGTCTGATTGAGAGAGGTCTTTGTTTAGAAATAGAAGTTTGAACTGAGAAGAAATATTATCTTATTAGAAGAAATTCACGTACAACTACCGCAAACAGTACAAAATTTATGAACAAGCTATTTTTTCCACGCACGTAAAGATATTCAGGGGAAAGTAAAAAGTTAAAATTACGAAACTGCGCCACACGTGTAGGTATAGGTATATAGGTCGCCCAACGAAAGTTGAGGCGAACAGGTACTCACACTAATGTAATACTTGAATACAGAACACAAAAAACACATTACACATTCAAGTTTAGGTATCGAATACATTCGCTACCTCCTTCGTGTAAAATGTCTGCCAGCGAGACAGAAAGCACTAGTCAGAACGACTTAGCAAGACGTCAGCGCAGACAACGTTGTCGTATACAGATACCTACAAATCTTTGCTTGCGTTGATGGCCTCAACTCTCGTTGGGCGACCTATAAAAAACGTAAACCCCAGGGCAATGTTTTTATATTGGGGGCACAAACTTTAGATGGGCTTACACCTCATCTGGCAGGCCGTCAGGTTCGGTCATGGAGGGATCGGAAAAGTAACTGCCAATTTTGGAAATGGATTATAAATAATGACAAAATATGAGCCGGATTTATAGCTCGAGCGTCGATCCGTGAAGAGATATTGGCCCGTATTCTGACACGGTCAAAATATGATTTAAACTCAAGTAAGGTCACCGGTGGCGAAGCATAGAGCAATGATTGCTTTTTTATGCTTCAACAGATGACACTTTGTTCATACTTAGTTGCTTTCGTCCCGGGTGACCTTAAGTATAGTAAACAATTTTGCTGTGGAAATCCTTGGAGACCAAAAGACGCCTTTTTGGTTGAAATAATGATGATAAGTGAAATCGACAACCAATAATTTAAAAATTCTTTTACGAGTAGAAAGTTCTACAGATAAGAGAATATTTTAATTATATTGTTTGTATGCAATATGCTCCGAATCTACTCGAACAATTTGAAGAATTAGTTTCACCATTATTGATGAACACATAGGAGGTACAAAGTTCGCCGGGTCCGCTAGTGGGTCCTCTAAAAATCCCTCCTGTGTCCTCCTAAAAGCACATTTTCCGTCACCTACTACATGTATAAGTCGGGATTAAGCCAACATTATCCATAGGATAAACCCGAGTTGTTTTACTATCCAGCAGATAGAACGGTTTGCCCATTTTAGAAAATATATGCTGCGAAATTTTACATTGTTTGGGATATAAACACAGCATAGAAAGAACAGCCAGCTCAGAGTTATAAAGTGTTGCATAAAAAACGGTGAAAATACTATGAAGACTTATTGGCTAGGGAGTAAATCCGTACCGCGCGGGAATAACTTGACATGTCATTTTTGCGTACTTTTCAGGGGAGCGATTTTAAAGTTTAGAGTTCTCTGGTAAATCTGAATGAATGATAATTGATATTTTTATGATTGAAATAAGCTAATGTGATGCGTATCTTTCGATTGGCGTAAGAATTTGATTAAATTATCTTCTTAATCTATCAAAAAAAAAGACTTGTCAAGTTGTGTACCGACGACTTGTCAAGTTATTCACCAAAGAAAAACAAACATTTAAGGTGTAAAAATTGGATTTAACTTAATTATTTTGAATGAAGTTTGAGTAAAAAAACAAAACATAAAAATAGAACATATTTTTATCACTTTTGCAATGAAATAGTATCAAATTTATTAAAAAAATCAAATATAATCGCAGATTATGATTGCTTTTGATTAGATAATTGTACGTTTACTTAAAATTAAAAAAAAGACAAATAAAAGAACAAAAGCCATGCTTCATAACAAGCACAATTAATTTTAATTATTTTAGGCTTACAAATAATTAAAATTAACTGAAATATTTTTGCGTAAGGTCGACACGCCCTTTCGCGTCCACCGTCCACTTCACGTCCAAATGACGGATCACTCTAGAACGAAAGCTATTGCTATGATTCCCTGAATGTATGACAGGTAAACCCACATTAAAAAAATCTTTAGCATGCTACCGTTTTTGCCAAAAATAAATCCCACGTGAGCAGGTGCGCGTTTCAAGGTAAGTTTTTAATATATTTAGGTCTAGTTTTGGATTTACCGCAGTCTCTAAGCCTTAACCATGAACCATACAATACGGATAATGATATCGGTTATTGTACTTTATTAAATGACACTTAAAATAAGGTGGATGCGAATTTACTATAATGAAATTTCCACTTTGCGTCAGAAGTGATCGCGGTCTGATCTAACTGGGTCTAAAATATTAAAATATACAAAACAATGCATGTTTTATATTATTTAAAACGTTATTTACATGACCTATCGAACACAAAGATTTTTTCAGTACTTAGGCCTTTTCCTGGACGCTAATACACGCTCCAAATGTAGCTTACCCTTTGTGATAGCCAATTTGCGTCCTCACTATCACGACATTTTTTTAAATACAGAGTACAGACGNCTAGTAAAAAAATAAAAGTGCAGGTCGAGATGTCAAGTTATTCCCGCGCGGTACGGAAATAGAACTTTAAAAAAATCATTGGGGTAGTCCTAAGTTCAGCAGTGGACGTCCTGTGGCTGAAATGATGATGATGATGATGAAGTAAGAGCTCGTATTCACTTCATTATGGTACATTTAATTAGTAACAAAATTGCCAAGTTCGTAGCAGAAATCGTAGATTCGTAGCTACGGCTGTTACAACGCTACGAAGAAAATCATACTACGAAACTTGACCTTGCAGTGTACAAACGCCCGTATTCACAAACATTACTATGAGGTCTCACAGTGCGCGTGGACGCACAGGGTCGCACACGAACCAATCACAGAGCTCTCTTCAACGCTGTGCGTTCAATTTGCTGCTTCACTTAAGCAAGCATCGTTTGTGAATACGGGTATCAGTCTAGTTTGATAATAAAATAAATCCGTATTTTTGAACAAAGTGACTTGGCTGTTTTATTTTATCTACGTACGAGGTCACGTAAAGTAAACGCTTTAGTTTACGACCCGAGCTAGGACGTAAAAGTTGGAATAAATTACATTTACTTGTATATTTTCAACCGTTACCGTAATATTTGTTCAATGTTATCACTAAATTAAATAAGGTTACAGCATAGGCACACTAAAAAAACAAACACCTACACATCCATAGGTCATCATCATTATCACTTCAGCCACAGGATGTCCACTGCTGAACATAGGCCTCCCCCAATGATTTCCAAATTGGCCGGTTGGTAGCGGCCTGCATCCAGCGCCTCCCTGCTACCATTATGAGGTTACCTATAAATGTACAATTATCAAACGCGATTCTATTATACATGGTTAATACTTTTATACAAGGTGTACCGACGACCTCATAAAGGGCGCTGGATGCAGGCCGCTACCAACCGGTCATTATGGAAGTCATTGAGGGAGGCCTATGTTCAGCAGTGGACGTCCTAAGACTGAAATGATGATGATATCAATTATTGATATCTACGCGTGCGAAGTTTCGGGCAAAGCTAATATATTAAACAAGAGTATAAGTTCTTATTTGGCACAGAAAAGAAAAAAACAAATCGCAAAAAACAAGTCAGCAGAATAAAGTAATGTGAATAGGAAAGTAGAAAAGTTAGTGTTAGTTGTAGAAGTAGGACCAGTAACCTGATTTGGGATGTTTTAATAATAGACAGTCTGGAAAGTTTGCTACTACACTCTGGGAGATAGCCCACTTTTCTTGAAATACACCTACGTTATTCAGAAAGACGTTTCTATTTTAATGATAGTTCTTTTTACTGTTTACATAAATAAATATCCTTGGACATTTTACACTACGCTTCTAGTCTCAAACTAAGCTAGAACTATGGATACTAGACAACGGATATAAACAGACTTAAATACTTTTTTTGTAAATACATACATATTATACATAGTAAATCCAAATAAACCTATTGCCAGTCAAGTTCGTTCGTTTCAGCCAAATAATGTCCACTGCTGGTCCAATGGCCTCCCCCAAGAATTTCCACAATGACCGGTCAAGTAAGATTTGGTCAATAATATTTAAATAATGGCGAATGATAGAGATATCCTTCGTTTCTTGAGTTTCAGTAAATATGTGGCACTTTATTGAGGCCTCACGCGGACTTCTTGAAAGAGTTTGAAGTGATGCAATATTTTGTTTTTGAATAAACAACTTGCTTCATTTTACAAGAAGCCTTGATGATGATTACATTTGTTCTTTCGCTGTGGATCATTAATATCTGAACATTCATCAATACTACCACTAAAAAATGAAAACGTAGCCAACGACAGACATATTGATTGATGTGTCTGGGCTCTGGGGACGTTTTATTACGGAGTAATTTATATTTGATAGCTTGTGGTTACAAAAACTTAATCTATGCTACATTGCATTTCATGAAAGATCATTTAGGACAATTTAATATCAATTACAATATTCCATTATGTTTAAATGATAAATTTGAGATTCCTCAATGTTTGTAATGTTACGAAATCTATACTTCTATACTATCTCTATACTAATCTAACTTGCTTTCACGTCTAAACCACTGAACCGATTTTGATGAAATTTGGCATGGAGATAGTTTGAGTCCTGGGAAAGAACATAGTTTTTATCCTGGTTTTGGAAACAGGGACGCGCGCGATAAAGTTTTTCTGTGACAGACAAAATACCACGCGAGTGAAGCCGCGGGCGGAAAGCTCGTCGAAAAATATTTATTTATTCATGAATAGAACGATAGTACCAATTACACTATTCAAATAAGACTTAACAAAGTTCAGAATAATATGTTTTAATGTATGGCACAATTATTGTAAAAGGTAAGCTTCGTGTAGTTCAAATGACCAATTAAACTAGAATAAGGCTGGACTGGATTCGTTTGAATCCCAGAAAGGTTCTTACAAAGAGGAAAATAAAGAAGATTTCCGGGAAAAACGTAAAAACCCAAATCCGGGCAGAGACGAGTTGAAAATAATAATGAAGTTCAAAAGGCTCTTCTGGAAAAATATTTATATTTACCAGAGAATTTTACTGTGCATAGTGTTCTGACTAAAATAGTACATTCAATATTCTATTTTTTATTATGACCGAAGAGTAGGGGAACCTGTTGTACTCAGGCCAGTTTTTCGAATTTTGATTTTTTGAAAAATANAACTAAATATGAACTCTTAAATGGAGTAAAATGCTACTTGGGATGGCCTCCCCCAAGAATTTCCACAACGACCGGTCAAGTATGATTTGGTCAATAATATTTAAATAATGGCGAATGATAGAGATATCCTTCGTTTCTTGAGTTTCAGTAAATATGTGGCACTTTATTGAGGCCTCACGCGGACTTCTTGAAAGAGTTTGAAGTGATGCAATATTTTGTTTTTGAATAAACAACTTGCTTCATTTTACAAGAAGCCTTGATGATGATTACATTTGTTCTTTCGCTGTGGATCATTAATATCTGAACATTCATCAATACTACCACTAAAAAATGAAAACGTAGCCAACGACAGACATATTGATTGATGTGTCTGGGCTCTGGGGACGTTTTATTACGGAGTAATTTATATTTGATAGATTGTGATTACAAAAACTTAATCTAATGCTACATTGCATTTCATGAAAGATCATTTAGGACAATTTAATATCAATTACAATATTCCATTATGTTTAAATGAATAATTTGAGATTCTTCAATGTTTGTAATGTTACGAAATCGAAAAATTTTAATATGTTTTAATGTATGCCACAAATGTAAAAGGTAAGCTTCAAGTATGTCGTGTGGTTCATGCGACAAATTAAACTACAGGAAGCCTGGACTGGATTTGTTTGAATCCCAGAAAGGTTCTTACAAAGAGGAAAATAAGGAAAATTTCCGGGAAAAACGTAAAAACCCAAATTCGGGCAGAGACGAGTTGAAAATAAAAATGAAGTTCAAAAGAATCTTCTGAAAAAATAAGGACTAAATCTTTATATTTATCAAAGAACTAGCTTTCCGCCCGCGGCTTCGCCCGCGTGGAATTTTGTCTGTCACAGAAAAACTTTATCGCGCGCGTCCCTGTTTCAAAAACCGGGATAAAAACTATCCTATGTTCTTTCCCGGGACTCAAACTATCTCTATGCCAAATTTCATCAAAATCGGTTGCGAGGTTTAAGCGGGAAAGCGTAACAGACAGACAGACAGACAGACAGACAGACAGAGTTACTTTCGCATTTATAATATTAGTTGGGATTGTGCAGTGTTCGGACAAAACAGTACCTTACCTATACATTCAAGGAGGAGGTTCTTTTTCGTCGTCCCAAATCTTAAGAATCACAAATTCTACAAACGTACACTTTCCAAGTTCAAAATTGAATTACCTACAGTTCAAATGCAATCCAAGTTTCGGATCTGACTGCAAAGACGTAAGTCTAAACTGAGATAGCCAAGACGCTTTGAATAGAAGCAAAGTTTGGATAGATACATTTCGGTGAATTGCATTTTGAAGAAATAGTGGCTCAGATTTGCTAGGTATTGGAGTCAGACTAAAATATCATTTCACGATGAAAGATGTAAGAGCCAACGTAAGAAGCACCTAAGTAAGAAAAGCCGTCCAATACTCTATATATTTTTTTATAAATGCACTATCTAGCTGAAGCTACTCTATCCCTTGTGCATGATTTACAGAGTATAAAATTATGGTAGAGTCAAACAAAATAAACAGTCATATTATTATTGTTACATCGGCGATTTGCGACATAGCCAAATTGGTTTAACCGTATTTAATCCACTTGGTATTTGGTCGGCTTTGTCCATTCTGTGAACCGACGATTTCGAATTTGGTCCACTTCGCAAATCTTCGAATTCGTAAGCGTCCATTTTGCGATTCTATTTTTATAATATTGAACGTACAAATCCCCCTGTTCAACGATTGCCATAGCCCAAAATGCTGTCGCTAATAAATCGATGTATCAAACTACTTACCTAAACTTAAAACGACAGAAAAGATATATGAAAAATATCTACATCTCTTCATTTATTAAACAGATATTTCAGTCTAAATGTTCCAACAACAGCTAAGTAGTTATCCACCGAAGCGAATACATTAATGTAGCTATAAATGGGTCCGCTCCTAAGGCGTGTATCCAAGTCGACTTGGCCGTTAGTTAAAAATATATCTATTAGCAATTCGGTCGACCGTCGACGGTTTTATTGTCTAGGCACAGCCAAGAAATAACAGCCAGAACATTGATTGGAATGCGCTAATAGTGACCTTTCGGCTTTAATTAAGATGATTGGATGAACGTAAAAATAGTTTGATTAGTTAATAATTAACAAAAGGACGCTGGTAGGTCAGCTCAGTAGGTAGTTAATCAATGATTGTACATTTTTGTCTTTACAATTAAATAAATGATTCTGTATGAATTTAGTAACAGGTGCCTTGTGCGAGCTTACATCAATGACGAATTATACAGAATCCCTAGCGGATATTTTTAAGCACTAAAATCTTTGTAGATTTTTTGACGCACTCGCTTACACGTTCAATGCAAACTCGCACTAAGCACGCGCCACACAGTAGGTAGGTAGGAAATAAAAAAAATCTTATGAATTACTTAAAAAATAATAGTTATTTTTTGCGTTTTAGCATTTTTTAGGTAGTTTTTGTTTGAGTTTTTTTTAGTCTAATTAATAATTTTGTTTATTAAATTATTTAATAATAAACTGGCTGTTCTTTTTGGCTTATGACGACACTGAAATATCGTGCCGTGTAGGTATTCAAGGTAACACTTGTAATATTGAGTGTAATAATTTCTACCGACGGCAAAGGAAATAGTTTTATCGGAAAACCTAGACTCTAACGTGTTCATAGTCTAGGAGTTCCTAGGCTAGGTTAAATATTAAATAGTAGTTGTAATTATTTTCTCGTTTTCCCGTTGAATTAACTATAAGGAATTTCAAGACTGCCGGAGACTACAGACATTTATTTGACCGATAGTTGGATTATTTGAAGAAAGTGGAATTTTGAGCGTCCTCATTTCACCTCGGAACCATTTCACCCAGGTCTTTACATCAGCTGTTAACAATGGTGAATTAATTCCAAGGTGAACAATGGCGACCGCTTTAGTCTGCTCAATTCACCTGGAAAATAAAGCTAGGTGAAATGAGAATACTAAAAATTCCACTTTCTTCACCCAGGTGATCAAAGTAGAATAATCCGGGATACTATATGAAAGAGCGCACATTACACTGATTTGGTATCGGCCGATTCTTCATACAAATTAGAAGTTTTTTTTATCCACCCGGTGGAAAAAAATGTAAGGTAGCAGATAAAAAAGAATGACATCGCAATTCACTTAAAATTTAGCTAATTGAAAGAAGTATTGGTAATCGTACTTGGCCATGCTATATCAAAGATGTATTAACTCTTTTAAACCGAAAGTCGAACCATTGCTGCACAAAAGCCTTCCTATTTACTACTTCTTTTATCGGAAAGCAATTCAGTTTAATGAAAAACGCGTAAACTAGTCCACAGCATAAACTAAGCCGTAAAATAACCATTAATAATTTATCCCAGTTAGTTTTCTTGGGACGTTTTATATCTTTCTTTTATGGTGTTTACCACACATATTATTATGCTAGAAGTAGGTAAGTATTGGGAAAATCAACACTGTAGAATTGTGTAGAATAAACTAAGTCCAAGGGTGGATTCGACCAAAGAAGAGTAATATTAATCTCAGAATGAATTGTCAGTTATTCGACATTTTGACATATTTCCCATACTGAAACTGTCAATGTGCTAGTTATACCAGGATTATTCTCGGATAAAAGTTTGGTCGAATCGGGCCTAAGCATATTAGTTATCTAGCTAACCCCGCTGGGTAGGCGAGCAGGATAAAATTAATTTATGTATGTTGCCCATTATGATATCCACGAGAATGTAGGATACGGGACTATTCCCACCGCTGCAACTCCTGTGTAGCCAGGATCTACAGCTTGACGGCCAATTAAAAGCCCAACCAGTGAAGGTCAAGTTTGTGGAGGAGGAAAGCTAAACTGTCATTGGACCCGCAAGGAATTAATCGTTCGTTCGTTCGTTCGTTTCAGCCGAAAGACGTCCACTGCTGGACAAAGGCCTCCCCCAAGGATTTCCACAAAGACCGGTCCTGCACCGCTTGCATCCAGGTACTTCCCGCGACCTTCACCAGATCGTCGGTCCACCTAGTGGGAGGCCTGCCCACGCTACGTCTTCCAGCTCGTGGTCGCCACTCAAGAACTTTCCTGCCCCAGCGGCCATCAGCTCTTCGAGCTATGTGCTAAAAATATTCGCTAAAATCAAGTGGCAGTGGGCGGGCCACTGCCACTTGATTTTAGCGATTCTGCGGGCTATGTCAGTCACTCTGGTTCTCCTACGGATCTCTTCATTTCAGATTCGATCACGCAGGGAAACTCCGAGCATAGCACGCTCCATCGCTCTTTGGGTGACCTTGAGCCTTCTTATGAGGCCCATAGTAAGCGACCACCGACACTAGTTTGCAAACTCAACTATTTATTTATTTAAAAGCCATAAAATCTATACGAGTAAAAGCTAAAAACTTTTCAGAGCTAGGATGAAGTTTTTTTAATGCATTCATGTCTTGGAATTTAGGAAAATGGTGTCAACAACCCAATTGTGTAAAAACTACACATTTTGCGGTAAGTATAATAAGTTCTTGTCCACGTTAATGAATAACTAACCTACAGTATTACTTAGCCGCTGCTATGAATATTCAATAGGACATGCCCCACTAATTAATGGACTTAGTTACATTTTATGTTACTAGAGCAAAATCTAGGGTAGTTCTACCTACGTATAATGGACGAAATAACTGAAAAAGCGAATCTCGTAGAGACGATGGCCGTTGGGGCAGGAAAGTTCTCGAGTGGCGACCACGGGCTGGAAGACGTAGCGTGGGCAGGCCTCCTACTAGGTGGACCGACGATCTGGTAAAGGTCGCGGGAAGAGCCTGGATGCGGGCAGCGCAGGACCGTTCATTATGGAAAACCTTGGGGGAGGCCTTTGTCCAGCAGTGGCCTTTGGCTGGAACGAAACGAACTGAAAAAATGGACTCATTATAGTGGTTATTTCAAGTACTCTAACGCCCGTATTCACTAACGATTGCTTAACTTAAGTGAAGCAGCAACGCTATGCGAAGTCTAATGCACAACGTTGAATAGAGCTCTGTGATTGGTTCGTGTGTGTCACTCCGCCACTCAAGTATTGTCCATAGACAACCTATTCATAAATAGGTTTTAATTTAGTTGCGGGTCAAATGACAGTTTAACTTTCCCTCGGGACAAACTTGACCTTCACTGGTAGGCTGTGGATGCTGGCTACACAGGAGTTGCAGCGGTGGGAACGAGAGGTGGGAATAGTCCCGTTTAGCTGACTAAGGCCCGGTTTTTTGATTCGTAGTTAAAATAACAAATTGTTAAATTTTGCTACTAATGGTTAAATATTAACAAAATGTTAACTAATAGTTTAAAAATGTATTAAAAGTCAAGCTAACCATTGTTCGAAAAACATTTTTTTCTAATGTGGTTAAATACCACTTGTCATTTGACATCTGTCAAATTTGACCATTGGTTATTTTAACTACGAATCAAAAAACCGGGCCTAAGGTTAAGAGAAAACAAACGTAGTTAATGGTTTTAGTGATTGATAACTACCATGTGCTCTTCATTTGTTTCCCATGACGTCTAGACAAATGAATTTACCCAGACGAGTTAGAGACAACTTATATTTGCGTCGAACAGTTAGATAGTACGAGTATTTCTCAGACATTGGCTCTTTGCCAAAATTGGTAACCTAACCAAAATATTTTTGGCCAGCCAGTGTGAATTTGGTTGGCATGTTTAAGTTTTAATACTAACATGTCAGCAACATATCCAGTAAATAAGTTAGATGGCTCAAAATGTGCTGGTTGAGTTAGATAAAAATAATACCTCTTAGGGAAATGCCACTGCCAATTCAAATGTAGTTAATTTGATCCCAATCGACTGCTAAACTATAGATAAACTGTGTGAACTGAAGCGTATTTAGCTAAACTACATTTAAAAACAAATTCCTTCGCTGCGTCTGTCTGTTCCAGATAAAGTCAAAAACTACTAGACGAATTTTCATACAGTTTTCGCCATAAGATAGAGTAATTATGATTTAATTGTTCAATGGAGGAGTATGATAGTTTTTACCCTCGTTTAATAATAAGGGTTGTTACGGACACTATAATCTTTCTGTGACAGACCGATAGTTAAGCGAGGGAAACCGCAGGAAAAATCTAGTTAGTATTATTATTTTTAAAACCATTACTGCAGGCTACGGAGGACATAAAACATTTTTATCGTTTCTATCGCGGTAAAAACCCTTTGTTTTGTTGGACGCAGTTTTTAATTTATGCTAAGCCTTTTCCCATTTGACCTCCATTGCTTTGCACTAGTGGGAGCTTTTAATGCTTGTAGTTGTAGCAATTAAACTTTCACTAGTTATTACCCGCGACTGTGTTTGCATGTTAGTTCAGTAATATAAGAGTCATAGAAGATACCTTTCTAACGCTAACACAAACATTACTATAAGGTCTCACAGTGCGCGTGGACGCACAGGGTGACACACGAAACAATCAGAGATATATTTAACGCTGTGCGTTCGATTTGCTGCTTCACTTAAGCAAGCATTGTTTGAAAATACGGGCGAAGAGTAAAAACATTTATATGTGCAAAAGTGTAAATAAATAAATAAATAAAAATAAAAATAGGACACGTGGAAATACAGGGTTACGGATTCATACTGAATGGGGATCTATCTGTTTAGGAAAAGACTTGACAACAATCCCCCATATAACATGAAGTAACTCGGATGACGAAACTATAAATCAGTTTAACACATACATCGCAATAATTACATTAACACAATGAAGATACACCAAGTAGAGTTACCTCATTTATCTAAGAGTTATCGGGGTTTGGGAAGAATAAAAATCACTCCAGGATTTAAGCTAATCATTTGCTAAGGGATTTCTATATAACCAAGGAACTTGGAGTCTCCTAGGAGAGACAGGGGCACTTACACAGGGTGTGCTTAAAAAGACACTAGCTCATCATCATTCTTGCTTCATCAAACCTCTGATTACTTTCGTTGCGGGTCCAATGACTGTTCAACTTTCCCCCGGAAAAACTTGGTCTTCACTGGTTGGGTTTTTATTGGCGGTCAAGCTGTAGACCCTGGCTACACAGGAGTTGCAGCGGTGGGAACGAGAGGTGGGAACAGTCTCTTAATTTGTGATGCGTTCTTTGGTCTTAATGATCCTGGCTACACAGCAGTTGCAGCGGTAGGAACGAGAGATGGGAATTATAGTTCCGTAGTTGGAGGTATTCGTCCTTTGGCCTTGATGGGAAGTGAACCCACTGCGTTTGATTCCATTGCGATGCAAATAATAATAACACTGTTTGTCAAGGACCTCTCTACAATAAATCACAAGCCTAGCAATTATAAATACATGATACTGTGTTCAACTAATTGGGGTCAGTTTGCAGTGAAATGTTTCATAATTTCCATAATACCACATGGTGTAGTATGATATGATAATGTTGTATTAGCATTAAAAGGTCGTACGCATTCAGTACCGTACACTTACTAAAATCAAGTGGCAGTGGGCGGGGCACATACCTAGCTCGCAGAGCTGATGGCTGCTGGGGCAGAAAAGTTCTCGAGTGGCGACCACGGGCCGGAAGACGTAGCGTGGGCAGGCCCCCCACTAGGTGGACCGGCGATCTGGTGAAGGTCGCGGGAAGTACCTGGATGCGGGCAGCGCAAATCCTTGGGGGAGGCCTTTGTCCAGCAGTGGACGTCATTTGGCTGAAACGAACGAACGATCGTGCTATTTTGCAACCAAATTGTGCAGTTTGATTTGCTGTTGGCTGTTGTACGTTTTGTTAGAACAACGATAAACCTGTGTAATAAATTTAGATGAAATACCGTTGCAACATAATCTATGACGCGCAACATGCAACGTCTGTTGTCTAAAAATATACCATCGGAGTTTAATAGTATATTTTATTTAGGTATATCGCATGCGCGCGTAAAATACGTGTAAGCTCTATATTTTATTACAATGTTTGGAGTTTGTTATGCTATTTTAATATAAGTATTTTAGCCTTTTCAGTATTTAGTTAGTATCTACTTCATCATTAGAGAAAGGACAAATCTGACAACATCATAAGTAGGATAGCTTGGATATTAGGAAGAAACAATACCGCTGTTACATGTAACAAAATGTTAATTGGTTAAAAGATACAAGTAACAACATAATCACAAAGATCTTTTACTATTAGAAGCCACCAAAGTGCGCAATATTGTAAACAATCGTGCGTAGCTTTTGCGTAACTGCTTTCACGCATGTAAGTTCGAGAACATTCTATGAATTACTTTTTGCATGAATCCACTAGCTAGTGTAACATCACTGCTCTGAACGTAACGGGACGAGTCTAATCCCACCACTGCAACTCCTGTGTATCCAGGATCTACAGCTTGGCCTCCAATAAAGCCTACATAGTGAAGGTTGAGTAGTCCCGGGGGAGACAGTTAGCTACAGTCTTGAAACCCGCAACGAATTTAATCAGAAGAATACCTAACAAGCGGAATTGAAGGTAAGACTAGTGGAACATCACCTTGATTTAAGGGATGACGCACACTTCAATTTGCATTAACCTCCACCTTAAGGTGGTCTGAAAAGGTTGCTTTTAGCATAGCTTTTAGACCGACAACGTCAGGGTCTCTCATGGACTTTTAAATTTCCCTGAAGAAGTCTTTTAGTCGTTTAAATTGGAAAAAAACAAAATTTACCAAAAACAATGAAGAGATACGGGATTTACCAACACGTTTGCTACGGCTTCCGCACTCTATGAATGTTTAAAAAAAATATCTGCAATGGTAGGTACACTATAACGCTATGGGCTTCAGGATAAGAAACCCATGTCTACGTCATACTTTATTAAACTACAGCTAGTTTAACTGTGCCAAGAATGAAATTGATAAAAGGAAGGACAGTTTTTTTGGCATAAAGAATTGGAATAAAATAAATCTTCGAAGATTTTTCGAAAAGAGAATAAAATAAATGTGTACCTATTAAACTTGTAGATAGGTAGTTATTTAAAGAAATATCTGTATTCTTTAGAACAAAACTAGAGGCAATACAAAGAAACGGCATAAACTAAACTTACTCGGAAGCAACAGTTCCATTGTTTCAATCGCACTTAACTTGGTCAACACAGAACTTTATTAACTGCACTTTATTTTAAACCTTTTATTCTTTATGAAAAACACAAAAACTGCACACTACACACACACATCTATAAAAATAACTAAATTAATGTCCCCAATTTAAATTAAAAACCTTTTTATTGCACTATTTTGACACAAAATTTTGCACTATTTGGCGAAACTTGCTTTTACCCTAAATTGGTATCCGAACTTTTTAAAATGGTCTCAGAGCTTTTTATTATCGAAGTAATATTCCACTGAAAATCATTTACAGGAGCTTAAAAGCCGTGTTGAGTCTGCGGAATGCCGCAGGCGACTGAAGGAAAGCTGCAAAGCTAAAAGCTTTCGGAAAAGCTCAGGGTTGCCAACGAGGGGAAAATAATGGGGAGACGGGTAATGTGGGGCAGTAAATTAGCTATAACTTGCGTAGTATTATGGCGTCTTTTGTCGATGAAAACTACGCGTTTTCCATTGTTAATAAACAAGTCAATGTATTGATAACTTTTTATTATAAGAAAGTAGTTACTAACACGCGGTTAATAAATATGCAGTTGTAAGTACGATTTACAAATAAAATATAATGTAGTAATACTTACTATGTCCAATGTCCAGTAATTCGATTTTATCAAAGTTAATTATTTTATGTATAAATGATTAAAAAAAATATAAACAGGTATTAACGCTATTTATATTAATTACTTAAATTATTATGCAACGTGAATTTTTAAGAAACGTCGGACAAAATGCCAAATTCCGACTAAAATAGGCGAAGAAACTGAACTGACGCATCCTTTTCATTGCTGTAACGTTGAACCTGTCCAATGGAATAAATAAATAACCATCCTTCTGGCGCAGTCGGGTAAAAAGTAAGGTAAGCTGCATAAAGTAGTGCACACACCTGCAATCTGCATAATTTTGTTGCAGGTACTTCCTACACGATTTATGTGACAGCCCTCGCGAGATTCGCTGTGGTTATTTACTATTGTAACCTTGGCTTCATATGTAGTTTTCTGCTGAATACTCGTAACTAACTCGATTTAACGCCTAGCGCAGTTGGATTCAATTTTTCGAAGTAATTCAAATATTTTCTAGATATACAGGGTGTCCCAGAATGGGTAAATCAAACTGCTAGGGGAGGTAGCTCTACTAATGTACTATCCCTAAAAAATATGAAAAAAAAAAACTCAATACGTATTATTATTCATATTATCTTTTCTCTNTATCCACTGTCGTGTGAAAATACACAGTACGGCCGCATGTGCCAGTCGTAACATAGTGCCGTGCTCGTGTTCTAATGCGGTTTCCTATTATCGATAAATAGAAGTAAATTATAATTTTCTATTTTGTAATTTTAAATAAAAAAATGATGTGTTACTTGCGATTATAAGATTATACAAAAAAAATAATAACAGTAGAAGTAATTAGTAACTGTCAACTATGTAATTACTATAAGAGCTAGTTGAAAGCCTAATATAGGCATTATTTTTGATAAACATATGCGGTACGCAGATCGCCATAATTAAAAAGTAAATAGTTAGTGATAGTAGTTAATAATAACGTATAATAATAAAAAGGTTTTCATACATAAGCATTTTGTGAAATCAGTTTCGAGCCTTGCCCCTAGCGATTTAAAGTATCGATATCTTGTCAACTCCATTTTGTCTTTGTTCTCTCACTAGTTTTCAAAGTGTGCGTCACGTCACGCGGCCATTGATTGGCCATACGGCATACCTTCTGGCCAATCACAGCACTTTTAAGCCGGTTGCACATGTTGTCGTAGACTCTCAGTCGCTTTGTTTTTACACAGTTGAATGTGCGTGTGGGAGCTGTGGTGGGGGAAATGTGGGGACACTGGTTCTCGTTGTAGTTACGCGCGACTTCATATCTATTCTCTTTCTATGATCTGAGATCTTATCTAAGTCTGTCGCTATATCGTTTCGGTAGTTGAGGCACAAAATAAGAACCCTAGCGCGACGGCCGCGGCCGAGCGTAGCGATGCAAAGCTAAGTACTTAATATGAGTTTATCTTGTCTTATTTTGTGGTTGAGGTAAGATAGCCAGTTCCTCTATGGTTGAGGGTTTCGGGTGAAGCTCGTTTCTATCTTTAGCCTGATCATTACTGCTATGGCTAAAATGATAGCATTATTTATTTGCTATCTTATTATCGTAAAAGCTTNAAAACTTAAGTTTTTTGTACAGATCCGCATCCGCATCCGCATCCGCGGATGTGAGCCTCTTTAAATCCGCATCCGCATCCGCATCCGCGGATGTGGAAAAAAGTGGATCCGCAACATCCCTAGTCTGGATGTTTGTTACTCTTTCACGCAAAAACTCTGAGCAGGAACATTAAAGCGAGCCGAATCCGAGCCCGACTTTATACTCGGAATACATAATTTACGGCGGGCTCAGCGTACGTTTAGTTTTATGGAGTGCCTCGGAGGAAGGATATGATTATGGAACTCTTTTATTTCATGTAATTAGTATTTCGCCAGTGAAGAGAGAGATTTTTATGCTTGAAAATCTTACGAATTCATCCCTTTGGAGTCATTCAGTTGATTACACTTTTTTTGGGGACACAATCACTATTTTACGCAAAATTGAAAAGGATACAGTGGTTCTGTGGTCATTAAAGATGGTTTCAGTTGATCATATAACTCTTCATGCTCGTAGTATCATGAAGTTCCTTTCCTTCGACAAGATCTTCCTTGGGCAATACGTTTTATTATTTTTAAAGTGACTTGCTTACGACAACGACTTTCAAGCGAAATAAATCATTTTGATTTGATTTGAACAAGTACTTAATAGAATCTGACGGTACTTTAGGTAGATCCACAATAATAAAAATACTAAAATTAATACCATTTTCTTTTAATTCCCATAAGTAATAATCAATAAATTAAATATCAATCACATCAACCAGCAAACATTATAATTTGCTTTTAATTCTCATAAGCAATTATTATCAATAAATTAAGCATCAACCAGTACTCATTTTAATACAAGTGCGTAAACTGAACTAAGACGATAATGTAGGTGACGCAGAAGTTGCACACGATGAAGGGCAGCGTCCAGTCGAGCGGGATGACCTTGCAGACTGTGAACCGGAGCGGCCGGGCCTCGATGTAGCTGATGAAGCGCTGGATGTCTTTGGCGTGCTTCTGATCTGGGATTAAAAAAAGATACTTAATAACAATACTTAACAGACGCTTCATACTATGGACAAACTTCAGAAAACATAATTTAACTTTATATGAGCGTCCACAGCATGACGCTATGAAGAAGAGTTTAAAGCTTTCAAGCTTACAGAGATTGATGATGATAAAAAAAATGATTTAAAAGAAAAATCTGAAAACAACATTATCAAAATCAGTTCATTCTAGCCTAGGAAGATGATGACAATACATACAAATAAAGTTATTAAATCATACCTCTTTCCAAATAAAGTTTGTCGTGTAAAATCAATTTAATTTTCTGAACCTCTGCCACCAGTAGCCCTGCAGAGAATGCCGGTGAGAAGACCACTATCAACGACTGGGTAGTCGAAAGATACCCGCCAAAGTTGGTACTCTGAAACATTTTACTTTGAAATATACCGAAAACTATAATATTCATATTTTAAATTGTGCACTCTTACATACGATGTCTTACCCATGTTCCATCAGAAGTTAATTGCTTTAAAGTAAAAAAGATTGACGCCGTGCATTCACATGTATTGAAAAGTAGGGCCACTATGCACTGAAACGAAACAAATTGTGTCACTATTTTAGTACAAACTTTGCCATCAAATCTTATGTCTATTCTGAATATAAAAATGAACTTACCACGCCGTCAAACGTTTCTTTAACTTTCTCCGTAACCTCAACGATAGTCATGTAAAGTTTTTGATAGTAAATAATATTTGTAGAGTTTTTGACGATATTGGTGAATTTTTTCATGCGACGATAAACAAAATAGAAGAAGAAGAAGATTATAATGAGGACAATATCCACGCACAACAGAGGTATGAAAAAGACAACTCTGATGACAGTTATTTTAATGCAGATATTCGAGTTTAGAGCACAGAAAAAAACCGCCAAGATGATTCGAAACAATAGAGTAAACAAACATGATATAATAACTAAAATGTCCAAATGGTAGGAATCAGAGTCAATGCCGATAGTGGAATCAAAAGAAGTCAACTCCTTTTGTAGCGTATAAAAGGATTTTTCAGAATCGGAGAAGAGCAGAACCATGACGTAAAAAGTATATTCCAAGCAGAAGACCGAATACCACACTGAAAGCGTCATATCGTCCAAGTATAAATAGAAGCAAATTACACATGCAAGAGCAATGCACAGACATTGAACCAAAGTGAAAAATTTTATCACCCATTTTTGTCTTATAGATGTGTATTTTGCAAAACCAAAGTCCAAAGAAAGGAACAATTGAAGTGCTAAGAATACTTTGGTTAATCTCTTCGAACTCTTCTTCTCTCTATCTTTTGTTTTTATAAGAAAGTTAATTTGTGGGACTACGGGATACGTTTTTTCGTTCACCATTTGGAATAATAAACAGTATGATCACAACAAAAGATCCTTTATGATACAGTAAAACTTGAAGAATGAAGGTACTACTTTAAAAGATTATAATCCATTATAGTCATTTCATTTGAAAAGTAATAAAGTAAAACCGTTTTCGTTAATAAGAATGATGTCTGTGTAACACTATTAATGTCCAATCAATACCTAACATAAGTACCGTATGCACAGGTACAAACATTAAAGTAATGACGACATAGATAGTCCTACTAATATTATAAATGCAAAAGTTTGGATGTCTGGATGTATGGATGTCTGGATGTTTGTTACTCTTTCACGCAAAAACTCCTGAACGGATTTTGATGAAACTTTACAGTAATATTGTTTATAATCCAGAATAACAATATTATAGGCTATAAATTTATGACGATCTGTGACAAATGAAATTTCACGCGGGTGAAGCCGCGGGCAAAAGCTAGTAAATTATAATATTAAAAATGCGATCCTGTTTAATAACGACTAATAAAGGAGACGACGACACAATATCAAGCTTAGCACTACGTATTTTGCGACTAACATAGTGTGATGAACTAGAACAAATTAGTGATCTGCACAACAATGATCTGGTAAGTGATGCAGAGGTCCAGCATGGTGACCGGCAGCGACCAGTCGAGCGGCACCACCTCGAGCACGGTGAACTGCATGGGGTGCCCCTCGACGTATGCCAGGAACTCTTCCAACTCTTCATGGACTTCGCCATCATCTAAAATTGAACAATATGCTATCAATAGACACAAAATATTCTGATCGAAATTCATACTCAAAAATAAAAACTATCAAGTTAAACTAAATTAAATTTTTATGTGACCATTGTTATTTTCTGCCCTTTAGTATTGTTCGTTCGTTTCAGCCGAAAGACGTCCACTGCTGGACAAAGGCCTCCCCCAAGGATTTCCACGAAGACCGATCCTGCGCCGCTCGCATCCAGGCACCTCCCGCGACCCTCACCAGATCGTCGGTCCACCTAGTGGGAGGCTTGCCCACGCTACGTCTTCCGGCTCATGGTCGCCACTCAAGAACTTTCCTGCCCCACCGGCCATCAGCCCTACGAGCTATGTGCCCCGCCCAAAATACCGCAGTGCCTCAAGACAAAAGTGTTTAACCAGTGTGTGTTGCCAGTGATGGTATACGGAGCTGAGACGTGGTCGCTTACTATGGGCCTCATAACAAGGCTCAAGGTCACCCAAAGGGCGATGGAGCGTGCTATGCTCGGAGTTTCCCTACGTGATCGAATCAGAAATGAGGAGATTCGTAGGAGAACCAGAGTGACTGACATAGCCCGCAGAATCGCTAAAATTTCCTATCGAATAAACAGGAACCATTCAAATCGGACCAGAAATCTTTAAGTAATTGGTGTATGTAAAGATTGTAAAGATTTTTGGACGACACAATTGTCACGATTTACGATGAAAACGATCAAATAACGAAGTCCAGGAAAACTAAAAATGCTCATGAAATAAAAACTACTCAGTCAAATTAAATTAAATTGAAATGGGACCAAATGAGAGCTATTTTGCATCGATTTAAAAAAGAATTTCCTAAATCGGATTAGAAACCTCGGCGTAATCGGTGTACATACTTTTAAAAAAAACATACCAAACGAATTGAGAACCTCCTCCTTTTGTTGAAGTCGGTTAAAAATATGCTCAGAGTGGCCTACAACAGCATAATGTTCAATGGCGGAATGTTCGCTGTTCCATTAAAGTGAACTACAAAATAACTGTTTCACTCAAGTACCTCTTTCTAAAAGTAGTTTGTCGTGTAAAAGCAGCCTCAGTTCATCAACTGCCGACGTCACCATACCAGCCGCAACTGCGGGACCACACAGAAGTATGTAGCTTTGTACTGTATACAAAGTATGCAGGATAAAGTCAAAAACTGCAAATTCCTGCAAACACATTTCAAATTAGAAACCATAAACAAAAAGTGCCTATTAATAATGTAAGATATTGATCTTCTATTGTAAACGTAATTATGAATGATCTTACTGCAAAATGCTGAGATTTCAATGTCGTCAAGCCTAAGTAGATCGACACAACTAAATCTGGAAATGTGACTGCTAATGCAAGCACATACTGGAACAATAAAATGTTGTATAAACGTGTGCACAATCACGATTACAATTTTAAACACATAATACTTTACTTACCAAACAATCAAAACATTTTTTTGCTGAGTCTATCGCTAGAACAATGTTCTTATAAACTTCCAAATAATGCGGTATGCGCCGATCATCGCTCCTCCTTTTGAACTTCGATTGAATTGAACCAGTCAAAGTTTTGATCCGTCGATATACAGAATAGAAAATAAAGAAACTAATGATCATGGTGATATCATAAGTGAACAGCTGGAGTAGGTACAAGTGCCAGCCTGAATTTCTGTTCAAAGATGTATCAGTACTCAACGTAAACACAACAATAAGTACGATTCTATAAGCACACCATAATACACAGCAAATGATCATAATCAAATTCATGTTAAATGCAGGACTCTCAGTTGACAGATTTGTATCGATCGATATTAATGCTTTTTGCAAGTCACAAAATGAACTTCCATGCTTGAATGCGAAGAGAATCAATGAATTCGAAAAATAGAGTAACGGTCCTAATATTGTCAGGTACTGAGTTACGGCGTCTAGATCCATTGTTGCTGCCGTTCTCGATGCTATCAATGGGATTTGAAACGTCATTAATGTGTATGTACACATACAAAAGGCGTATGAAATTGTTAAACATGTTAATATTCTATTTACTTTTACCGATGGGAAATTAACAAAGCCGAAGTCTAGGGATAAAATTATGAGCAGGAGAGTGAAGAATATTTTATTACATTTGGATATGTTACTGTTTTGGTTAATGTTATTATGATTCGGCATATTGGGAAAAATTATCATCTCTGGATAATAAAATCACTTGTACTAAAACTGGTAAGGATATAGCACTACCGCAGTACACACACTACTCAGTGTAATGGATTACATCTACGAGCACTCAAAAGCTTAACAAGTAAGTAGTTCCGACCAATAATGATTACATTATAAGGTACCACTAATACATTAGTATTTCAAGTAGGAAGTCTTCATAAGTAACTATTAACCTTTATTAAAAACTGTCAACGGAAGAAAAATGAAATTAACTTGTATTTTTTAAATATTCATTTCCCAATTTCAAATATTCATGCCATCCTTCGATGATAAATATAATGTATACAGGCGCGATCGAGAGAGTAGTGGGTTCCATGCGTTTAAGGGGGGTGGTGGGGTTTTGATTGCCATTTCGAAAAGATTTACCTCCCAGCGTCTTTATGACTGTGATTCGGACTGCGAAGATTTATGGGTGAGCATTGATGTGGTCACTGGTGAAGGTAATGTGGAGAAAATAAATATTTGCGGTGTATATATCCCTCCTCCTGTGCAAAAGCACATCTTTAAACATTTCTTTGATAATTGTAATAGGGTTTTGGAATCACTCAACGGAACGGCACTTGTGGTGGGAGATTTCAATATGAGTTGCATGCAGTGGCATACCACGGAGCATACTTCAGGTCTCAACGCAACCAATTGCAGTAGTATAATGCAAAATATGTTAATTAATTTCATGTCACTTAACAATATGTCACAATACAACAACATTCTTAATAGCAAAAGTAAAATTCTAGATCTGGTTTTATGTAATGGCGTTATCACCGGCATTTCTGCGAATGGTGACCCCTTGACCAACATTGATCATTTGCATCCACCTATTAATTTTTGCCTATCACTCGATTGCTGTGAAATGCTGTCTCCTAACAATGCTCCTAGACTGTGTTTCTACCATCAAAAACAATACTTGTCAAAAAAACCAAGTCTCGCAACTCAGTTGTTCTACGGTAAAAAGTTGTGAGATCCATGTAATACCAAGTCCAGGCCAGGAAATCTTTAACGTTTTACATAAATATATTGACTTGGCCATCGCACTAAATAATTTAATTTACACGTGTTTTCATGCGATGGCCAAGTCAATATTTTATGTAAAACGTTAAAGATTTCCTGGCCTGGACTTGGTATTACATGGATCTCACAACTTTTTACCGTAGAACAACTGAGTTGCGAGACTTGGTTTTTTTGACAAGTATTGTTTTTGATGGGATCTCATTTCTTTTTGTATTTTGTAGACAGCAGTTATGTATCTAGAAAACTGGACCGAAATTGAAAAATTTTACTCGACTTGGCGGTTGCACTACCGTGCCCCCAAATATTTTAGTTTTTCCTTGATTCATACACATTAGTGACTTTTTACAAACGTCTTCAGAAATTCGATACTTATGGTGCCATCTAGTGAGATTGATTTGGAATGATTCAAGATTTATAGGCATCGGGTTCCCGTAATATGGCCAAAATAGAAGTTCCTAGTGTTATCGAATATTTTTGTGTTGATTTAAAAAAAATGCCTATGTAACTTTTATTATATCTGGAGGATTTCACCAATATCATACTATTCTATTAAAGTTACTATGATTTTTTTACTATCTCTGTTTAATATAAACTTGTGTAAATAATATAAATTCAAATTTTACCAAAGTTACACTCTATTGATACATCAGAAGGTCTTCAAAGTTACGTACGTATGCCGTACGTACGTCAGTGTTAGTGTAACAAAATGACACGTCAGTGGTTAAGGGTTAAACAGCTGCCTAAAGAACGCAGTTGTAAGCTTGCAAATAATAACTGGGACGAAGAGACCGAAGAAAAATGGCGACAGGAAATTTGGAAAGGAAACATGCGCACTTACCAATAATACCTGGTTTTATGTAATGGCGTTATCACCGGCATTTCTGCGAATGGTGACCCCTTGACCAACATTGATCATTTGCATCCACCTATTAATTTTTGCCTATCACTCGATTGCTGTGAAATGCTGTCTCCTAACAATGCTCCTAGACTGTGTTTCTATAAAGCTGACTACGCGAGTATAATAAAGGAACTGAACGCTACAGATTGGGACCAAGTGCTCGATCAGGGTCAGTCGCTTGATGAAATGGTGACTAGGTTTTATGACGTACTGAAACACTTAATAAATAAATATGTGCCTAAATCTAAACCTAGGCATTCGGGGTATCCGTGTTGGTTCACTCCACCTTTGATCAAGGCATTGAAGGAAAAACATAAATATAAAATGAAAATTCATAAATACAACAAAAATCCTAGAGATGTTTTGTCCTTCGAACTTCTGAAAAAAAGATGTACAAAATTGAAATCCTTAGCCTATAGTAAGTACATCAAATCCATGGAGACATCGTTACGATCAAACCCCAAATTTTTATGGTCATTTATTAAAAATAAAAAACATGCCAAGAAAAGCACAATACCAACGGAAATGTTCGGTGGTACCGCCAAGGCCTCTAGTGGGCCTGAAATTTGCAATCTTTTTGCACAACAATTTTCCTCAGTTTACAGCTGCTCAAACATTCCGCCCTCGAAGCATGATCCATACAATATTTGCGGCCAGCACCTATCTACCATATCATTTTCAACGTATGAAGTCTATAAAGCATTAAAAAGACTTGATCGTAACAAGGGTGCTGGAGCTGATGGACTACCGGCATTGTTTGTGGTCAATTGTGCTGACTCTCTAGCATATCCTCTGAGCATTATAATAAATAGATCACTAAAGGATGGCATTTTTCCAATGGCTTGGAAACAATCTCTAATATTACCACTGCACAAGTCAGGTGACAATAGCTCGGTCAGGAACTATACAGTGTTTGCTAAAATTATTGAATCCCTCTTGTATCCTGTGATCACACATCAATTCAAGCAAATAATTGTATCCGAACAGCATGGCTTCGTCAAGGCGCGGTCAACCACGACTAATCTGGTATCTTTTGTCGAAGATCTAATTCAGGCTATGGACCGCGGTGAAACTGTGGACGCCCTGTATACTGATTTCAGCAAAGCGTTCGACAAGGTGAACCATGAGATGCTATTGCACAAATTGGAGAGTATTGGAGTGTCCGGATCACTCTTGAGTTGGTGTCGGTCATACCTAGCGAATAGAACATCTGTCGTTGTTGTGAGTGGCTATTCATCGTCTCCATTTTCTGTACCTTCAGGCGTTCCTCAAGGTTCCCATTTGGGTCCCTTACTGTTCAATATCTATATCAACGACATAGCTGGGTATCTTGTTGGCTCCAAACATTAACTCTTTGCCGATGACTTGAAGCTCTTCCGCTCCATTCGCACACCTGCTGATTCAGCGCTACTACAAAATGACCTGAACAACTTGAATTCATGGTGCTCTAGAAACGGCATGTGCTTAAACGTCGATAAGTGCTTTGTTGTTAGGTTTACCAGGAAGAAGAAGCTAACCCCCACTGCATATTTCCTCAATGGGAATCAGCTGTCGGAAGTGGAGNTGGAGACATCGTTACGATCAAACCCCAAATTTTTATGGTCATTTATTAAAAATAAAAAACATGCCAAGAAAAGCACAATACCAACGGAAATGTTCGGTGGTACCGCCAAGGCCTCTAGTGGGCCTGAAATTTGCAATCTTTTTGCACAACAATTTTCCTCAGTTTACAGCCGCTCAAACATTCCGCCCTCGAAGCATGATCCATACAATATTTGCGGCCAGCACCTATCTACCATATCATTTTCAACGTATGAAGTCTATAAAGCATTAAAAAGACTTGATCGTAACAAGGGTGCTGGAGCTGATGGACTACCGGCATTGTTTGTGGTCAATTGTGCTGACTCTCTAGCATATCCTCTGAGCATTATAATAAATAGATCACTAAAGGATGGCATTTTTCCAATGGCTTGGAAACAATCTCTAATATTACCACTGCACAAGTCAGGTGACAATAGCTCGGTCAGGAACTATAGGCCCATTTCTATTATTCCAGTGTTTGCTAAAATTATTGAATCCCTCTTGTATCCTGTGATCACACATCAATTCAAGCAAATAATTGTATCCGAACAGCATGGCTTCGTCAANTTCAATTTCATAAAAGTATTTTTTTTTTTTGCAAAATTATTGTAAAATTACTAATTTATTGTTATTTAACTTATTTCAATTTAAAATTTACTAATGTTCTGTGCTACGTTAATTCAATTTCTTTTGTGTAACGCCTATAATTAAGATAGCACTTAACCTATTATATAAGCATGTATAATATTGTCTAAAATGGTGTATGTCTTGTTGGTGTTAATAAATAAATAAATAAATAAATAAATAAATAAATGAACATTAAGTTCGTGCTATTATAACTCTTGTATCAAATTCAATCAATCTAGTATAATTGGTGATCTGCACGACAATGATCTGGTAGCTGATGCAGAGGTTACGGATTAAAACACATTCTTAAGTTTGAGAACTGCTATTTAAGTTACAGATGACGCCACACTAAGCCAAATACGGCATCTTATTTAGTTGTAATAGGTACTATAATGCAATTAACGTTTTATTGTCTGATGATGAACTAGAACAAATTAGTGATCTGCACAACAATGATCTGGTAAGTGATGCAGAGGTCCAGCATGGTGACCGGCAGCGACCAGTCGAGCGGCACCACCTCGAGCACGGTGAACTGCATGGGGTGCCCCTCGACGTATGCCAGGAACTCTTCCAACTCCTCCTGGACTTCGTCATCATCTAAAATTGAACAATATGTTGGACACAAAAATATTCTTGATTAGGGTAGCCTACATCAGTATCGGTAGGATCAAAATTTAATAGTAGGCTGCTCGCTGCTCCATCAATGAATGTCAAAGTGAACAGATAGATCACACATGCACATCCCTAAATTTGTTGAAATAATCAAATACTAAAATTTGATTATTTTAACTATACGCGTACCTTTATGTTTCGTAGAGACCCTCGTCTTATCCCAAGCTATGAAGTTTGGAAAATTAATAGTAATGAAATACGTAGACAGTAATGAATAGATTATAAATAACTGTTTACTCATGTACCTGTTTCTAAAAGTATTCTTTCGAGTAAAAGCAGCTTCAATTCATGAACTGCCGACGTCACCATACCAGCCGCAACTGCGGGACCACACAAAAGTATGTAGTTTTGTATTGTGTGCGAAGTAAATGTGACAAAGTCAAGAGCTGCGAGGCCCTGGAAACACGTATCAAATTAGAAAATATATACAATAGACAAACACTGTGTATTATGTACCTACATTATTGATCTTCTATTGAAAAAGTAATAAGAATGATCTTACTGCAAAATGCTGAGATTTCAATCTCGATAAGCCTACGTAGATCGACAAAACCAAATCCGGAATTATGAACGCTAATGCAAGCACATACTGTAACAATAAAATAATACATTATTATAATTTGTGCACTTTTATATAGAGTAAAATACATTTACTACATTTTTCACGACAAACAGATACCTAGTAGGCCTACTTACTTACCAAACAATCAAAACATTTTTTTGCTGAGTCTATCGCTAGCACAATGTTCTTGTAAACTTCCAAATAATGCGGTATGTGCCGGTCATCGCTCCTCCTTTTGAACTTCGATTGAATTGAACCAGTCAAAGTTTTGATCCGACGATAAACAAAATAGAAAATAAAAAAACTAATGACCATAATAATATCACAAGTGTACATTTGAGGTATGAAAAGGTACCAGCCTGAGGTTTGAGTGAAAAAATCTTCAGCATTCCAGGCAAACACACTAATAAGTACAATTTTATGAACGCACCACACGCAACAAGTGATCATGATCAAATTCAAGTCGTATGCTTTACTCTCAGTTGACAGATTTGTGTCGATCGATATTAATGCTTTATGCAAGTCACAAAATGAACTCCCATGCTTGAATACAAAGAGAATCAATGAATTAAAAAAATAGTGTAAGGAATCTAATATTGTCCAGTATCGAGTTATGATGTCTAGATCCATTGTTGCTGCCGTCCTCGATGTTATCAAAGGGATTTGAAACCTCATTAATGTGTATGTACACATACAAAAGGCGTATAAAATTGTCAAACATGTTATTATTCTATTTATTTTTACCGATGGGAAATTAACAAAGCCGAAGTCTAGGGATAAAATTATGAGCAGGAGAGTGAAGAATATTTTATTACATTTGGATATGTTACTGTTTTGGTTAATGTTATTATGATTTGACATATTGGGAAAAATTATCATCTCTGGATAATAAAATCACTTGTACTAAAATTGGTAAAGATAAAGCACTTCCGCAGTGCACTACTCAGTGTAATGAATTACGTCTATACGAGCACTCAAAAGCGTAACAAGTATAGTTCCGACCAATGATTACATTATAAGGTAGGTAGGTACCACTAATCAATTAGTATTAACCTTTTATCAAAAGCTGTCAAAGGAAGAAAAATGAATATGAGTAGTATGNTAATATGACCAGTCTTTTTTAAATATTCATTTCTCAATTTCAAATATTCATGACTTCCTTCGATAAAGAAAGAACACACACATATTAAAATATGTCGTAAAACAAATAATGATTTTAGTGTTCGTGCTATTATAACTCTAGTATCAAATTCAATCGATCTAGTATAAATTGGTGATCTGCACAACAATGATCTGGTAGCTAATGCAGAGATTCAGGATGGTGACCGGCAGGGTCCAGTCAAGGTGGATGATCTTGAACACGGTGAACTGCAAGGGATGGCCGTCGATGAAGGTCAAAAAGTCTTCTAAGGGTTGGGCTTGGTCTTCATCTGAAATTAGAATAGAATGCTGTTTTAGTGCGGTTCTCGCAGAATAGAGTAACACCACTCTTCCTGTGGTTATCATAAGAAGCTACTAAGAGACAAAACGATTATCAGACCGAAACGCCTGGCTCAAGTGGAAAGTGTACGTCAAATACTTCATTTCATCTTTAGATAATTTAGTCTCTTTTACCCTCTTTATCTTCTGATAACGATGATGACGATGATGTTAATGGTAAAAATAAATCATGACTCATTTTTATTGATAACAAGATCAAATATTTAACAGCGTTACCTCTTTATCAAAATTAAACGTTCATCTGTTACCTCTTTCCTGAAGAAGTTTGTCGCGTAGCAATAATTTGAGTTCTTCCACATTAGACGTTACCGAGCCAGCTGCGTATGCTGGGCTACACAGCAGCATATAATTCTGGATTGTATACAAGTAACGCACGATAAAATTGTGAGCGTGGTCCTGAAATCAAAAAGAAATTATTAAGCCAAATACTTCATTACTTTCAAAAATAGTTGATGGTAACCAAAAACACTTAATTTTCAATCAAATAAAAAACAAGAAATTATAAAGACATAAAAATCACTCGTTTGCTTGATATAAGCATCTTGCCAGAACGACTTGCGATTTTAGTTTCAAAAAACTGATGTAAACTTGAATTATCAGGTCTGGAACTGTCATCAACAACGCTATCATATACTGAAACCATAAGATAAAATATAGTACACATTTATTTTAAAGACAAATAAGTAGTTTTAAATACTCACCAAATAATCGAATAAAATTTCTTAGCTTTGTCTACGGCGTGCGCGATATCCTTGTAAATGTCTAACATATACGGGATGTTTTCATTTCTTATAATCAAACCTTTCAAAGTTTTGATTTGAAATGAAAAGATAAAAGTACCATTTATCAAAATGATGTCAAAAGAAGACAATTGAATCGTATATAACAATGGACCAATATATACGAGTACTGTGAGGCAGTCATCATCGTTGTTAATGCAAAATACAACATTAAGGAAAATTTTATATAAAGCACAAAACGCACTGATCGTAATTATCTTCCGTTCTATATTGTACATAGAGCTCTCAGTTGATAATTTTGCATCGATCGACATCAATGCTCTTATTAACTCACGAAATGAATATTTTTCGTTGAATATAATAAGAATTAATGAGTTTAAAAAATACCTCATTGGTCCATTGAGTGACCAGTAGCGATCCAGCAAGTTCAGTTCGTTTATTTGAAAACACACACATGTAAATATGGCGATGCTTAAGGCGTAGGGGAGACCTAGGAGAGTTGTGACAATTTTTACTTTAGGGGCCATATCTCGCTCAAAAAACATTCCACAGCTATGAATCATACAAATTAATGTAGCACCGTTCCTTCTGTTTTCAAAACAATCACCAAAGATAACTAAAGTATTGGGGTTTCTAAGAAAATCACCAAAATCTTAGACCACTCCCTCTGTCACAACTCTCCTAGCACCGAGGTAAGTTGTGACAGGTACCGAGGTGAGTTGTGACAGCATTGTATTCTATCTATTAGATATACAAAATACCATAATACTCAATGAAATATGATTTCTTTACCAAAAAAGTACTTTAATCATCCTTTAGTACCAATTAAAACCAATAGTTATAGGATGTCGTTACACATATTGAGCCACATTTCACCCGCTTTCATTTTTCTCCCATGACACTGTTTTTTTTAAATAATATTTTTTAGCTAATATTATAGATATATTTTCTTCCTCTTCTGTAAAAATAAAATAGTCGCGGTGGTAAAATCCATAGACGGAGCATCGCCTTCTGGATTTACTTGATAAGCCTCTTTCTTCTTAATATATCTTGGCAAGTTTAGATTGTAAGAGGTCGCAGCATATCTTAAACTTTAACCCTTTAACCTAATCACTTCATAAGCCAGTCATAAGTTCATAATCCATAAATAATGTCCTAGATTTCGACTTTAGCAAACAGTTCCTCTATATGGCTTTCATGTATAGTTATTAGGCATTCTGAATCAAAAAAGTAGCAGCATGCAATTATACAAATTATGAACCTACTAACACACAAAAAAAACACCTAAAAACATCGTGGAAATGGCCCATCAGAAAAATTCAGTAAGCTAGGAGAGTTGTGACAGCCTGTCACAACTCTCCTAGGTGTTTAAAATGACGACTTGGTTCGAATAATAATTTTTATTTTCTAAACACGATGCGCACACAAAAGATCAGTGCTATATTTTGAGACCTGAATAACCATGCAACTTGAGAAAAAATAACACAACAGTGCACATATACTACAACATGATATAAATTGAAATAAAATTTTGAAGAAAAACTTACTTTTCGCATTTTTTTGTACACAGACGTCATATTTACGTAACCGTGCCTCATGCGCCGCCCGCAGGTACTTAGTCAAGAAGAGCGTCTTAAATGCGACAAACCAGCGTTTTTACCAGCTTCCTAACTATATTAAGTAAGGAGAAATCGTCCTTGTCACAACTCACCTCTGTCACAACTCTCCTAGGTCTCCCCTATACAAGAGTTAGCGCCTAGATTAATCGTCTAATTTTTACTGATGGATTATTGACGAAGCCAAAATCTAAAGACAAAAGTACGAAGATCATTATGAAAAATATTTTAGTGTGTAAGGTAATCCCATTATAGCGTGAGTCATTGTTGTTTGATATATTTGGAACAGAAATCATCTTTGTGAAATAGTTTTGATAAACTAGTCAAAATTTAATAAAAAATGTGTCCACACACGACACTCTGCTTTCTAGCGTTTCAAAAGAACCAATGAAGTAGCTTTAAAATTTATTTATTTATTTTTTAATTCAAGGCTTAACTATGGTGACCTAGTTTATGGACCTCGCTTGCTTGGTAAATCCAAACGAGTCATCCAGCGTATACAGAACGCATGCTGTCGTTTCTGTTTTGATATACCTCCACGCACACACGTGTCACCATACTTGGCCAATGCTTCTATGCTCAACATGGAAAATCGTAGGCGACTGTATTTGGCATCTCTCATGTTTGACATAGTCAAATTTGGAAAGCCTGAATATCTGTTCGCTAAATTGCAATTTCGTAACTTCCATGAAAGATACGGTGACGGAACATCTAGATCCATGCGGGCCCCATTGGCTGTACATAAACATAAAACTGCCGCTTTCGCGGCAGTGACTTGCCCCCCCCCCCCCCCTTAGACGNGGTTCGAATATTTTTTTTTTTATTTTCTAAACACGATGCGCACACAAAATATCAGTGCTACATTTTGAGACCTGAATAACCATGCAACTTGAGAAAAAATAACACAACAGTGCACATATACTAAAACATGATTTAAATTGAAATAAAATTTTGACGAAAAACTTACTTTTCGCATTTTTTTGTACACAGACGTCATATTTACGAAACCGTGCCTCGTGCGCCGCCCACAGGTACTTAGTCAAGAAGAGCGTCTTAAAAGCGACAAACAAGCATTTTTTCCAGCTTCCTAACTAGAGGTGGGCGCCGATATACAATTGGCCGGCGGCGGCGCGCCGACTTTTTGACCTCGGCGGCGGCGGCGTCGGCGGCGTGACCTTGTTTGACCTTTGTTCATTGGGTATTTTTTTTTAATCTGCTTTTTTAGTATCTGTCGTCAAGACTAATCAGGTGATTTGCAGTTGGTTGGGGTTTGAGCCACTAGAGCAGTGGTTTATCCTAGTAAATTAGCTCTCTTGATCATAGATACTTTGATATTTGGATAGCGGGTTTGGCGGAGATCAGGTTCTCGTGTAAGTATTTCCTAAAGGCGAGCGTACCAATGTGCCGATAAAAGTACCCTTAACATGTATTTTTGAGCTGTTTGGAGGCACATAGTTAATGTTAGATTAGCTGACTGTTGGTGGAATATTATATTCAGTTCTGTTTTATTTATATTTATGGTCTTTCTATGTTATCCTACGGTCCAGGATGTTAATGTAGGTTGATTGCAGCAATGGGTCGAGGTCTAGATTTATTTATTTATTTATATTTTATTTAATGAGCAACATAATAAGCTTACAATATAATGTCAGATTAATTGAGTGATAAGAGAATTCGTTAGGCGACTTGCCAGTCTTATGGATCATTTCCAAAGTTAAGAGACTTGCGAGGTTCTCACTCAGTGTGGTCATTGTCAATACCATGGACTTCATGGTGATCAGATCAAATGCAAGTGCTTTACGAGGGTTCATTTTTGCTATTTCTTTAGTTTAGCCATCTCTCTTAGCGTTAGTTCTTTCGTTTCAGCCGAAAGACGTCCTGCGCCGCTCGCATCCAGGCACTTCCTGCGACCTTCCCCAAATCGTCGGTCCACCTAGTGGGAGGCCTGCCCGCGCTAAGTCTTTCGGCTCGTGGTTGCCACTCAAGAACTTTACTACCCCAGCGTCCATCAGCTCTACGAGATATGTGTCCCGCCCACTGCCACTTGATTTTAGCGATTCTGTGGGCTACGTCAGTCACTTTGTCCTCCTGCGTCTTTCGTCCTCAATTAGCGTAGTAGGAATCAATCTTCTACTTTGAACTTGAGGAGGGTAAGCGGAAACATGGCGGTCCACTCCTCAGATTGTCAAGTGAACTCGACGCAAAACGCGATGATGTAAAACTCTCAATATGCGAGGAGTTTGCCGCGAATATCGGCTAGGTAAGTCATCTTCGGGCGCACCAGCGCCGCTAAGACAGCTAAGTCGAAGTGGTCACCATGACCGATATCGGTCAGATGAATCAAAGGCAGGCATCATAGCTGCAAGTCTCGGATCAAGTTCAATGCTTGATCTTATTTTTTTGAAAAATCCACAATTCATGTGGATTTTTTGGATTATCCGTGTCAATGGGTTTAAATAAACCGGCTTGTCATGTAGCAAATAGCAAAGGTCTGAGATTTTTCTTGTCAGTTCGCACTCATGTATAATCGGACATAATAAGCGGAGAACACTTTGAGGGAGGTACTTTGTTGCCTTCCAGAGGTTGTGGTTCCCTTTGCATTCCGAGATATATTTGCCAAACTCTGTGTGTGTGATTCGCTTAAAGTGTAGTCCAATAGTGTGGGTTGTCTGCCAGACGAAGGCGGGGATTTTTTTTCTTGACAGCAAGAGGGACCGACGCCTCTCGCGTTCAATTATTTACTAGACCAAGCAGCAACTTGAATAATGTACTTGATTAACTGTTAATATAGTTAGTATTGAGTTATTCAATCAATTTATTAGTATATCAACGGCATTAAGTTGCGAAAAAATTATGCCAACCACATAATTTACATTAACTCAGACAGTCAGGGCGCGCTGATGGCCTTAAACTCCAACTTAATCACCTCAAAGTTGGTAGAAAACTGCATGAGTCGACTGAAAACCCTAGGAGAACGTAACAGAGTAACGCTGAAATGGGTTCCAGGTCACGCGGGAATCGTGGCAATGAAAATGCCGACGAACTAAGCGACGAGCGGAGGGAACACAATATGGTCCAGAACCCTTTTGTGGCATTCCCAAAAGTCTCGCTTGAATGACCCTGGAGAACATCTATTTAAACAAATCCTTNTTATCATACACCTGCACACTGAATGCCTCATTATTTTGTATTTGTTATTTATGTAAAAATATTATATTATATTCATCGTCATCATCATTTTCAGCCATGTAAAATTATTGTGGATATAAAGTAGGTAACTAAATTCTCCATTTTACACTATTAAGTCTCATACTCCTTTTCATAGACTGATGGTATATGTATGTATAAACCATATAAGGACAATAGTTATAGTTATTATATCTCCCTAATTTCTGATATTTATGTAGGTTTACAATATTACAACATTTTCACCACCTTATTCTCTACCATACACGTGCGTCTTCCTTCTTTTTTTTTTCCTTCTTTTTTTTTCAAGCAAGAGCTGAAAATCAGTGTTCTGCTCATTTCAGAGCAGTGTCTACACTGAGCTCTCTGCTTTTTTGCATCGCTGCGGCACACTTATACCTTAGCGCGCAGGATTTTCTTTCTTTCTCTTTGTAATGTATGTACTATATCTTTCCTGCTTCTCCTGTGTTTATTAATCTTACGTTTTGCTTCTTGTGTGTCAATGTGTTTTGCAAATAAACCATTTATCTATCTATCTATCTATCTATCTTTACGTGTAAAGACAATGACCAAAAATGTATGGAGTGTGGTCCAAATGTCCACCACTAACGAGACCTATGTAGTAAAATAGTCTACTAAATACTGATTCATTATAACCAAACCGCAATCAAAAATATGCTGTCAGTAAAAAGTTATGACTGAATGAAAAGTCATGTTTTTTACCTTTTCATCCGAAAAATGTTCTTGATATCATTGTATCCATTGCACATTTTGGACTAATCTATGCATGTTATGTCATGTCGCATGTGGCGCGGGGTTATAGATGAATTTTATTAAATATTATACTAGCTGTGCCTACGACTTTGTACGCGTAAAAATAGTTTGAATAATATTTCCCATTTTTACAACATTTGTCTTTATTGCTCCGCCCCTATTGGTTGTAGGGTGATGTTATTTATCCTAAAACCATCCTTGATAAATGGGCTATCCATAACAAAAATAATTTTTCAAATCGAACCGGTAGTTCCTGAGATTAGCGCGTAAACTACTACAATGTTTTAAACAGTCATAACTTTTTACTGACAGCTTATTTTTTTTGGTCCCATACTGAAAGTTAATTTCTATTTAATGGACTATAAGCCAATATAGGTCTCATTAGTGGTGGACATTTGGACCACTTTTGGTCATTGTCCTTTAATCCATTAGCATTTGAAACACCTTCGGTTTATTAAGTTTTAATTAAAGGTAAAGTCACTTGAAACTAGATGAAATTATCGAAATGTATATTTTGTTCGTAATGTTTCGTTTAAAGGATAGGAACCAAATAAATTTGAAAATACCCATTTAAAAATTCTAATTATATTTTGTGAAATTATGAAGATTTTAGTGAAATTCTTACTAAGTGGACATTTTGAATTTATGACACACCACAATATATTATAACTAGGTACTTCAACTAATATAATTTGGTGATCTGAACAATAATGATCTGGTAACTGATGCTCAGATTGATTATGGTGACCGGCAGGGTCCAGTCTAGGGGGATGATCTTGAACACGGTGAACTGCATGGGGTGCCCGTCGATGTAGGTGATGAAGTCTTCCAGGGAACTCTCTCGGTCTTCATCTATAAAAACAATTTTATTGAACTTAATTTAGACTAAACATTGTGTCGAATATTTAAGTCCAGTCGATCATTGTAATACAATTGGATTTCAAATGTTCAATTCCATTTACCGTCGTGAATCTATTGAGATTGATAACAAAATTCTCATGGACCACGAAATTATAATAAACTATGTAAATTAATAAAAATAATTTCACTAAAGATAAATACTTACTCCTTTCAACTAGAAGTTTATCATGCAATGTCAACTTTATTTCCTCGACTGATGACGTCACCAAACCAGCTGCAATCGCAGGAGCACTCAAAAGAACGTAGCCATATATAGTATACACAAAGCTCACGACAATAGTGTGAACTTGGTTCTGAAACAGACATATATCGATCATTACTTAATACTTGATACCAACACATAAAATATACCTACGTTTGTTTATTTCTTAACGATACAATATCAGTTTCCCTGCGTGATCGAATCAGAAATGAGGAGATCCGTAGGAGAACCAAAGTAACCGACATAGCTCGCAGAATTGCTAAAATCAAGTGGCAGTGGGCGGGGCACATAGCTCGTAGAGACGATGGCCGTTGGGGCAGGAAAGTTCTCGAGTGGCGACCACGGGCTGGAAGACGTAGCGTGGGCAGGCCTCCTACTAGGTGGACCGACGATCTGGTAAAGGTCGCGGGAAGAGCCTGGATGCGGGCAGCGCAGGACCGTTCATTGTGGAAAACCTTGGGGGAGGCCTTTGTCCAGCAGTGGACGTCATTTGGCTGAAACGAACGAACGAACGAACAATATCAGTGTCAATGTAGATATATTTTTTATTTCGTCTAGGTAATAGTACTTTGTTATACATATAACATACCATATCACTCTGCTTCTTTACTACAATTAAGCTCGAATAGACTTCTATAATCAAGTTCGGAACAACTGTCAATATCGCAAACGCATACTGAAACAATAATTACAATTAAATATGTTAGAGACTAGCCCTGCGGGGTCTAAGGATCCAACCAGACAACGACACAAACTCATAGGTAGGGGAGACCTAGGAGAGTTGTGACAATTTTTGCTTTAGGGGCCATATCTCGCTCAAAAAACATTCTACAGCTATGAATCATACAAATTAATGTAACACCGTTCCTTCTGTTTATAAAAAAATCACCAAAGTTAACTAAAGTATTAGGGTTTCTAAGAAAATCACCAAAATCTTAGACCACTTCCTTTGTCACAACTCTCCTAGCATCGAGGTAAGTTGTGACAGGTACCGAGGTGAGTTGTTACCGCATTGTATTTCATCTATTAGATATAAAAATACCATAATACTCAATCAAATATGATTTTTTAGCAAAAAAGTACTTTAATCATCCTTTAGTAACAATTAAAACAAATAGTTAAAGGATATCGTTACACAGATTGAGCCACATTTCTCCAGCTTTCATTTTTCTCCCACGACACTGGATTTATTTATTACATTTTTAGCTAATATAGTCACTTAATATATTTTCTTCCTCTTCTGTAAAAATAAAATAGTCGCGGTGGTACAATCCATAGACGGAGCTCCGCCTTCTGGGTTTACTTGATAAGCCTATTTCTTCTTAATATATCTTGACAAGTTTAGATTGTAAGAGGTCGCAGCGTATCTTAAACTTTAACCGTTTTTAACCTAATCACTTCATAAGCCAGGTCCTATATTTCGACTCCAGCAAGCAGTTCCTCTATATGGCATTCATGTATAGTTATTAGGTATTCAGAATCAAAAAAGTAGCAGCAGGCAATTAAACAAATTATTAACCNCGATCATAATAGATCGGTACCGGTCGTAGTGATACTAGGACTTTATTCAACTAGAATAGCCGCTCAACTCAATCAAAAAAATAGTTCTTCTGCGTTCGAAACACAAATTAGTACAGTATAGGAGAGGAATAAATTGCAAATAGTACAGTATCAGTATCGGCGCGCCGACAGCTGGTCGTCGGCGGCGGCGGCGTGAAAAAATTCGCGGCGGCGGCGGCGCGCCGGCGTGGCGCCCACCTCTATTCCTAACTATATTAAGTAAGGAGAAATCGTCCTTGTCACAACTCACCTCTGTCACAACTCTCCTAGGTCTCTTGTGCCAACTTGTGTGTACTTGTACTGTGCCGGTATATGCACAATACTTACCAAATAATCGAAACATTTCTTTGCTCTCTCTACCGCATGCAAAATATTTTTGTAAATGTCCAAAAAATACGGGACGTCTTTTTCATATTTTGTAATTGAAACATTCAAAATACTGATCCGGTGATGCACAGAAGAAAAGATAAATGTGTTGATGATCATAATAATGTCAAAAGAAATCAACTCAGTGTAGTAAAAAATCGAGCTAGCGGCCGTTAGTATACAATCCTCTTTATTGTTGATGCAAAATACTACATTAAGCATAATTTTCAAAAATGCGGAACAGCCACAACTTAAAATGATATATCGATAAATCTTGTATGAAGACATCTCGGTTGTCAATTTTTCATCAATCGAAATCAATGCGTTTTGTAACTCATAAAATGAATTTTCACGGTTAAATTTCAAAAGAGTTAATGAACTTATAAAACACTGCAGAGACCCGCACGAAATCCAGAAGCGATTTAATATCCCCATGTCATAAGAAATTTCAAAGTAAACAAATGAGAATACGACCAGACACAATGAGTTGAAACCAGTTATACCCGAGATAAATCTGTTCAAATTAATTGATGAACTTCTAAAAAAACCGAAGTCTAAAAATAAAAATATATGCAGAAACATGAAAAAGGCTTTAATGGATTTATTTATTGGATTTCTTCTATTTCTGAAATTATTTGACATATTTGCTACACGAACCATCTTTGTATATTTTACTTATACTTTAAAGTATATTGATTAGGATTTCACTCTGCAGTCGCGGAGGTTTCAGTAGTATACACGCCGAAGAGAGCTTGCCCAGAAGAAGTCAATACACGTGTTTGAAGGCCTTTGGTTAATAACACTGATAAAATATTAAATAAAGTGATTAATGAAATAGCTATGTCCAATAGTAAATTCCTTATAAGCAGCTTTCATTGGATATAATCCATTAATATTTCTATGCGTCACCCAAGTATGGTGATTAATTAAATTAAAGTCAGAAACAGTATAAGATAGATAGTAAAAATAAGGATAGCTGACCCCAAATGATGACATACAAGAATGATGAACTTTTAATTCCAATCATAATGAATTTATTGAACAAAAAAAAATAAACGGTTTTTTAACAGACACAAAACTCACTCGACACATGGTTAGCTACTTGAATTGGCTTTTGACAAAACCAGAGCAAAATTGTAAAAGCAGAATACAAATGAGACTTGTAGATCAAACGATTAAAATATTATTATGCTGGATATAGGTAATCAAAATAAAACTAAAACAAAGAGATCACAGGCTCTCTACAAAGAAGTATGAGTTGATTGTATTTTTCCACCTAATAAAGTTTAGTGAATTGCACGATGATGATTTGGTACGAGATGCACAGGTTCAGGATGAGGATCGGCAGCGACCAGTCCAAAGGCGCCACGCTGAACACCTTGAACTGCATCGGACGCACATTGACGTAGTCGAGGAAAGTCTGCAAGTGGACCTCGTGGTCTTTATCTGAAAAACAAATTGCTCCTTAATACGAGTACCTACTATACGTATTAAGGTCCTTGTTTGTAGAGACAATGTGTAAGGACAATATGATAATATAACTTTGGTCGCCAACTTAATCGAATCGACTTCTTTATTGACCATGATATGTCCATCCGCTACTTGTTCTGTTTACAGTCAGTTGGCATTACCTACTCTCCTTCCTTGTGTTCCTGCCTATTCGTGATAAATTATGTCACGTGGACTTATTTAGTTAACCTTTATTGTACATAAAAAAAATTACGAATTACTGACTTAATGCTAGGATTCTGTGCCAGTCATTTGACCTCACCAGGACTTGACCGTCTCTGATGTAGGCATAACAATTTCTTACAATGTAACCATTCTAGCTGGTAGCTGGGTTAATTAATATTTTAGTTTCCTTTAATGACCTATAAATAAATTACAGCACTGAATAGTCACATAAGTACTCGTACATGTCAAATTTTTTTGTTGCGGTTTTTGGAAAATATCAAAAATGTTATAAAACAAAATAATAATAATATGCAAGTGCAACAATAGGACATGAGACTATTCAAAGAAGGTGTAATTTATTTATAGGTGATCAAAGAAAACTAAAATATTAATTAAACTGGAGTCAACTTTGATCACCCAGGTCACCTTATCCATGGGTGACCAAAGGACACCACTTTGATCACCTGGGTGACCAAAGCTAGGTGATCAAAGTGGAATAGACCTGGGAAATGTTGAATTTCTTATACTTCTTATACATTGTACTAAATTACGTATCTTTATCTTACCCCTTTCTTGAAGAATTCGTTCCAAGAGTATAAGCTTGAGGTCCCCCACAACCACCGTCACTAATCCTGCTGATATAGCTGGTGAGGACAAGAGTGCGAAATTTTGCAGTGAGTACAGATTCCTCAGGATCATTTGAGGAGTGTGCCCCTAGAAAAAACCTAGGTATGAATTCTGACACGACCACCCAAACCAGAGATTCAACTATATCTACGTTTTTATTCCGTTAATGCATTTTTATTTGAAAAAAAAAATGTAATGTTTGTAATGAAAATGAACTTGACACTGTGTGGGCAGGCTTCCCACAAGGTAGACCGACGATCTGGTGAAGATCACAGAAAGAACCTTGATACAGGCAGCGAAGAACCGGCCGTTGTAGAAATCCTTGGGAGATCTTTTTCCAGCAGTGGACGTCATTGGCGGAAACGTACGAATGAATTCGATGTCTTTTTATTATTAGGTAAAAGTAGGGAATATTTTATACGTATTTTTCTTACCTCTCCATCATATTTGAATTTCAAAAGACCCAAATACGCGGTGTAGATCTGATCAGTAGTGATGAATATCAGGCCAATCATATACTGCAGTATAACAAAAAGAGGTGTTAAGCAGCAGCCAGAATCCTACTTAATATTATAAATGCGAAAGTTTGGATGTCTGGATGTTTGTTACTCTTTCATGCAAAAACTAGGACTGAACGAATTTTGATGAAACTTTACAGTATTATTATTTATAACCCAGAATAACATATAGGCTATAATTTATGACGATCTGTGACAAACAAAATTTCACGCGGGTGAAGCCGCGGGCAAAAGCTAGTTTAATCATAAAATGATTTAATTACGACATAAATAAGATGAGACAAACACTACTAATGTTAAATTGAGAAATCAAATTCAAATTCAATTTGTCTTTGTTTTAAAAATTGCCACAGAAGTGTAATTAGAGAATAGTTCATAATAATTTCTTCCTTTATCCACTCACTAAGATATCGAAGTAATTCTTCACCACATCTAATCCGACACCAATACTCTTATAAATCTCCATGCTTTCCAACACCCGCGTTCCATCGCCGCTGTACACATACTTGTTGAACTCCTTCAGGCGACAGTACACAGAATAAAACACAAAAAAGTACACAATAAGCATCACGTCAAACGACAATAATTGAAGCAGGAACAGTATCAAATTCAATACTGACGATGAATCTATACACTCATCAGTATCGTTGGAACAAAAGATAAGATGCAGAATAACTTTATAAATTATACATAAGACACAAGCCGATATTATTTTCAATTCCATATTATATGACTTGCTGTCTACTGATAGTTTAGTGTCAATATTGCGCAAAAATAATTGCATTTCACAAAATGAACTTTCACCGTTATATAAAATCAATACTATTGTATTTATAATATACTGAATTGATGTGAAAACCGTTATAAGTAGAATCATCAGACTCTGAAAGGGTTGCAGCATATTTTTGATGCTTTCCATGCATATAATATAACTTACTGCAGTAATACACAAACATTCAACCACAGTAAAGCATTTGATGACATTTTTTCGTTTGATGTTTGAAATTTTTGTGTAACCGAAATCCGCAGAAAGTAAAATGTGGAAGATTAAAAACAATATTTTTGTATAATAGTCAACTTTGGAATTTGAATTGTTCTTTACTGAAGGAACTGTCGGGATATACATTATTTGGAACAAAAAAAATTGATTGGGGCTAGACTCACTGTGATCCGTACAGATTTTAAATAACAGAAGGTTCTGCCTGAAGGCAAACTACTTGTAATGGAAATGGTCAATGTTATGTAATTAGAATTAATGTTTCCAATTCATTAGTTACTAGCTGCCTACGTAAGAATTTCGTTTCTTATAAATTACTAAAATTAGGTAGGTAGGTACACTTCGTTCAGAACTGAGTCCATAAGTAATAAAGTACCTAGTTGACATTTACATTTATTATTCAAGTAAGCTATTGCTGGATCAATACAACTTGGGATTATGACATGAAAGACGAAACCAAACTTGTTGTAGATAACACATTCAAAAATGAGTGCACCATGCAGCTATTTATATTAATAGAAACAGAAGAAGACCAAAAAAGAGATGGACAAAAAGTAAAAAATCAATGGAAAAGAAAAAATACTGAAATAAGTGGCGTAAGATAAAAGCGTTGTTTATTAAATTTTATGTAGTTATGTAGATATTTTTAAACCCAGCAATGTCATTTAAATTATTATTACTCACTATATTAAACATTAAAATGGCAATTAATGGCTTATTTTCACTATTCTTGTAGAACAAATAAGAAAAGAGCGAGCTAGACCAAGGAAGACCAGCCGAAAGCACACGATACGTTTTGGTGCCGCACCATTATTATTGCTTCTACATTATGTTAAGGTGGCGGTTCACACCGCGACAGAAACAGGAGACCGAGACGAGAGACCGCGACCGTTAATTGACTAAGGCAGAGACCTGTGTCTCTGTCTCGCTTGCGAACTGTCGCTTATACATTGTCTAAAGTCAAGTAACGTTCGCGGTCTCCCGTCTCGGTCTCCTGTCTCTGTCGCGATGCGAACCGCCACCTTAAACTACGCAGCGACACTGTTCCGGCGTCGCACTACCGCAACGCTTCGTGTGCTTTGGCTGAAACTGATTAATCTTTTTCCCCTTTAGAACAAATTAGTGATTTGCACCACAACGATCTGGTAGGAGATACACACGTTGATAATGAAGACCGGCAGCGACCAGTCCAGCGGCAGCAGCTTGAACACCGTGAACCGCATCGGACGACCGTCCACGTAGCTTAGGAACAACTCCAAGTCAGCTTCGTGGAATGTGTCTGGGGAAATAAGATAAAGCCTTTATGATGATATGAAAACATCTTCATCTTTGGCACAAAGTCTCGGTTGTACTCGTAGTTTACTTAAATTTTTATGTAGAAGATACTTCACAAATCATCATCAATCTCAAGAGTTAAAATGAAACGGGCTAGAAAAAATAATCTTCTCAACGCTCTGATGCACAGATGGCTTTCAAACAGAATCAGTATGCTAAGCTCTACCCTCCTATAGAACCTCTAGTAGGGGACTACTGAATGATCCAGAAGGAATATTTTCTAAAAGATTGGGCAGTATCTCTTTGGTAACCCTGCATTCTGCGACACTGGACTGCACTATTATTGTTTTGACCAACCCTTTTCTTGCTGCAGTCGCTCATGGATGATGAGCCTGAGGTCTTCCACCGCTGCAGACACCAGCCCGGCCGTGACCGCGGGGCATGACGTCACCACGAATGTGTACACGATGTAAAGGTTGCGCAGTATGTGATGGTGGGCTCCATCCTGCAACAATTTGGTAAGCTTGGCTCTCAAATTTTTTGCAGTATTCTTACAGGTAGCTGTTGAGTAAAGATTTTTTTTTTTTCAAAATTAAGAATTGCATTATTCAATACTCATTCATACTTACATATTCGTAGGTCACTTTCATTTTCCATAAGCTCAAAAATGTTGAAATTAACATATCCGGCATTTTGAACACCAAACCGAGCATATACTGGAACCAGAATTTACAATACACTTTCCATTTCATATAACAGTTTGAATTGTCATGTGGAAAAATTACAATACTCACTAGTATGTTAAAATGGTTCGTAGCTCTCTCCAAGGCATTGGCCATACTTTTGTAGATCCACAAATACTCCATCACCTCTTTCCCACCATTTTTGACAAGAACATTCAAAACTCTCAAACGGCAATATACGGAGTAGAAAATGAACGAAGAAACTATCATCACCATATCTGCCGACATCTGCTGCATCACATGAACTACTATACCCCACAGCGTATTCATGCACTCATTGTTATCCACGTCATTCACACAAAACAAGTAATTAAAACCTAGTTTCGAAGTTAGAGCGAACATACTACCTATTATTATCTTTTTTTCGATCCCATATGATCGACTGTCAACGTATAATTTGAAATCAATCAACATCATCGATTTTTGTAGTTTATAAAATGAATGTTTGTGCTCGTGTAAAACTAAAATCAATGCGTTCAAAAAATATAACAGCACGTTCCCAAATAACCACCAAAATAAAAATACGTCATCAGAGATAACATAGAAGAAATATATACTCGTTAAGGAGACAATTATGCAATACAGCATGGTGATGTATGATATCGCTTTTTGTATTTTGCGCGTTGGACGACTAACGTATCCGAAATCCGCGGCTAAAAGTATGTGATAGAGCACAAAAAGTACTTGAAGGTACTTGCTCCATTTGTAATTCTTCTGAAAAGTTTTTCTGTTGTATTGGTTTATAAACATTTTTGGTTTTTAATTTTTATAAATACAGTCGAAATTGCTTGTTGCCCTACGTACGTATTCAACAATAATGTCAGTGAAACAGGGCATTTTTGAGGTAATCCATCAGGAAATGAATTTAGCGTTAGTAAATATCAATTTTCGATCAGAATGATAAGAATAATGTTTTATTATGTAATTTATGGCTATTTACATAATAAGCAATCACATAATGAATTTTAAAAACATAGGAAAACAGCGTTATTGGTTTTTTTTTTTACCAATTTGAAAAGCAGTATTTGCCGGTAACAAATCTTTGATTAAAATATTTAAACAAAAATTGGTACATTTTAGATACATAGATGGTTTATCAAAGATTTATAATAACAATAGCTCTTGTAAGTTAATAGTACTTAAGCTAAGTACCTACCTAATTTTATCTTTTTCATATCTAATAATATATTATATTACTAATATTACTGAAAAAAATCGTGTGACTGTCAAATAACAAAACCACCAAGTGCTATGTTGTACGATTCAGTGGTGCCGTTTGTGCTTTGTTACAAATAGTGCTATTTAGATACCTACCTTTAGCAATGCACATATGATTACAAATTGCCACTTAGTAATATGTACTACGTAACAAATGAATCCCTCCCTACGCAATATTAGTTCCTAGTTCTTAGTCTGGCACTCTAACACTGTCTGGACTGGTTATTAATTGATATGTACCATCTTTAATTATAGCACGTGCATTTTGGTTCACTAACTTAATGAATTGCAATTGAACAGTCAGTATTTATTAGAGAACTGCAGCATGACAATTAAATATGTGACGCACACATTGACGACTGATAATGGTAACTCCCAGTTTAAATGGATGACCTTGCAGATGACAGTTTTTAAAGGACGAGCGTCAATGTAGCGGATGAACCCGTCTATGTCGCTGGTGTGTTCTTGACCTGAAAAAATGTAGATGGTTTGAGGATCCACTAGGAAATGTAACTGTCATTTCATACATCCCAGAATAACGTTCACCCTACCATGCTGCTTCAGAGGGCTCAGTATGAATTTACATCAAACGTCGTCGTGAGCGCGTAAAAAATGACATTAAATGTATGATTTATGACGGATTGTACAGCGCCCCTAGCGGAAACTTTCTAGAACTTAAATTTAATATATTTTTTAACGCGCTCACTAGTAAGGACATTTTGATGTAAACTCACATCACGAATCCCGCGCGCAAACGCGTTGTCAGTGTGTTGTTCCGCGCGTGTTACAAACCGAGGTACTTGCATATTAATGATTAAATCTGTCGTCCCGCGTACCGCGGCGGAGCGCAGTGCAGTGTGATAATCGCCTAACGTGAACGGCTTGCCTTGCGGTTGACAACGGTCTATGACCTTTATTCTTATCTAAGTGTTCAAATACAGTGTCTTGCCTCTTTCTTGAAGCAGTCTGTCTATCAACACAAGTCGCAGCCTCTGCACCTGATCCGTCAGGAGGCCTGCCGCAAACGCCGGGGCGAACAGCAGAATAATCACATAAACTATTAACATGTTCGATAGTAATACGCTAATTGTTGACTTCTGTAAGAAACATAGTATCGAGAATATTTAGCAGCATTTAAAAAACGTGAAATACCACAGAAAAACACACTATGATCAAAGACTAAAGAAACTACAAAGTACTAATTGTGATACAGGAAAGAAGGATAATATTAATAAGGATCACGATCCTGAGGAGTGTAGTGATGAGGGCTCTGACATACAAAATTGAAAAGAAATTAATGAATTTGGTTTTCGTTTCAGATAAATGACGTCCAGTGCTGGACAAAGGCCACCCCAAGGATTTCCACAACGACCGGTCCCGCATCCAGGTACTTCCAGTGATCTTCATGGGATGCCTAATTTATTGAGTTATTTCGCCTTTATAATATTAGTAGGATGTTTTATAATAAATAATAGTAAGTAAGAGTGAAGTTGCCATGCTTGGAGTTTCCCTGTGTGATCGAATCAGAAATGAGGAGATCCGCAGGAGAACCAAAGTGACCGACATAGCTCGCAGAATTGCTAAAATCAAGTGGCAGTGGGCGGGGCACATAGCTCGTAGAGACGACGGCCGTTGGGGCAGAAAAGTTCTCGAGTGGCGACCACGGGCTGGAAGACGTAGCGTGGGCAAGCCTCCTACTAGGTGGACCGACGATCTGGTAAAGGTCGCGGGAAGAGCCTGGATGCGGGCAGCGCAGGACCGTGCATTGTGGAAAACCTTATAGGCCTTTGTTCAGCAGTGGACGTCATTTGGCTGAAACGAAAAGAGTTGAGTAACATTGTAATCTTTATAAAGGAAATCCAAGAAGTTGACACAGAGATTTAGAACTTACCATATCCTGACCCAATTCCAAAAGCGAATAATACATCGTCATCATCATGCTGACTGTATGAAAAACCAAAAGCACGACGAACTGGGAAGGATATTTAAAAATATTATGGTCAAAAAATTGTTATCTATCAAAATTAAATATAATTCCAAGTTCACTTCTTACCAAGGGATTGTAAAGAATTTTGATCCGATCGTAGACATCAGCGATCGATTTATACAAGTAAAAGTGTGATACGACATTTGAATTGCCATTTTTTATTATACTTGTAAAGTTCTTGATGCGACAGTACAACGTGTAGTATATAACAAATAACACGATTAGAAACACATCACTACTTACCACGTCTATTAAATAAAAAAAGAATATCGATTGAATACAATTGGTTTCTTGGAAAAAATGAAAGCATAAGTACCAAGATAAAGATCTATACACCGCTATGAAACTTAAACAGCTTATTATTATATACTCTGGTTTGCAGTAATCACTTTCATGCATTTCGGCATCAATCAACAACAAATCCTCGTAAAAATCCACAAAAGTTGTATGTTTACAGAAAAGCAATGTAAATACTAAGATAAAGAATTCCACAATATATGAGCAGCTCCATAATATCATCACCGTATTGCCATGAAATTCTTGGATGTAATAACATATTAAGGTGAGTCCAAAACTCAATGAATGTAGCACACAAAACGACTTTACCAAAAAATTCACTTTAAATGATTTCGATTTCACTACACCAAAATTTAAGGATAGGGTGAACAATATAAAAATTAAAACTGCCCTTAATGTTTTTGATAAAAGTTGCTGTTCACATTTTGATTTGACCAAAAAGATTTTCGGTTGTACTTGTGGGTACGGATTAAACATTATAATAAATAATAATGTATTTTCGTGTACACGCTCATATACATAAAAGGCTGTTTATTATCTGAGAGCACTATGTTTGTGTAGAACATACAACCAAACAAGTAGGTACAAATGACATTATTGTATGTGTGTTGCTGTCCTGAAATCGATTATTAATAAGTATTCAAACATGCCTAGAAATTATACACTGTTATAATTGCTACCCATTGCATGTTTGTAAAGGATAGCTTATGCATGCCATGAAAGCATTTGAAAGAAATATCTACTACGTTACTTTAAATTTAAAGAAATATTATAGTTAATACATATTGTAACGCTTCATAGCTTAGCATTAACGTGATTTGTTAAAAAAAACTATTGTACGAGTAGAACCATTAGCTTACAGTTCTGACAGGTTATAGTAATTGTTTTTTTTTTATCCACAAAGAGGAAGCTCTTGGCCTGTATCTCATCTGATGGTAAGTGACGATCAGGCTGAAGGTGGAAGCGAGCTTCACCCGGAATCCTCAACCACGGAGGAACTGGCTATCTTACCTCTAACTGCCGGAACACAACAATGCTGTTAACATTGTTGTTATGGCGACAGACTTAGGTAAGATGGTGGTAGAGCTAGCCAGGCGGACTTAGAACAACCCCTACCACCAACCAAACCGACCAGTAAAATCTGCCCCCACTGGGAATCGAACCCGGGACCTCTGCGTCTGAAGCAGGTGGTCTTACCACTAGACCACAGAGGCTGTTAAAATGATTACAAAACCTGATAACATTATTGAAGTAAACAAACACCTTTTATACAGGTTTTTAAACTTAAAAAAAAGCGAATACAATGTGAAAACAGCATGTAGTTAATTTTAAGGTTTTTGATATTCAATATTTGTGAGTGAACTGCAGCATAACGATTAGATACGTGACGCAAATGTTCACGACTGACACAGGCAGCTTCCAGTCCAAGTGGATGACCTTGCAGATGACAGTCTTCAGAGGACGAGCTTCGATGTAGCGGATGAACCTCTCAATATCGATGGTGTGTTTTTGATCTGGAAAAAATCACAAATCAGAGAATCACAAAGTAGAAGCTAAGAGAAATATATCAATGCTGTCAATTTTTTTTCTTCTACCACGAGGACTCTTAGCTTGCGTCCTGATTGAAAGTGACGATCAGGCTAAAGGTGGAAGCAAGCTTCACTCGGAATCCTCAACCACAGAGAAAGTCAATTAACAAGAGAGACAGGAGTGCATGGATTTGCACTTGCCTAGATGGCACTTATTAAATATAATGGTATTTCCTGTAATACTGTATCTGTATTACCTGTAAATGAGTTTCCTGACTTCTTTTCAGGCATAAGTTAGCAATATGTTGTACCAAACTGGTGATCTGAAGACTTTGAAGTTAATAAAACTGTATCTTACCTCTTTCTTGCAGAAGTCTATCCAATAGCACTAGTCGTAGCTTCTCCACCTGGGCTGTCAGTAGACCTGCAGCGAACGCTGGCGCAAACAGCAGGATGAATACATGGATCACTGACACGTTGGCGGTCAACATGCTGATCGCTGACTTCTGGAACAGTTATGGCATCTAACATCTCATAATCCCATAGCTGGGCATAATAATATAGGGTAAAATTCTTCAGAATACTACAGTACAGAACAGTAGTGTTGAATGGCATTAAGAGTTTAAGAATCATCATTAAATAAATGTTCGGCCATTGAAATATTAATGCAATAATTAGTTAATTGTATTAGTCATGAAGGAATAAAAAATAAAAACTCACCATATTTTGATCCAAATCCAAGAGTGGATAAAAAATCGTAATCATCATGTCAACTGTGTGAAAAACTAGAGGCACAACGAACTAAAAAGAAGATTTTAATTAAAATAAATACTACATACATGATGAAACCAAGTAAATACAAAAAGCTTGCTTACCAAGGGATTGTAAAGAATTTTGATTCTATCGTAGACATCAGCAATCGACTTGTACATGTAATAGTTTGACACGATGTTAGAATTCCCATTCTTTACTAGACTTGTAAAGTTTTTCATACGACAGTACAACGTGTAGTAAATAATAAAGAATACTATGAGAAATATATCGCTGCACAGTAAAGGCACATCAAACAGAATTATAAAGAACACTGATAGAATGCAGTATTCTTTAAAAAATAAACAGTATATTAACGACAAGAAAGATCTGTATGCCATTGATACAACAGACCAAATTATGATTATAAATTCTGGTCTTTTGTAAGTACATTTACACAGTTCAGCGTCAATCGACATCAAATCTTCGTAGAAATCCACAAAGGTTGTTTGATTTAAGAAAAGCAAAGTAAATACTAAGATGAAGTACTCCATGACATACGTACAGTACCAAAATTTCATCACCATATCGTCCAATGCGTAGATGTAATGCAAAATAAGAACAATCCCAATTCCTAAAGTTTCTAGCACACAAAATGACTTTGCCAAGACATTGACTTTATATGATTTGAATTTTACTACACCAAAATTTAAAGAAAATATGACAAATACAAAAATAAGAACCGCCCTCAGTATTTTTGACAAACGTTTCTCTTCAAGTTTTGATTTGACTAAAATGTTTATTTTCGGTTGTACTCTTGAGTAAGGTTGGATCATTTTTGATAAATGATGTCTTTGTGTGATGGTATTAACTTCGTTGCTACTTTCACGTGTATGATCCTCAATGGGCGGCTACACTACATGCTTCCATTATTTTAATGAAATTGACAAGTAATCTATTAAAAATGAAGTGACGCTATTATCTTGCGACTATCAAATCGATTAGTTTTGTTATTGATTTTCACACTTTGACATACAAATTGAAACATTATTTCATAAAACATTGAAAGCAATGCCACTCATCAGTAACACTTGTTGCAAGAGTCGTACTCGAGCGAGAGGTTAATGTAACTGCCGAAAAAAATTAATTTGTTATCATGTTTTCTTCATAATAATTATTAAGAAAAAAACATTTATTTTTTTAATAACCACCAATAAAATTCCTCTTGAGGTCTAAGCGACAAATATGTAGAGAAACCCATCAAACTATAAGGCATCTTATACTCAAAGCTTAGATGCCATTTTGCTACTAACATTTTTATAGTGTACAGAAATATAACAAGTTTTATTAAAACAACGCACTGAGAAAGCAAAATCGTTAATAAATAAAGATTTTATAGCAAGTTTCCAACGGTTGAATAGAAACACACACACACTGGTATTCTACTGTTATGAAGTGATCTTACACGGGTATGTTCGAAGGTCGACATAAAGCTAAGTGCATACTAGATTGTAGGTAAACGAATGCAAATAAAACCTGAATTTCAGTCATTTTCAAATGGCAGCTTTGCTATGTCTCTCTATAGTAAAATCTCCTGTCCTAAGAAAGCTCTATCTACAACTACCTACCTGTACCTATTTCTTAGAGCTTTTGATTTCAGGGATTGTGAACTTAAGATGACAAACTTTATAACAATATTAGCTGAAACGTGAACTTCGTACCGCCTATGTTCATCATAAATAATGTAGAATTCTAATGGTAAAATAATTTTTCAAATCGGTCCAGTAGTTACGGAGCCTATTCAAAACAATCAAATCTTTCCTCTTTATAATATTAGTATAGAAGTACTTTTGATAGCATACTATGTACACAGTCTACGAGTATATCCGAGAAAAGGAAAATTAAAACTTTCTTCGATGCATATTGCACACCCATCTTTATTCTGACCTAGAACTTACTTGAATGTCAAGGACCAAATCTAAGTTTCTCACAAAGGAAACTGTAATGGACATTCTACGTAGGATGCACCCGCTGTGAAGAACGGGAATATACGGGAACGTTTTGCTCACTGTCCCGCTCTAAATACAAACACAAATTAGAAAAAAACAGTACCTTTCTGTGTGTTATATTTTTATGAAAAACGCACACGAAATCAATTAACGTAGAAAAAGCCAGTAGTGTCCCATTCCTAAAGGTTAGTGTGGCGACACTGTACTATGTCCTACAGGTACACCTGTAGGACATAGGTACACCTATTCCAATAATAAGTTTCATGTCGTTAGAAAATATCGGGCGGTTGTTGGAAATAACGCAACGTGTGTTTCCGCTATCTATTATAAATCTTGCATTTTCTCTCTAACTTTATTTATTACTTTGAGCATAACATTCATGTTAGGTGTGACCTTCTCTTGCACTATTAGTAACACAATTTCAGTGGCATTGAAGTTGTCAGGTTTCAAACTCTGATATCAATCTAGAATTTTAATGGTTTATCAAGTTATCAATCTATAACGTAATGTTTTCATTGATGGGCAAACAGTTCTTACTTAGCTTGAAAAATTATTAGTATCTAAGTGGAATTATTTAATAATAATTATAGAGTAGAGCTCTTCACAATTATTTGTATAGGCACTGTGTACCTGTGTTTGAGGTCAATTATATGAAAAGAAAACTACAATTCTTTGTATAACTATATATTTTTAACAAAAAATAAATAAGTAGATACCTAACTACATTACATGTCATCTATTTACACACAGTTCAAATGAGAAGTCTTTTTTTAAGTCGATTAATAATAATAAGATATTATCGCTCAAAACTTTCAAACATAAAAAAGCTTTTAGCCTGAAAGCTTCCTTCGTTAATTATTAGTTACTATATTAGAACCTATCTAATTTTGGTAGTCCAAACTTCACAAATAATTTCTATTCTACGTTTTTATCTATGCTTATTTTTATCTTCTGGCAGAAAAAAAACCCATATAGGTATCTCACTCAATTGCAAGAATCCCAGATCAAACTCGTGGTGAATCTCTTTCTCTTGTTCTTTCAAATAGGCTTGATTATTATGTTGAAAGAATTTTGGTCCTGATTATGTTCTCCATTATTCACATCGCCCTTAATATTTTCCCCTTGAAATATTAATAATGAAAGATTTTCTTCTTTTTGGGGGTAAGGTGTACTTCCCTCTTTCAAGCCAAGGGCTGATGTTGATCGTCGTATGTTTTATGGCATCCAACACAGTCTTAATTGATATGTAGACCAACATAATGGAGAACACCACAATGAAATAATCTAGCGCTCCTGTGTACGGCTCGATGACCAGAGCAATCTTGTATGAAAGTAGATATCCACCGATTCTCAAACCTTCGCAGGGATCGTCCAAGGCGTGGAACGGTATAGACAGGCCCAGTAAAAATACCACTAACGAGAGCATAACAGACACATACATGTTCATGGTTTCGTTTATGATGAGCTTGGTCTTGAAAGGCTTGGGTTTCCTCTTCATCAACAGATCTAACCTTGCCTGCTCCTTCGTGGGCCTGTCTAACTCCAAGTAGACTATTATTCTGAAAATGAGAAAAGTTGGTTTTAATTTAGTGTCAATTGTGAGTGAGTGTGAGTGAAACACTGATTTCACCATAAAGTTAATACTCGTATGTAGTCCTTCGGAATAGAGCAACAACCACGAACTGTCAAATGAATCCGATTTTGGATGACACTAGATGTCATTTGTGTGTCAGTGTTTTGTACTATTAAATCTCTGGATGTTTGTTACATCCACCATTTCACTCACGTAAGATTTGAAAAAATCGCAGAGCTCATATTTTCAGGGTGCCAATAAATGCTAACGAACACTAAAATAGTAACAAAAAACGGTTCTATTTGACGTGACGGCGATGCCATCACGCATCTCGTTTTATCACACAGTGTTGCTGCTAGTGACATCTCGCTCGCTCAGTTCCTTCTTGCTCTATTCCCCTTGGTGTAATAACTTTATGGAATTCACTCGATAATAACACAAATAACTACCTACTGACTATAAAAATATACACTCAAGGACCTGTTCCAAGGTTGCACTTTCTACGAATCGCATTGATCACGTGCATTCATAACTAAATTAGTAATTAGTGACCCTCGATTACATCTTGCGTCGTTCATCACGTGTCATTCATTAGTTATAGTAATATTACTTCAATGGTTATACCTAGCAGATATGTATCTAGTCATAAAAAATGTTCATGGAAATCTATTTCCATATTTTCTTCTTGAATAAGTCATATCTTTTGATCGACTGATGATGATAGAATGACACGAGCCGACTTTATTGTTAAAACATAATTACTTCGACGAAACTCATCTTTACATTACTCTCCTCATAGCTATCGGTAAAAAGACAAAAATAAAACAAAAATAAACTCCATTTTATGCTTACGAAAACTATTCACTGTCTTTATACAAGATCTCTCGAGGTGATAACACTACATTTGAGAAATTACCTGGCTGAGTAAACATTAAATAAATAATTGTCAATAAAGGGCGACAGGTCTTGCGTGGTATTATTTACTATGCTTAAGTTAAAATACCTATAGCCTTTAACCAAATTCTGACGTGCTGTCAAATGTCAAAAAAACTTTCACTCACATACACCAAAAAGACAAACTTGAACATACACAAAATATATTTAAAAAAACTTACCTCCATACAATAAGCCGGAAAAAAATCATGTTGAACTATACTATAGTATACAGCACCTTCACAACACAATATGCAACCGAATGCACCGAGTTGCGGCCACTTATTAATCGATTTAATGCATTAAAATGCTCCAAATCATTTGTTAATAGACATCGTTAAGAAATAATTAATTAACTAACGCAATTCTAACATTATCATTGGAATTAACGTGTATTATCAAACAATGTTTTAGATTTTGAGAGGTCATTTTGTGAATGCAATTTAACTTAGTAATGTAAACAGGTAATCATTAAATACTGGGTGTTAACTGTTGAATCACTGAGTCTTCCTTATAGTAATTACGCCTGATGGTAAGTAATTATACCTCAGATCATAGAAGGGAATAGATGTGAAACGGGGGCGTGGCGCGTGTCTCCGCGATATGCCCAGAAACGAACATCGGCCGCGTAGCTAGGTTAGTCGCGATTCAGTCGTACTAAGGAAATGTTCTCCGATATTTTGGATAATGCGTCGTTACGTGCAATAAAACAAGTGAAACGAAGAACTACAGGAACAATGGAGTCATTTACTATATGTAAGTATTACAAATCCATTTGTATTTTGCTTATAAATAAAAAAAAACTAAACATTTTTACGAACGAATTCAGTGCCGTAACAGTTACTGCTATATCGAAATCAGTAGTGATAAAAATTCTAACACACTTGTACATTGACGATTTAGTTAGCAACCACTTTATGTCATGCTCAACTACTGCGCAATGTATTTAATTTCTTCCGATATCCACTGTCGTGTGAAAATACACAGTACGGCCGCATGTGCCGGTCGTAACATAGTGCCGTGCTCGTGTTCTAATGCGGTTTCCTATTATCGATAAATAGAAGTAAATTATAATTTTCTATTTTGTAATTTTAAATAAAAAAATGATGTGTTACTTGCGATTATAAGATTTTACAAAAAAAAAAAAAACAGTAGAAGTAATTAGTAACTGTCAACTATGTAATTACTATAAGAGCTAGTTGAAAGCCTAATATAGGCATTATTTTTGATAAACATATGCGGTACGCAGATCGCCATAATTAAAAAGTAAATGCGTGATAGTAGTTAATAATAACGTATAATAATAAAAAGGTTTTCATACATAAGCATTTTGTGAAATCAGTTTCGAGCCTTGCCCCTAGCGATTTAAAGTATCGATATCTTGTCGACTCCATTTTATCTTTGTTCTCTCACTAGCGTTTTCTAAGTGTGCGTCACGTCACGCGGCCATTGATTGGCCATAAGGCATGCCTTCTGGCCAATCACAGCACTTTTAAGCCGGTTGCACATGTTGTCGTAGACTCTCAGTCGCTTTGTTTTTACACAGTTGAATGTGTGTGTGGGAGCTGTGGTGGGGGAAATGTGGGGACACTGGTTCTCGTTGTAGTTACGTGCGACTTCATATCTATTCTCTTTCTATGATCTGAGAATTATACGATCCAAGAGCACGGTTACTCACTAAATACCAATTGAGGTACTTGCGCTTCAAGACACCTAGATTATAAGAGAGTGGGAAGACAGACGATGGGACAGAATTTCATTTCGTTGCAATCCGCAAAATATAATGTACTTAGAAGTAAATAAGGTTTGGACCAAAATACACTACGGTATACCAAGTAACCTTTATTTTAAAACAAAACCCTCCTTCTGGCGCAGTCGGGTAAAAAACACATTATGTACTTACCGATCATTTAGGAACATGAATGCCTCACACTTAGACGTCTTATTTAGGACAACATGTGAAAACACCCTGTATACTGGAACTACAATTTGTGCTTTGTTCATTGAATATTCTAGTGGTAATTATCTGACATAATTTCTGTCTAACCACAGGCATAACCACCCTTAATCGTTCGATGTCCAGTAAATAAAATAAGTGATTAAAGATAACATAGAGAAAAGGAATATAGGTCGAACAATAAACCATTTCAATAGTAAATTGGAATATTACCTGCGTAGTATTTATAAGAAAAATTTTATAATGAAAGTATGTAATTTATAACACGACAAACTTTATTAAATTAAACAAAAAGGAACCAAATAAGCGACGATACCCGAACGGTGAAGGTGTCAGACTGGCTGACTCGTGATCCGAGAAACACGGGTTAGATCTTCGATCCCCGCGCCGCTCGACTCTTATGGTGAACTCACTCGTGACACAAGCATATTTAGCATACCGGGTTAACGACATTATTAGTCATTTGTATACTCATTATTCATTAATTAAAAACATAATAATATCCACACACATTTTCTTAATCTTTTCATATGCCTGTTATGTAAAATATACGCCCTGTTTCTTTATGTGTACAATTATCTTACACACGGGACATGGCTGCAACACATACAGCACACAACCGTCAATTGTACACTTACGTCGACCGTGTGCCAGATATAGGGTTAAACGTCACCTATTAAAAATGGAAACCTGCTGGCTGAAAAATATTTTTTTAGGGAAGTACCTATGATGATAACACACGGCGAAAATGTAAGCCATTATAATAACTTTTAAAAAGAGAATTTGTCCGTCCCATATCCAGCCGCTGCCGACAGGCGAATGTCCATTCCCACTCTTATTATTGGACGCAAGTGGTGAGTGAAAGCGGACAAAGGGTTAAGTCATCGATGCTGAAGTTAATTGTGTAATACTTGATACCTATAAATAAACAGAATAGAAAGTATTTATTTGTCTCAAAACAGGTTTCATTTAGTCTGTTTATCACAGATACAAAAATCATAAGAGACAAAAAGGTCACAGACAACAAAGGACCCACAAACCCTGTAAGTAAGTACCCCCCACACTGACTTGAAGACCAGAAACTGGTACTTATAACTTGCCCTCTCCATCTACCTATGTAGCAATTGACACTCTAGCGCATCTTCGAAGCGTAAGAGAATATATATATGTATAAAACAATCTGAAATCGAACCTGTTGGGGCCTGCAGTGATAAAATAAAATAAATCATTTTCTAAATATTCGTTAAATAGTTACGAATCCAGACCCTGATTTTTTTATATTTAACGAAACGTTCTTGTCTACTCTATTAATATTGCAAATAGGTATTTGTATTATTGTAAACTATACATACATACATTGCATTTCAGTCAGTACAGTACTTCTGATGGTTCAGTGAATATTTAGGTCAGGTGTCTACATACTCTACGTACTGTGATATTATTTTGCCCAACAAGTCATTAATAACCGGTTCACTAATGAATTACTGTGTAATTACCACATTCACAATTCGATCGATATTTTTTACACATCAATATTTCAAAGTTAATCAATTTATTTTTTGATTAAATAAAAATAGAGTTTTATTCAGGGCAATTTGTGAAGACCTTAAGGAACCACGTTCCTAAACCAATAGTCATCCAAAGGAATAACTTCAATATCTCTTAACAGTTTCAATTGTGATTAAAAATAACGCAATTCTCATCCCTTAACCCTTTACACCCCACTGACCAGTACCCGTATTACCGTACTAACAGTACATCAGGCGTACTTGTTAATTCGACTCTAGTTTATTCGATCCCCGCAAGGGTGATTTAAGAACAGCCGGTCTTGCATTTAAACGTCGCTATCGCAGTAACTTCTGGCTTAGAGGACCAACAATTGCGTCGTATTTCGGAGTTGCGTGTGGGTATTGTGGGTATTGCCCAGGCAAAGTTGAGAGGAACATGCGATGTGCGGCCGCAGTGTGAATAGTTTATTTCATTGGCGCTGGCGTTTATTGGAGAGGACTTGTCAGTGTCAGGAGTAACGCAACTTTAGTCTTAAAACTCAGCAGAATTGTAATATTATTCTAGTACATCCCTCTAAAACCTACACTTAAGTGTGATTTATATATAACCAGAGACAAAACTTTGAACATGCTTCAAAAATTTAAGTAATAAACGGTAGCTACTATCACACTAAAAACACTACCACAAAGAAACTTATCATCACGATATTAGTGAAAAAAACCGGCCAAGTGCGAGTCGGGCTCGCGCACAAAGGGTTCCGTAGCAGCAAATATAATAAACTTATTATGTCAATTTATACACCTGGTGAATGGAGCCTAAACTCTCCCGATATTTTGCCTTGTACTTTTATGTATGAATATTAATTTTATATATGTATTTATAAATATTCCGAGCTAAAGAGGTGGCAAAAGCAATGGCAAACAAACCACAATCAATAGTATTCGGTTGTCGCTGAACACTTGGAAACTGAATACATGACTCCGATAGATACGGAAACAAGGCTTTTACATATATTTTTTGCGATTTTCCTAGAACACCAACAAGACTATCGTACACACGCAGTATTCCATTAATGTAATAAATACAACTCCAGTGCCCCACTAATCCCACGTCACCGTCATAAATTACTTGAAGGTGCGTCTCATTTTTAGGTACAGGTTCAATCAGTTCAGGGTGTTGAAATAATTCTAGCTCACGCGGTCTAAATGATGTGCACCGAAGTAACTTTTCATGAAATGCGCGAACCACATCATCTTCGATATAGTTATTATAATTCAGAATGTAGGAAAACGTATTATCTAAAGTATCCATTGTTAGATGATATACAATAAGCTTTAGAAATTTTAAAAACCTGCTACGAAACACTAAAATTTGCACCAAAAACAAAGGAATTTATATTATTGGGGGATTTATTAGTACGTGACCGGTTTAATAGCACCTATTAAACCAGTATACCTACTTACTTATTTTTTATAATAGGTACAATTCAATATTAAAAAGTCTCAACGCCAAATTCGACTTGCGAAAGAAGTAAATGGGAACGATGAAATTCTCTTAGCGCGCACAAGTGACAACGACGTCTGCCCTCACGTGTCTGCCCGTTCGGGTCGACGCGGTTAGCTATCTTATCCCCGCTCCCGCGCGAGACCACGCCCCGCAACTCACGCGCTGCAGCGCAGCGAGCGACCGATCTTCTTGAATCGATGTAATAATAATCTATAGGATTAACGCGTTTTAAAAATATTGGTTCGATGGATATGTTTAACCTATTATTACTCAACAATCACATTTGTAATATTAAACTTTATCAAATGCACAATGTATTTAAGGTACATTACTGGATAAGGATTAATGGCGTATTGCTTGAATAAGCTAATATTTCTCGTAAAAAGTACCTACATTATAAAGATTTTATATCATCGCGGATTTTAAAAGGTGTACAATACTGTAGTATATTTTTTGATCTATCTTATAAGGTTCAGCCATCGTTTTCAGTGTAAGCACAATAACTTAACCAAAATTACAGTTAAATCAACCTATCTCAAAAACTATAAGAGATACTTTGATCAAACCAAAAATCGTTGAAAGAGTTAATTAGCATGCATCACCTCTATTTTTTTTAGAATTTTATACCCCGTAGTTATAAAAATAGAGGGGGGGGGACATACTTTTTACGACTTTGAGAGCTGATATCTCAAAAACCGTTCACTTTAAGAAAAATGTTTTTTAGAAAACTTTATATCATTTTAAAAGACCTTTCCATTGATACCCCACACGGGTATGTACATCGAAAAAAAAATTTTCATCCCTCAGTTACATGTATGGGGGGCCCCACCCCCAATTCTTTTTTTTACTATTTAGTGTCATAATTTTGTAGCGGTTCATACAACACATATTCCCATCAAATTTCATCACTGTAGTACTTATAGTTTCCGAGTAAATCGGCTGTGACAGACGGACAGACGGACAGACGGACATGACGAAACTATAAGGGTTCCGTTTTTGCCATTTTGGCTACGGAACCCTAAAAACCGGCAAGGCTCTAATATCAATTGTTACAAAAAACTTATCTTTTTTTCCCACAAAACCAAAGGAAAACTTATGACTCGTCACAACAGATGTCACCGGCGAATATTTTTCGCAATATTCGTACCAAAAGCCATAAAAATCTGGTCCGGCTCATAAACTGTCAGTGCTGCCCAATGATCCGGGCCCCGCCGGCCGCGGCACGTTGCGATTCAATCAGCGCGGCAGCTGACGGGTTAATTCCGAATGCTAATGTTAACGGCTGCGACGGTAGGTACTATTGATGTCGGGAATAAAGTCGATTAGAAGCCAAACAAATAAAATTAAAAAGCTAAATATCATGTTAACACGTCGCCTGCCTCTATCGTGAACTCTATCTATGGGTTACCTAAAAGAATCTCCTTTCAGCTCGTGTAATATTTAACGTCGTCTTTCAATTTAGGTTTCTAACTGGATTTATTTACTGACTTGAACGTATTTTGATAAAGTCTGATTTTTTTATAAATTGAAAGTGAAAATCAAGTGAGTTTCCACAGTAACAAAATTAAAATGATGCAAACATAATGAAACGCTGCATTTTCGTTTTTTCCTGTCCATTGCTGAGGCGTGTCGCCGTATGCACACGTTGTCTCTGCTTTATTGTTTAATCCGTGTTGTTTCAATTTGGCTTATGGAAATCAGTTTTAAAATATTCATAAGTTTTTTTTAGCCTAGCTCTTTAGTGCATCAGATAACGTTATTAAATGGAGAAAGAAAAAATATGTACTAAAGCTAGAAGTGGGATATACCTACCTCCGAAATGTAAGACACCTTTGTTTTGTCGATATCACTGTGACCGAATAGATACAGTAGTTACAGTTAAGGAGGGCTCGCATGTTCAATCTCAACTTAATACAAACATTTGTGAAAAAATAAGGATAGGCATATAATATTTCATACAACAATTTATTGCTATAAATTAGAGATGAAACGGATATCCGGTAACTATCCGGTAGGCCGGATATCCGGCCTAAATTTACTATCCGGCCGGATACCGGATAGTAACTCACTATCCGGCCGGATACCGGATAGTAACTCACTATCCGGCCGGATACCGGATATTAAAAAACTACGACAATTTCCTATTAATAAAATGAAATACATTAAATCTTTGGGGTAAACAAATATCAATAAAATGCCTTATAATAATGACGGCTTTTAGTAAAAGTCCAAAAAGTTACAAAAAAGCCATATTAAGGCCTTTCAAAAAACTAATTTCTTTTTCTGGGCTATTATCTCTAATGACGAATACATAAATGGTAAATATCTGTTAATGTCAAAATATTGCCAAATAAATTTTCGCTATTCAATCACACACTCACGATGGCAACCAAAATCGCCCGAATTAATCTGCCCCCTAGACAAGTGGCAAAATCTGACATTCTATTCGGATGAATTCGATTTTCGAAAAGTGACTAGTCTAGTCTACTAATAGACCCACTGATCGCGTTCGAAGCACCAGTGCGGCGCTAAACTCGTCACGACATGCAACGAGACAATGGGCCAACTATCCGGCCGCCGGATATCCGGCTATCCGGCCTAGCAGCTGGCCGGATATCCGGTATCCGGTATCCGGCCAAACAACTATCCGTTTCATCACTACTATAAATCCATCCTTTTTATTTCTACTACACAAGTATTTAGTTTACCATCATTTAGCCAATGATTCTGCTAATGACAATGTATTTAAGTCCTCATGTCATTTGGCGGCCACAGTTAAGCCGCGCACCGCCATGATTAATGCCGCCGCTGGCAGTGGAAGCGAACGTGTTTACTAATTAACAGATTTATTATCAGCTGCGATACTAAATCAATATTCCGTAATTGATGACAGTGGGCAGCTCGGTAAGTTATGAGCTGGAATTTTCGCGGTTTAATTTCGGTTTGGAATGCCTATCGCATAACTCGTTGGTTAGAGTATTTATGTCAGGAAGTGTACGTATACACAAGATAGAGTGTAAGTATATTAACTTTAAATTACTAAAATCCTTGGGGGAGGCCTCCGTCCAGCAGCGGACGTCATTTGACTGAAATGACGACTAAAATACAAAATTTCAAAATGCTTATGGAAATTGAACCCGCGACCACAGTTCTAGTTCGTCACGTGAATTACTAATCAAGCCGCATAATTAAGCCGTCATAAAAATTATACAAAAATAATTAGATCATTACAGAATCTACTTTTCAAAATGCAGTGAACAATGGTATACAACGGCTGGGTTGCACCATCTTACTTTAACTTTGACAAACGTCAAAAATCTGTCAAACTCCATACAAAAAGCACCGGTTATCGTTATAATTACCGTCAAAGTTAGGTGGTGCAACTCAACCTAAGTACGGGACTATTCCCACCTCTCGTTCCCACCACTGCAACTCCTGTGTAGCCAGGATCTACAGCTTGACCGCCACAAAAACCCAACCAATGAAGGTCAAGTTTGTCCCGGGGGANTGCAAAATATTAAAGTTAGAAATATTTCGAATAAACATAGTAAGGGTTTCCCGGTTAGCCTTAAAGAAAGATAGCAGTTACACCGCGAGCTGAAATACAGCCAGTTATCGTTCGGAAGTCGCCCGCGGTGTAGCGAGATGGAACTCTGACTTATCGGACTCCATTACAGCTTGCAGTCTCGGTTTATACGGAACATGCTATTCTCTTTGATAACACTGCGGAACAAAAAAAATAAAAAAATCTGCGGCATCTATTTTGTTAATGGATTTTGTAAATACTTGTATTAGACATAAATGGTGTGCATTAACTTTCTTTGGATTGACTCTGGTTCTTGAGATAAACGAGACAAAAGAAATCAATGAAAAAAATTAAACGACCCTCCCTAAACTTATGTTAATTTGATTATACCCACTAAGTTTTATTTTCTACTCATGTATTAGTGTAGTTGTAGTTACAACAATTTAGTAATCAGCTACTAGACCTTGAAATTAACAGTTTGTGTCTTTTAAATTAATTTTTAAAGAGCTTTTTTGTCTCAAAAATATGAGTTCATTATGAAAACCTTGCGTTTACAATCCCAACAGTTTTTCTTAATATTTGGCTTCTAAACTTACAAAANTATTAAAAGGAGACCGTCATCAGCGTACCCGGTTAACGAACAGCCTTCGGGTAGTGGTAATGCTAGAAAATCATCGAAACCCAAATTCCAAAGGTAGGGCCCTAGGACTAGGGTTTCTGATTTCTCGACCTATTTTTTTTCTCGAGTTTCGGGAATTCTCGGGGCCAAAGTCTCGAGTTTTCTCGGGTCTCGAGTCTTTTAATTAAAATTGTTGAAATCGGTTGAAATTTGATAAAAACACAGGTTTTTTAAAATCTAATATACAAAAAACTAAAACCCAACTACGTAAAAATGAACTGAAAAGATAGGAACAAGACAAAGTGTTCACAAATGCAGTCGGAGACATCAATGACTATTTTTTTTTTGTTGGTGATAAGTAGTTGCGAAGCCGTTGATAAGCCGTGTAGAATACATTAGAATACATTTGTCACCAACCCCTACTCTTCCCGCGGAAGGCGGTTCATAGTCCATAAGTGGACTGTAAAGGGCTGTTGATGATGATGATGATAAGTGTTTGATGTCTCCAACTGCATTTGTGACCACTTTGTCTTATTTCTATCTTTTCAGTTTATTTTTACCCAGTTGGGTTTTTTGTTTTCAATAATATTTTTATTTTAATCTATTAGTTATATCCATACATTTTGCAAGCTATTTAAAAATCCTTTATTGATACCCCACTCGATAGGTTTTGAGATATTTTTTAATACATATTATGGCGCCAAAAATCGGCCATTTTTATATTTTCCAATTTTCACAGTGTCACTCTCACAGTTAAAACAAATCTAATGATACCTCACATGCCATAGTTTGTTGAGTTTCACAATATGGCGTCCAGTAGTCGCCATATTGAATTTTTACTAACGTCATGTCTTTAGTGACACTCACCAACTAAAAGAAATCGATTGACGTGCGAATCATAAAAATCGACTCAAGAGTTTGGTCTCTATATTGCTTCAAAAACATACATACATACATAGGCTGTTAGACACATTACCACTCCTTTGCGTCACGCATTCGGGTAAAAAAGGAAAGACTAGACCAGTCTAAAAGCAACGTTAACCTTTTAAATAATTAAAAACTTACTTTTGTCTAAGAAAATAGGCTTTCAAGATTATTAAAATCTTCAAATTCGAGACTCGAGAATTCTCGAGCTCCGGTAATTTTTTTCTCGTCTCGAATGAAGCCAAATTTCTCGAGTTTTCTCGAGTTCGAGAAAGCTCGAGCAGAAACCCTACCTAGGACCGAACTCAACCTAAGTAATAGCTAATACAACAATACAGTTTCACAGTTTTTCCACTCACCTGAAAAGTTGGTAATTTGGATTTACGCGGTGTTACACCTCAACCGATTTAACTTATTTTCCAGTGCTATAAATCGCAACAGTGTCAGTTCCTTCGGTTTTATTAAATCCCGCTTGATTACGCTCCCGTTCGTCCTGCGCGCGACAAGCGATGAATCACGCACGACAGCCACGCCCGCGATACCGATTCGGAAATATTACGATTTATTTCGAATTTACATAAAACAAAATATAAGGTTTCTGTGAAATAGAAAATTACTTTTACTTTTCTTGTTGTGTCAGTGGCAAAGTTAACATTTATCTCCTCTGCTTAAACAGCATTTTTCATAGCGCGAAATAGGTCTTCGTGTGGGTAGCTAGAACGAAAGACGTGTAAGTTTGACACCAATTCAAATTCAAACTCTATACCAATACTAAAATTGACACCAAACAAGTTTTATAACTCAAAGGTGACTGCTGACTGCCATAGTGATCTATCAACGCACAGCCCAAACCACTGGACGGATCAGGCTGTGGCATACAGGTAGATGTTATGACGTAGGCATCCGCTACGAAAGGATTTTACGAAATTCCACCCCTAAGGGGTAAAACGGGATCCACGCGTACGAAGTCGCGGACAGCCGCTAGTTAATTTATACAAACTTATCTTGATTGTAACGTAATATTGTGATCACAAAGTTAAATAAATAAATAAATAAAAAATACAGTGTACATGTTTTCAATACAGCTAATGCAAAATGATTAACTAAGTGCCTTACCATCGAGTAGAAAAAACGAAATTAATTTATTTCAGCCATTGTACCTCAACAAAGGTGTCCATTAATTTAAAATCTTAGCAACAATGCCGAAAGGGTTCCGTACTTAGCGCGGGAAAGAGTGATGCGCATCCGACGGCAAGAACTATCGATTGTCTGAACCATCTCTATCTTCAAAGCTTTTCTACTCAATTCTTTTGTAAAAGTAACGATTGTCTATTTATCCTATAGTGAAATTAAAATATTTTAGTCATTCTTGTATGCTTACTATTACTGTAATAATGTGACTTAATGCTTGCTATTATTATAGTAATGCTTTTACTAAAGTAATTTGTTTGTTCCTTTTGACGAATTTAATTTGTTCTAAGTCTTCGTGAAAAAATAATTTGCTCGAATCAAAATACAGTTAAAATAAGACATTACATCATGTGCCTAGTCAATGTATGTTTAGTCCGACAAAAATAATATCTATCAATATCGATAGTAACCTACCCTTGTCACCACACTATCTAGATTGCTCTCACGATAGTGGACATTAATCATTTGCGCAAAATAGATAGAATGAGCTCCACTAAGGTGCAAGTTAATGTGTTTGCGGTTATTTTGGTGAAAAGTGTTTGCTTAACGAAACAGTCTAGTACAGACATTTAAAACGTTCATAAAGAGAACTAAGGTCTTGGAGATTAAATTCTACTGTTGCACTTTATTATAATTACCAGATTTTATACCCATCATAATTACATACGATGAATAAAGATAAACTAAGGCTGAGTTGCACCACCTAACTTTAACGGTAACTATATAACGATAACCGGTGCTTTTTGTATGAAGTTTGACAGATTTTTAACGTTTGTTAAAGTTAAAATAAGATGGTGCAACCCAGCCTATGTAAGTATTAGAGGAACTTACCTGACTGCAGAGCTGCAGTCGTGATTGGTTAAATATTCAGGAAAGCGTTTTCTGAATATTTGTCCAATCCGAATCGTAAAACTTTTCAATAAAATAGGTAGATTTTTCGAACACCAATCAAATCAAATTGAAACGCGTTTAAACAATTACAGCAAAACACGAAGCCATTACATAGGTAGGTACATACATATCATTAGGCTTAGGTATTAGTAAATAGATCGCTCAGTCCAGATCCGTCACGTTTAGTAACTATGCCCCGCGGCGGACGGACGGTCCGTCTGTCACGGGTTTGACTAGTAATACTCTAAAGTTAATTGCTATTGCGTTATCTGTAAATTGGAGTTAGGGAAGTTGTATTACAATGTAGGTAGATGCAGAAATTACCACAGCTTTACTAGGACTAATGGTCATCTTGTATATTATATCGCATTCGCAGTATGTAAACTGTAATTACATGTTTGTTTCTTATTGCCCACGGTAGTAATTTTTATTTGAAAAGAAACAAGACCAAGGTTTGTTTGTGACCTTTATTACTAAGGCTGGGTACCATCTTACTTTCACTTTGACAAACGTCAAAAATTTGTGATACTCCATACAAAAACCACCGGTTATCGTTATAGTTACTGTCAAAGTTAGGTGGTGCAACTCAGCCTAAGTTTGTTACATTAGCCTATCAGGGTTAAAGATTTAGGCTGTACTTTCTATGGTTCTATTATTGACATTGTGCGAAATTCACTCGTACTCTACATAACAGTAGCATCTTTTAATCGTCAGAATGTTAAACAAGTAGTTTTAGTTGTAAAGAATGGAAAATATTTGAATATTGTCTATTCAGTTGAATTGTTTTATTGCACGAGTAGTTTCCAGAAAATTATAAGCGGTCGAAAATGGCCTGAATTGCTTCGAGAAAAGGATGGTACGGCCGTGCCGCTTTTTTGCTCGACTTGGTGGGGGCACTGCCGTGCCCCCAGATTTGATTTTTGAAATTAAGAACACTAACCTGATTTTTTCATACCCATTCCGTTTCTATTTTTATGTTACAATATTTGGAACCCCTTCTCTAACAATAAAGCAGGTAGGTAATGTAGTAAGCAATATTTATACCCTTTCAAAACTATTTGTTTGCTCAGCAAACGTCTCTAAGTGGGTCCCATACATCACGGAACCCTTCCCGCTCGTAAATAATAATATGATGTACCTGTCGGGACATATTTCACTCAATAATGGTAAAGAAATTGCCGATTAAATAAAAAATAAGTAAGTAGGCAGTAATATGTAGTTGCCTACTTTGCTGAAATGTTTGTAACTCAATTACAGAAAGTTTTCAGTGCAAAATGCACCCTTTTATAAGACTGAAAGTTCCAGAAATACTTAAGAGATGGATAAGTATACTTAGCAATAAGTCTGTAAACCATGCACTTATGAAAATGCAAACACCATACGTAAACCAGTATATGGGTAGGTAGAGTCCCGTAGTCTCTAATTAAAGCTCATATCAAAAATAGGAATTCAGCGTGTATAAAATTCCACAGTAAATTACCCATCTTTCCACAGGCTTTTCCTAACCCCAACGAAGTCAAAAGCACACAATACACAATTTCACGGTCAGCCGGAGTTTTTGAGAGCATTTTTGTCATTATCCGATGGCCAGAGGCAATTAGTGGTCGAGACAAGTCGATCATGCGACAAATTAGCGAGCGGACATTATTGACATTGTGTATAATTAGAAGGGATGAGTATGGGATGCTGAAGGTATGCAATCAATAATATGGTACAGTCAATACATTAGACTACCGATACATTTTTGTAGCAAAAATCGCTCTTATTACAATTACATAAGTGGCTTTTGTAAATTTTATTTTGCCGTCTTGCAAATGTAGATAGTTTTAGGCACATTTTTTTGTAAAATGACATTGTTAATTAATTAACATTTCCAAATTATGTTATTAAGGTAATTGATTGCACGCACTAGTAAGAATTTTTAGCCAGTACAAAAATGATTGAGTTTGTATTTACCAATTCCTGGGGTACAAAGCCGAACCCAAAGCCGGAACGTACCAAAAGCGAGTGTTTGTGTGACAAACTATTCAATCTGCAAATGCAGTGACAATGTAACTAAATAGCACTGACAAATCCGCACACATCGGGGCTGTAATTACGGCAAACAAAGGCCGAGTAAATATACGATATTACAGACAGACAGATGTGAAAATTATACGACAGTAACGGCAGGGGACTTCCAGTAAGGCGGATGGATTCGACCCAATTTATAACTGAAAGTCACAAGCAATATTCATCATGCAAGAAATTATAATATTATTATCCGCTTAATCAGGTTTTATTATTGTTGACACATACAACACTTTAAATCTAATTAAAAACTTAGGCTGGGTTGCACCATCTTACTTTAACTTTGACAAACGTCAAAAATCTGTCAAACTCCATACAAAAAACACCGGTTATCGTTAAAGTTACGGTCAAAGTTAGGTGGTGAAACCCAGCCTCAGTGTCGTCTCTCCACGTATAAATCACATATTAACGGTTGTAAAAACATTGTGTAAGAGACATCTGCAAAGTCAACTGTACTAACAGCACCGACAGCAACGCGAGTAACCCTCAAAGGCTGGTCATTAAACAGGGATTTGAAGGGTCGAACGGACCGAAATAAAGTTAGTCTCGGGAACTATAGCCGGCACTTTAGACCGAGCGCGGATTGAGTTGAAGTGCGCAGGTAATTAAGTGCTTGAGGGTTGATAATCTCGCATAATGTGCGGTCCAATGGATTTCAGACGTATTTAGTGTTAAATGCGCATTGTTCGGACAGGTTGGTTGATTGCGGAGCTTTAGCCCGGGGCTGCATTAACGGCAACAATGATGTCATCTAGGCAGATACATTAGGTTGATAAATACTTAGGCTGGATTGCACCATTACATTAACCATAACAAACGTCAATAGTCTGTCAAACTCCATACAAAAAACACCGGTCCAGTGTGCTTACCATGAGTTTACGTTAGGTGTGCTCGCTAGCGACTGCGTAAAAAAATGACATTAATTGTATGACATATTGTGCAGCGCCCCTAGCGGCTACTTTCAAGAAACAAAATCTTCATAGAGATTTTTGACGTACTCGCTAGCGAGCACACCTAACGTAAACTCATGGTAGGTACACTGGTTATAGTTACTGTCAAAGTATGGTGGTGCAACTCAGCCTTATAGTAGTAGTTCAAATTCATATTGTTTCAAATAAATAGGGCAAATAAGTAATACAACATTCCTCGTTTCAGCCGAAAGACGTCCACTGCTGGACAAAGGCCTCCCCCAAGGATTTCCACGAAGACCGATCCTGCGCCGCTCGCATCCAGGCACCTCCCGCGACCTTCACCAGATCATCGGTCCACCTAGTGGGAGGTCTGCCCACACTACGTCTTCCGGCTCGTGGTCGCCACTCAAGAACTTTCCTGCCCCAGCGGCCATCAGCTCTACGAGCTACGTGCCCCCGTGCAATACAACATTACCGGAGAGATTTTTGTATACAAAATAATGACAGTTTTGACAATAACTCTTCCCTATCCCTATAAACCGATTATAAAGAAATGAAGTCGGTTAAAAATCTAACTAGAACGCTACTCGGAACAAGAACTCATCATATTCTTACCATGGATTCTTACCTAGGGTTGCCAGGCGTCACATGTTTGGCTTTTTAGGGTCTTGTCCGGCCAAATATTGCTCTGTCCGGCCTGTCCGGCTTTTGTTAGGCTTTTATTTGGTTGCCGCGCCGGGCGAAAGTCAAGCCACATAATCATATGAAGCGCACGTTAGCAACCGATGATGATAGTACTCACACTTATGAGCTGACACTAATTGCACCCCCCCCCCGGCACATGTCCGGCTTTTAGGGTAAAATGTTCCGGCCAAATTAAACACAAAGTCCGGCTTTTGTGATTTTGGACCTGGCAACCCTATATCTTACCACAAAATTTTATTATTCTAAATCCAAATCCTACAGCTGTAAAATGAAATAAGTTATTATAACACATTCTTTGAACTTCCGAATTTAGGAGAACGAATAAACTGTGAACATAATCGTATTTCCAAGATGCAATATTTCTCCCGAAGAAAAGAAGTAACATATCTAAAATCCTCGAATTCTCACGGAATAACCTGTACAGATATAAAATGTAAATTCAGTCTTTATTTTACAAGAATAATATACCGCCCGAATCTCTTGTTCAGTATTTATTCTGCTTTATTTACTCGTCCATCCTTTGTTTTATTCAAAGTTATTCTACTCTTTTTCTACAAACATGGCCGCCGTGTTGAATTAATAATGGCGGATCTACAATTCGCCTAATTATTTGATTAGGACACCGCGTGTTCTGTCCGACATTAATTAATGCAGGGAATTATTAATTTACTATCTGACGGCTAGTAAATGTATGTACTTGAGTGAGTACAGATCGCTGACAAATATAACTTTGTAATTCACAGAACTAGGTAGGTACCTATTGCCTATTGCATTCGAATTGTTGTTAGCACTGTCGTGAAATGTATTTCATTGTTTAGCATTCATAAAATTACAACCATCCATAGTTACCATCCAATGATGCGGAGCCTTCGGAAGTTAGAAGTAGTTATTTCTGATTGATTTACACTGTTAATTTTACAGGATCCAATAAGCATTTAAGAGCTCTAGATTCAAGTCCATGTGATGATTGTAATGGCAATAAGTGAAAACCTTATTGTAAAAACATTAAAAGATTTATTTACCATTTAAAGTATCACAGATAATAGAAACACTTCATAATAATAACAGTGCAATTCTCAGTCAGCGAGGTGTTCTCTGGAGTCTTTAATCTGGATCGCATTAAACTTGATACTTTGTTTAAAATTGCATTTGCCGCGACTTGTAAAAACCTATACATAATGCATGCCCGCCTGCAGCTGGATTCGAGCTTCTACTAAAATTTCTCACACATACCCAATACCTAAGTCAATCTTAATAAAATTAAAAGCCCTGAGCTGAGAGACCGAAAATAAAATTGAATGTAATATGGAGCTACGACGTACTGCTACGAGACTACATGACTACATGTGCGTAACACTCGTGGCTTTCTACGAAAAAGTTTCGTAGCAGATTTTTGTCGATAAAATTGACATAATAACATCGTCTTAAATTATCGCTAGCCCTATCCCAAACATACTGTTATATTAAAGTTTGAAATGCACCGTTTTTATTCATAATTTTAATTAATTAATTTATTTATTTAAACTTTTATGCCAAAATAAATTTGAACATAAGGCGAACTTAATGCACTAAAGCATTCTCGACCAGTTTACCTTTGGGTTGAGCAGAAAAGAAATTTGATTTAATGGCATTTTTTCTAGGAAAATAATCTAATAATCAAGAAAATATACAATATTTCGCTCATTCCCTGGAAACAGGGACGTCCTCTTGTGTGGGACGCAACATGCGCGGATACGCTTGCTCCGTCTCATACAGGAGGTACCTCCCTTGCCGCAGGCGCGGCGGCGGCCTCGGCTGAGTGCTCCAAGCGGCGCAAATATGCAGCTCTCAATGAGAGTTATATATTTGTGCCGTTTGGGGTTGAGACTATGGGACCATGGGGTCCAAGCGCTCGTTCCTTTTATAAGGAACTGGCAAAGAGGCTCACCGAGGTGACCGGTGATCAAAAGGCTGGCAGCTATTTTGGTCAGAGAATTAGCCTGGCCATTCAACGTGGCAATGCTGCCAGCCTTTTGGGCACGATTCCTGACTGCGGCGCTGGGGGTGAAGTATTTTTTATTTTGTAAATAGTTTTTATCATTAGTTGGAATTTTCCTGACCAAAACCATAACATAAAAGCTTACAGAAAAAGCTTTTTGTAGTTTTTTTTTCTATTATTTGATGAAAAGCAAATATATTTTTAATTTTTATATCGTTCTTAAATAGGATCTTAGTGTAAATATTTTTTTATACAGATTGGTGTTTTTATTTGTTTTTTTTTTTTCATATAAATAGTTAATAGTATTTATCTCAAGATCTAGAGTCAATTTGACAAATCTAATAAAATTTCTAGTATTCAGCACACTACTCGCATACAGAATTGACTCTAAACTACCATGCCGCAAAATGACTGTTCCCCAGTGTAATATAACCATAACTCTTGAGTTTGATATACCATAACTCAAAATATGTTATTTATTCAATTCTTAGACTGAGTTGCACCACCTAATTTTAACCGTAACAATAACAATAACCGGTGCTTTTTGTATGGAGTTTGATAGATTTTTACGTTTGTCAAAGTTAAAGTAAGATGGTACAACTCAGTCTTATGAAAGCGAATATCTAATTTCAAAACTAAACACACATTCATCCTTGATTTTTTAAACCTAAGACAGTCCACTGCTGAACGAAAGTCTCCCCCATTTTATTTTATTTTATTTTTCTTTATTCAGAAAACCACAGCTCTTTATAATAATAATACAAACAGGTATTTTTGTTCTTACAGCCAATAATGGATTCTATACAGGGTGTTAGGTAAATGGGTATATGAGCCGACACTAGCCCATGTTAACATAGTCATATAAATGGTATGGTGAAGTCAGAAAATTGATATCTTCATTTTAATTATTTTAATTTTCTTACACATCGGATTTATAAAATTTATTTTGTATGAAAATTAAAAAAAATGGAATTATGATTCAAAAATTTCTGACTTCAACATACCATTTATATGACCATGTTAACATGGGCTAGTGTCGGCTCATATACCCATTTACCTAACACCCTGTATATTATTACAATCTCGTAAAAAACAGTCAAAGGGGCAAAACAACAAGCACTATCTCCCCTCTTTTTCATGTATAAGCTGCTAGTTCTTTTCATAATATCGTCAGTCCTTTGAGCAGACCCTACACTACACTACATTTGCCGGTAAGTAGTGTCCAATAATCCACTTTGGTGTGACATATGAAACGATAAGACACTTTTCACATTATTGTTCTATTGAAAATTAATGTAGGTACCTACGCCGCCTACACGTAGTTCCATTTCATTAATAATAATTTTCTTTTTAGTAAAATGAAGTACAACAGAGTGAAAAGCAAGCGTTAGAAATAAACTTCCGAGATAGATTAAAATCAGATCATACCGAGCACAATAAACAATAAGGCAGCTCAGTCGTAACCCCGTGAATAGATCGGCCGTAGTGTTGGGAAAATTCGATAGTATTTGTATCGATACTTGTAACCGATAACTATATTTTATCGAAGACACAACAGCAGCTTTGAAATATCTTAGGTTTATGAAGCATCAACTCTCATTCACTCAATAACGGTTTCGATAATAACAATTGAAAATGCAATCCATAATACATTTATTTGTACAATAATTAATATTTCTTTTTCAATAAAATACAAGAAAACAGGGTTAATGGTATATAAAAAGTTCAACAAATGGATGTTTTAAATGAGTACCGTAACTCTTATTTTAATATGACCATTACAGCGTTTCAAATTCAAAATATTTTTCCTTATGATTGATAGAGCATGGTTGTTAACTGATTATTCAGAGAATATTATGTAATCACCATCGATACCTATTTAGAATCGATAAAACATTAAGCAGCACTACCGAAGAGTGCAATCGAGCTGAAAATTCGCTTTACGATCAACACTCAATAGGTTTTATGGGCGCGCTCGTTATTCGTAGGGATCTAGGTCTTTTGTCTGAGCTATATGGCCAATGAGTCAGTCACCTTGCACTTCTTTACGAGGGGAGATTGGTTCTCTCTTCTTAGCATGTCGATAATGTCGCCTATGGCATGTCATAAAGTCTGTCATGGGACTACGAGTACAACACACCAGTAAAAGAAGAAAATATAGTACCTTAATATTACTTTTTGTCCAGCTTAGTCCTTCGATCATAAGTAGCATCCGCAACTTGATCCTGACGCAACATAAAATACCTACCTATTTATTTAAGTTAATTTTAAATGGGCGAATTTTTTAATCGTTGGATAGCGTTTCAGTGACAGTTTCAGTATGGAAAATATGTTACAGTAATAAGTTTATTCTTCAGAAGATACGAGTATGTGATGATTGATAAAGTGCCAATTAATTAAAAGAAACTTCAAAACGACCGTTTCATGTCTAGCGATGTGTCTGAAAACATATTTAAAACAGATTTCTCTTCAAATTACAAAGTAACAACTACGACTACGAGCACCGTAGACCCGTACCGCATCTAAAAGAGAAAAATGCAATGAATTCATTAAAAAATCCGCATTTTAAACCGTACACCTGCCCGCCATTTTGGATTTCCGCCATTTTGTTTGTTTTGACGGCTCTGATGGATTACCGGGATCTTCTTAGTGGGAAATAAAGCATTTCTCCCGGAACACGGGTAATTTTTATTACAGTTATTAGATGATGGGGTAATTAGAATGAACGCGAGGCTCGGATTAAGACTTAATTGACGTCCTCTTGTTAACGTTTTGTTTTTAATTAATTACGAGACTGTGCTCTTACGTATGGAGATGAAAATATTTAAAAATCATTATTTAACTATCAAGTACCTTTAAACTGAGGAAGTATTTTTGACATATGAGTGTATGACACATGACATAGTAAGTTTGACTCACTCTTTTTTCAGAACTGAAGATATTGTAAAACGTATTTTTTTCACCATTGTATGTCGTAGGTAATATAAATAACTCTATTATGACTTTTACTGCCTTTATTATCTCAGTTAAGATCAATTAGTAATCTTATGAATAATCATAAAAGAAATATGAAATATTTATGTATGAAAATAGTTCTTTATACATAAGAATACCTATAATAGTTGTCAGTCATTCATTCTATGAATTAATGACTTAACTGCTCAGTTAACTAATATAATATTCACACCTAACCCTTCATGGCTCCCACCGGCACCGAACCGATGTAGTGTTTACTCACGGTCCAATCCATTAGGCACCGCCGCGGGCGACCGGCGGCCGCCTTTGACTAACTGCCTGGAAGCAGGTTCGACATCTGACTCGGCCAGAGGATTGTCAATTACGTATGGATGTAATTAATTACCTTCAATGTTGCCAGCAGGAGTGAGGGATATAATCAAATTGAATTAAGCATAGATAATGTTTGTTAAATTGTTAAGAGTTATTCATTAGCTATAAAAACCAATTTTAAAAATCTCGTATACTAAAATTATCCAATATTTATTTTTAGTTGGACGTGTACCGAATTTCACCTCACCGATTTAACGTTTTTAGGGTTCCATACCCAAAGGGCAATTTTACACACATGAGACACAAAATATTTTATGGGAACTACCACTAAAGTAGTTAAAACTCCTCATCATCATCATCATTTTAGCCACAGGACGCCCACTGCTGAACATAGGCCTCCCCCAATTATTTTTATATCGCCCGGTTGGTAGCGGCCTGCATCCAGCGCCTTCCTGCTACCTTTATGAGATCGTCGGTCCACCTTGTGGGTGGTGTCCATTAAAACTCAGCAATCACAAAGATATTATCTAAACCATCATCAACTAGTGTGTAACAGAACAAGAATTAATTTCTCATTGTAATTATTTTAGATCGTTAACCTTTTGCTATGGTAACTTATGTACAAGTAGATAACTGATTCACAAGTCACCTCTAATGTGTAATTAGTGAAATGTAGCAATTAATTTGATATTCCGTATTTGTGAACTAACACGGGTCACAGATAGCATTAGGCAGATTGTAGCCTCGGGCTGCAGAACTACTCGGATCTCTTGCGTGGTTTACATAATTAAGTAGGTACTACCTATAACATAATTACTGTTGTATAGTTACAATTAAGCCGTGTGCGAGACGAAAGTAGTTCAAAAGTTAAAAGACTACTAATGATTTCATGGGCAAAAACTAGTAAAAAATAATCTACTTATCATATTTCCTAAGAATCGAACTAGCGGCCTCTTGAAAGTCAATTGAACGCTTAGCTATTATATTTTTTTCTGTGGTAACAACAATAGCCATCTCCGGAATTTACTTAATTCACTTAACATTGATATAAAACTCTAAATAAGATCCCTTAAAATCATTTTACTTAAGAAATATCAAGTTGTGAGTTATGTCAATATCCAGGTCTAATATTAAATTACATCTTCTCGTGAAATATTGATATTTATATTAAATAAAATTTGCACCTTTGTCTCCAACACTTCATATCCTAAACGCCATAAAGTTTCTGTATCAATCAACGACTCCTCTCAATTTTTCAATATTCCAAAACAACTTAATTCAGACACATCAGCGATGCCAGCAGACAAAGCGGGGAACAAATGACAGCTATCAATCCCTCCCCCCTCCCCCCCAGCGGAAAATGATGCCTAATGACGTCATCACATTTGCACAGTTCAATCCATTGGAGACGGTGGATATGAATGTGAGAAAGAATGTAGATTGAAGAACGGTTGGATGTGGTAAAGGTACGAAATGATTTAGTAGACAGATTATCTGCCAATACCGACTTTATTTATTGTATTAAAAAGTAAACTAAGTATTAATCAAAATGTTTAGCAAAGCAAAGGCGATAAATTATTAACAATAAAAAATCTCCATAACGATCTCCTTAAGACTTTTTAGATAAATATTCAGAAAAGTACATCCTTCTGTATATTTATTGGTACCTACTATTTATTAGTATCACTAATAAAATATTATTCAACTAATGTACAAGACCTTGATTTTTTCAAATTTACTAAAGCAGTGCCTAATTATTAACATTTTCTTTCTTTCATATTATCGATGTCTAATTTTCAATTCTTTCGCTGTTTCTTAAAAACATGATTCACACCGCCATATCCAAGTATCGTGCATCGACGAATGGTTTATCCCAAACAAATAACCCTTCATATTTCAGACGTGTATCGCAAATTGTTTATTCCCGTCCATTGGCTGTGCACGATAATAACATGATAATATCATATGATAATAAAATGATAGTGTAATATTTCACGTTATTTATACACAACACACTGTACATACAATGTAGCGTGGGACGTCCACCCACAAGGTGGACCGACGACCTCCTAAAGGTAGCAGGAAGACGCTGGATGCAAGGCGCTACTAACCGCGTAATATGGAAATCATTGGGGGAGGCCTATGTTCAGCAATGGACGTCATGTGGCTGAAATGACGACGATGATGAACACACACTATACGAAGAATCTAAAACTTTAATAAATTACGTCTTGAGTATTACTACAGGCCGTTGGGGCAGGAAAGTTCTCGAGTAGCGACCACGGGCTGGAAGTCGTTGCGTGGGCCTCCTACTAGGTGGACCGACGATCTGGTAAAGTTCGCGGGAAGAGTCTGGATCCGGGCAACGCAAGACCGTTCATTGTGGAAAACCTTGGGGGAAGTCTTTGTCCAGCAGTGGACGTCATTTGGCTGAAACAAACGAACGAACGAAGTGTTACACACACTACTTATTACGATAGTAATAATCTTGAATCTTATACTCTACTAAAAATTAATAATGTGTAGGCGTTTAACATACTATCTTTATTTTATTCTACTATAGTATCTATAGTCCCCTCATAACATCATTATACGAAATCGTATTAGATAAAATCAACCATTATATTTCTTTTAAGGTAAAGTGCAACGTAAGAAAACAATAAAATTGATAGATGGTTTACAAAGGCCTCTCGGCCGCGACGTATAACCTAATAAGTCAAACTAATGCACCTTTTTATTGCTAGATATTGAGCAGTAATAGCCTTATCGAATCTATTGATAAATATAAACGTGATATCTTTTTATTGATAAACTAGCTGACCCGGCGAACTTTGTTCCGCTTTAATGGCAATAAATAACGGGATAAAAAGTATCCTATGTCCTTCTCCTGGCTCTAAACTACCTCCCTGACAATTTTCAGCTAAATCAGTTCAGCCGTTCTTGAGTTATAAGTGGAGTAACTAACACGACTTTCTTTTATATAATAGATATTTGTTGTATTTTATGTATAAATACTTCTTTGTTAGCCTAATATTGGATTTTCAGAACTTACAAAGCTTCAAAGTTAAATAAAAAAAAACTCATAAACCTCATTTATTTTTGCAAATAGGCTTTTAAAAATCGCTTTTACACGTCCCAGTATTAACCCTACCACTGCTTCGGGACAATAAATGGGCCAGTGCTGAGAAGAAGCAGCGCAAAGCTTCGTTACAAATAATTCAAATGTTATTACATTCGTCTTTATCATGAGTTTTTTCCTAATAGACTTGCTAGAGGGCAGGTAGACGTAGGATGTAAAAATGGCATAAATAATTTACGACTCGATGACTTCTGAGTGATTTATATTCTGTTCGCTTTGTGCCTCTTGCTCTGCGATCTTTCATACATGAAATTTATATACAGAGTGTAACAAAAGCAACACGAACCCTAAAACTGGAACACATAATGCACCTACAACAGTTTTTTATGTATAATGATTTGAAAAAAGTTTCGAAAAAAGTTGTAACACTGTTTTAAAAAACAAAATGCTACATTGTCTAATTCACACTTCTCGTAGCAGCTACGCTACCGTAGCTGACTACGAAATATACGAATAAAATCACTACGGTTGGCATACTACAATTTCGTAGACGCGTAGCAATTTCGTAGCGATCAATATTATAGGCATACATTATTTTTATGCCTATTGATCGCTACGAAATTATTTTTTTATTTTTAGGCATGAGACTTATTTTTTTTTTTTTATTATTAGGCATGAGATTTAACAAACTCAATCAACTGTAGTTATTAAAATAAAAATCACTGAATTTATTTAATAACTACGAGTAACTCTGCCCGCGACTTCGTCCACGTGAAAATAGTTAAAATATTTTTTTACCGTTTTCGCAACATTTTTCATTTATGATCTACTCCTATTAGTTGTACAGCGATCGTAAGGCCTTGCTTGATAGATTGTGGCCTTTACCATATTTTTCATTTATTTATCTTTATCATAGAAACAAACAGCCTTATTTTTTCAGATCGATAGTTCCTTAAATTAACACATTCAACCAATAAATGAAATATGTAAAAGGGCACCCTGTGCATGAAGCCACTTGAGAGAAGCGTCGCCCCCGGCGCCTAATATGCTAATACGCAAATAACGTTTTCTATAAAACGTATTACGACATGCATCCTGTAGGATTGGCTTTATTACCATATGAGAATATTCTTTTGTTGATGTAGGTATTGAATATTTACTTCGTTATTACATAATATGAGATTTGATTTATTTCATGTTACTGAATTTACAAGAAACAAAAATGATAATAACTTATTTTTTGCAATATTAGAATAAATGTCCTTACCTTTTATATTACGGTATGTAAAGTAACTATCCACTGACTTAACTATTACACTACCATACTTTGTCTGTCGAATAGTAGAGAATACCTAAAGGCATTAAGTCCCCCATAAAAAAATAATAAAATGTGATCGTCGGCCGTTTGGTGTAATGGTTCAGAACGGACTACTATGCCGAGAGGTCCCGGGTTCGATTCCCGGCCGGGCAGAAATTGAAATGATGAATTTTAATTTCTGTGACGGGTCTGGGTGTGACTTTGTATAATATTTATGTATTTAAAAAAAAAGTATATAAGTAGTATATCCGTTAAGCTAGCACCCATAACACAAGCATTAAGTTGCTTACTTTGGGGCTAGCTGGCGCTGTGTGAAATTGTCCAAAGATTTGTTATTATTTATTTATTTATTTTAACATACTAAATCAAAAATTGCCTAGAAACTCACACCCGTATTCACAAACGATACTTGCTTAAGTGACGCAGCAAATCGAACGCACAGCGTTGAATAGATCTCTGTGATTGGTTCGCGTGCGACCCTGTGCGTCCACGCGCACTGTGAGACCTCATAGTAATGTTTTTGATTACGGGCGTCAGATACTGGCCGAGTTATTCGCCACTCAGTTCGTCGGGGGCGTAGCTCAGACGGGAGAGCGCTCGCATTCGTGCGAGGGTCCCGGGATCGATACCCGGCGCCCCCCTCAGTAAAAAGGAACAGCGTACGTTTTGTGGATTTATACTCTTTTTTTAATAACCAGAATGTTCGATAATAAATAAAATTTTGTAGTAAAATTATTTATTTTTGGGGGTTAAGTGAGATGAGATAATCCACGTTCCAGTTCTCGATAAACAACTTAATCAAGTCGTCCAGAATTAACTTTATTATTATTTGACTTATTAATTTAATAATTCAATTTATTTGCCATACTAATTTAAGCTGTGAGTACAGAGCGACAGGTTGATTTGAACTCTGCTTAGGCCAAAAGTGAAGTTATTTTGATAGCTAAGAACATTTTTGTTCGTTTCAGCACAAAATTATCTACAATACCAGCTCCCCTTAATAAACGAAACTAAAGATTTAATAAATAAATAAATAACGAAAAACTCTAAATAACGACTTTGAGCTTTATGACAATAAAAGTTAAAGTAAAAAAGTGTTTATTTATTAAAGATGACGAATGTACAGCTACAGCCCCCCTAGACAAAACTCACTTTTTGATCGAATCGAAAATCGAATCCGTCAAAACTCCATACAAAAAAGGGGCTTTTCGACCACTTTTCGACTGGTTTGCTATTATAATTTGCACTTTGTCTAGACCCACAGTTTTAGTCGAGCTGTCTCTGCACTAAGCGAACGTGCTTATATCGCAGTTCATTCATTCATCTAAAAATGAAGTTTCTTACCTAATACATTTTTTTTTATGCACAACAAGGCAGGTATTTGACCACAATCGCACCTGATGTTTACTGAAGATGATAATGTTATTATGCTATAATTACAAATGCATAACGTTATTTATTCAGCACGGTCGATTAACCCGCTGAATATTGGAGCAGGTATAAAGTGCGCACTAAAACAATCATAAAAACGAATTTAAATCGAGATCGTAAAATTTAAAAATCCCAACGAGCGTCTATTCTTTCGTTTTATGGCAACCTGGGGATAACCCATCGATTGTTTATTTTATGTGGCCGTAAGGAAGGTAAATGACCTAACATATTACATGCGAGACACGTGACGAATGAAAACAGGGTTTACAAGAAAGCAAAGGCATTTGAATAAGTTCACATCAATTTCGTAGCGCCAACTAACGCCAAACACCAAAGGATTCTATGGCAAAATTATGGCAATTAAAAACAGATGGATAAAAGTAGAAAGTGTAAGGGTAAATAGGTACTTACCTCAATAATAATTTGTCATTATGCCCATCTTTTAATAGTAATAATATAAAAAACGGACGTAACTCTTAATCATTTCATACAGAGTCAACTTAAAAAGTGTCGTAAGTTCTTAATGAAATATGATTAGATACGGAAAATACGTATGAAGAAAACGTAGGTAAAGCGATCACTTTGTGTCCGGCTGAACACTGAGGCTGGGTCGCACCAACTTGCTTTAACTTAAACGTCAAAAATATGTCAAACTCCATACAAAAAACACCGGTCATTGTTATTGTTGGGGTTAAAGTAAGTTGGTGCAACTCAGCCTAAGTGTCAGATCTTGGCTAGAAATTAAAGGGGCACTTACTTGGCAGCTCGAAGTCATCTACAACGACCGGTGCTGCAATGCCTGCATCTAGGAGCTTCTCGCAACTTTCACTAGATTGTCGGTCTATTGAAAAAAAACATCCACTGGTGGGCGCGAGCCGCGCGACACACATTCACTTTCACAAGGCCCTAAAGTTTTTAGAAATCAGTATTTTAACTAAGTTCATCGCCACAAATACACTTATTTTTCACTTTTTAGTCTTTTTACAAATACCTATCTGGCGCGAAACACACAGTTTGACAGTAAAAAAAGTTTATTGTACGAGCGGGCGTCATTGACCGCGTATGTCACGTGATTCCAAATTCGAATTTCGAACTAAGTCTTTTTTTCTTGGCGTCATAAATCAATGGTAGCTTGATTTGAATTTCGAATATAGGTTTTTTTTTTTCAATATGGCTTCGTGCTGTTTGCACATTAGCCAGAGAGTGACTAACTTTTAATTTCAAAAAAATAAAATTGATAAATCATAATCATAATAGATTTTATTCAAGGCTTTTAGCTAAAATCTTCTACAGTAATTAGGATCATTTATCATTATACAACCGTCCCATTTTTTACGAAAGGTGTTGATGAAATATGCTTTCCGCGAGTTTTCCAAGAGGAAACTATTTGTATTCATGCAACAGTCTGGGGTAATATCACAAAATGAAATGCCCGTCTGCTCAATTTTTCAGCGTCGACCCTGCTTAAATGAAAACTAATTTTAATATTAATGTGGCCTCAGCTCGGGAAGTTTTCTTGCGGACTTTTGTGGATTTGAAGGATACAAATTATAGATAAACATTTCTTATTTAAACTAGAATGAAAATTCTGAAGAAGCAAGAATTTTTACATCTATGCTTTTTTAATGAAGGCTTTAATTTTTATACATAACTGTTGGCATATCTGACGATTGAAATTACTCAACAGCCGGCATTAGCCTTCATTGAGTTTTAAGTGTCAGGTTTTGGAAATATTTTGTGGAATAATAAGAAAGTGAATTCATTAAAATACATTTTTATTAGTACATACCATACCACAGGATGCAGCTAACAAATAACAAATTGTCCTACTTAAACTAACTACGCTAATCAGAACTCAATTAATTCCTCAATAAAGATTTTATACACATTTATACGTCTTTTTTGTGGTCGTAAAAGATACACAATAATTAGCCAATAATATCTTATACTTCATATTTGAATATATGTATAAGAAGAAAACAAATTGATGGCACTAATATATCAGACAGAACTATTTAAAATCAATACAAAACATATTTACCCTGTAATATAACATAGATACATATTAAGCAAGCATTAATAAAATTGGGTAGTTACTCGCAAAGATTCACATAAAGGATTCCATACAATCGACGAATATAAGTTCTAATTCCTAATACAAACACAAAAAAGACATCTATCGGCGGTCCGATAAAACATACTTACTAACACATTTACAAAATGGACGATACCAATTAAGTTTACAATGCCTACAAAAATAAAGAATAGTTGCATTAATCAACTAAATAATAAAAATATACAAAATAAAAAATACGCAAGACGAGGGTAGACGGCAATCGCACGCGAACTTGTTGCAAGCCAATATAGTCTTTATATCGTCGGTACAAGGTACACGCCTAAAAACTACACTACACTGTTCCCTCGTGATTGACTTTTTCCGTGGTCTTGTAACTAATACGTGTTAAGTTTTGCTCAACAGATGGCGCTGATTGTAGTTTAGATCGCGGTGACTTCTCGAACTTTTAAACCATTCTATTTTACAGTGGCGATACCTTATACCGAAACGTTGTTGCGATACAATAAATGTGCCGTAATGTAGACTAGGCTTTAAGGCTACTTAAAAGAATAAAAAAATAACCGCACTACAACCAAAAACAACTTATCAGTAGTAATGCCGACATTTATCCTACTTTACTAGCGTAAAAGTTACATCAGACTTGGTACAGCTTATAACAAGGGGTTAGGGCTCTCGCACACTTAATATTTTTATCACCTTAGGTCATTAAATTGGCTGTTTTTTATTTCTTCACACTTAAGAAGATTTAACACAGTTCTACTCGTAATTATAATCCCATATAGGACCAAATCAATCATACAAGTATTGAGTGTGATGGTGCCCTTTTAACGTTAGTTCCCAATGCAAATGAAACTTTATAACTTAGCTTAAGGGTTCAAATTAATAACAATATCTTATTCCTATCAATTTGCATATAGTGGCAGTGATATTTCGATGCTGTGATTAACGGGGTTTTTGTACAACAATCACATTATTTGGCGAAATAATAAAATACCTTGTAGATTACTCAAACAGTAATAATATTAGATAATTATGTACAAACATGCCAAATGCATTTCTATGTGTGTTAAATTCTAGTGCACAATAATTACCTACTTAAATTATGTTTACTTGGCAAAAATATACCCTTTGACTTACAAACATTGTCCTAGGTGTTTAATAAGTACAGATAAAAATAATATGAGTGAGAAGAAAGCCAGAAAAATATTACAGACACATTGTTTATAAGCATAGGGGTTGATACTAACCCATATATGCCCAGAGGCACGAAAACGACCAAATGGTACAAGTTCTCTTGCGATGCCTATAAAAGAAACTGTAAATATGCCAAATTACATAAAAATCTGAGATTTAAATAGTTTTGGGCATATATGGGCTAAGGTGACATGATTTTAAGACCTATAATATACTTTACAATATTTTTTTCATTAAGAAGATAAAACTGTAGTGCTCAAACCTTTTAAAACACATTTTTAGTGTAGGCCATTTTTTATTTTATATACATAGATGGAAATAATTATTTTATCATAATTTCCAAGATCTGATTCACAGATAGCTTACTTAAATATAATTCAATATTTTATTAAAATTTAATTCATTTCAAATTAAGATTAATTTTGTAAAGTAAAATTTTATTTTAAAGTAAACTTATGAATATTAAGTGCCTTGGTTACTATTGGTCCAATATTCTGTAGTAGTTGTATAGCTATTATTGAAAGGGTTTGTTAAAAAGTACAACTGGAGAGTCAATTCATTTCAGATTTGATGGACTGTCCCACTGAAGCGTATAGAGTTATGGCGCGGTTACACTATGCGCGAACTTGATCGAATACAAGCGTAAATACACGCACGGAACTGTGTGTCTACAACTGTGTTTTTAACCTGTGGGCCTCTATAGGGGGGTCGCGAGAGGTCGTAAAAACTATCTCAGTAAAAAAAACAGTAAAGTTTTAAAGCTAGATTTATCCGAAATGTAATTATGCAAAAGCATAAATGTTGTATAGATTGAAGAATTCGGTCCCTACAACATCTTCGTAAAAGGCATGAAAAAAAGCGAACGGTCGGTGGGTCGCAAAAAATTTTTCATGCTAGGGGGGTCGCGTCATGAAAAAGGTTGAAAAACACTGGTCTACACTATCCGATTTGATCAAGTTCACGCATAGTGTAACTGGGCCATTAAAATTTCTCTGGCAAAGACCTATCAACATTTCTTCTTCTTCTCCTCTATGGGTATTATTTTTCCACGTTTGCCTATGTAACGTGAGCATAGCCATTACACGGTACCGGTAGATGAAAATATAAATCTTGGGTTTGAGTTCATTTCATTTCAACTGCCATTTATCACTGTGCTGTCACTGTCACCGCACTGTCAACGTCACTGTCACTGTTCTTCGCCTTCGGGGCGTGGGTCGCGTCTAGGGGCCGCGGGCGCGCGCGCTCGAGACAAATCCAGTACGGGTAAGCGAAGAACGTACTCGTTATCCCATGACCTGTCGATTCTATTCCTTTCTGACCTGGGGAGAATAAATAAGTAAATAGAATATTCCATTGATAGTAAGATTATAATTTTGTAACTCTAAATGGCAATGCCAGATTTTGTATGGAAGGTGGCGTCTTTTTTTTTTCGCGCGGCCATCGACCAAACTTTGTTTTTTGATTACAAAATAGTGTAATAAACCAAACTTACTATGACAAGTATACCTCTAAACTCAGTCTGAACTGAGTTACGAGCGTTAGAAGTTTGATGATTTACATACTAGATTTGCTTTTTGCGCGCAAGTTCTGTAAGAAATTGCAACAAGCAAGTTTGATCTTGTCACTTTTGGCTAAATCACTTCTGGAGGAAGTACCTGCTACCCGATCGAGCTAACTGTATACCTTCCCGCGTTTGCTCCATCCATGCCAGAGCGTCGATGTGACGTCACAGCTGCCAGGTTAACAGAGCCCCGATTACGGTAACTTTTAACGTCTACAATCCAGACGCGTTTCTGATGCGTTTCTGATTCTGCAATACGATTGGTCAAAACAGCTGACGTGCGCTGTTGAACGACCAATCGTATCGCAGAATCGAGAAGCGTGTCTGGATTGTTGACGTTAAAAATTACCGTAATCGGGGCTCTGGATCGGGTTGTAACAGAAGATACTATATCACCTATCAGTTCTTTAGCTGTATGATAATACAATGTGTGGTGGATCGACGATCTGATGAAGGCCGTGAGAGAAGCACTTACATTGCGAGCAGGACCAATCATTGTAGAAAACCTAGGGCGAAGCGTTTGCTGAAATGATTTTATAGTCTATGAATGTAAAATGCACAGTTAATTTTAACCAACGTTCCAACGTGGAGAAAACCGGATCGCTGGTTCCGATTTTCTCCACGTTGGAAAACACTGAAATGTCATTTGCAGGAGGGCGCTGCCATCAATGCCGATTACTATTTCCGATCTTCGCCATTTGATGTTTCAAAATCTTTTAACTATACAGTTAACTTGAACTTCGTTCGTTTGTTTCAGCTAAAAGACGTCCACTGCTGGACAAAGGCCACCCCCAAGGATTTCCACAAAGACTAGTCTTGCGCCGCTCGTATCCAGGCACCTCCAGCGACCTTTACCAGATCGTCGGTCCACCTTACCAGAGTAAATACAAATGAGTAGGTCATCTTCATAGAAACGCACGGCCGCGTGAAGGTCGTGTGAGCGCGCCAATATACGTATGCGGCGCGCACGCACACACTGACTCCTCGCTAATCCCCGCTAAATGTTGTCAGTGTGTGCGTGCGCATCGTATTTGTCAGTGTGGCGCGGTTTGTGTGGCGCTCACACACAAACCGCGCCCGTGCGCCTCTATGAAGATGACCTACTCGTTTGTATTTACTCTGACCTTAGGCGGTTATCACACTGCGCCGCGCTCCGCCGCGGAGCGCGGGGCGACAGATTTAATCATTGTATGCAAGTACCTCAGTTTGTATAGAAAACACGCGCGGCACTTCACACTGACGACGCGTCCGTGCGCGTGATTTTTTATATGAAAATCACGCGCTCCGCGGCGGAGCGCGGCGCAGTGTGATAACCGCCTTACTGAAGTTGAACTTACCAAGGTATAACCCTGAAGTCGGGCGCGTGCGCATTTAGCCTCGGGATGCGCTGGGCCAACGCTCGGAGACGGGAGGCCGCGGGTTCCGCGGGGGGCGCGGGCGCGGGCGCGGGACGCGGCTCCGCGCGCGGCTGGCTGCCTTGCTGGTTGTTCGTGAACATGTGCTGGTATCTGGAAATAAGGTTGATAATGTATGGCTACTGTAAAACATTCAAATAATCAGGGCTACCGTTTTAGCGCTCGCCAGTTAGCGCCACTGTAGAGTAAGGTCCTGTCACTTACTAGTAGCGAAGACAGTGGCACCAACTGGTGAGCGCGAAAGTGGTAGGAGGACAATCGCATTTGCACTCAACAAGATGGCGCCACTGTAGAGTAAGGTCCTGTCACTTACTAGTAGCGAAGACAGTGGCACCAACTGGTGAGCGCGAAAGTGGTAGGAGGACAATCGCATTTGCACTCATCAAGATGGCGCCACTGTAGAGTAAGTTCCTGTCAATCGCCAGGGGTGCCAACTGTTAAGAATAAAAACGATAGCCCTAATTAGTAGTTTCTACGAGAACGCGTATCTTTTACCAACTGCTGCACGGTAATTTTGCGTGATGTCGGGCGGCGGGAAGTTTAATGCTAGGAAGTCCGGGAGAGGCACGCAGAATACACCTAGGTCCTAACATGATGATTTAGCGTGACGTCAACAGACGGGGTATCTCCATACCCCAGTCGTTTTAATCTCTTACCTGACAAAGCAACAGGCGCGCATCTATCTCAACCTTCTGCTCGGTGATTTTGCGTGACATCAGCAGGTGAGGTGCTCCTATAACCCAAGTGTTCTAAAATACTCCCTTACTTACTTAGCGATTCCATAGGTAACAACAGGCGCGCGTCTTTCTCCACCTTGTGTACGGACAGCCAGGTGGAGTGTTGTCATACTCTAGTCGCTTTAATCTATCACCTGACTATCTCGCAAGGCAGCAACGGAAGTGCATTTCTGTCTGCTCTGCATGGTAATTTAGTGTGACGTCATCGGTTAGGGTGCATCCGTACCGATCAGCAGCGATCGCGCGTCTGTCCCTACCCTTTGCGCGGTGATGTGGCGTGACGTCAGAAGGTAGGGGTGTCACCATTATCTCACACGGCAGCAGCGGCCTAGCGTCCCTCCCGACCCTCTGCACAGTGATCTAGCGGGGCGAGTTAGCAGGCGCGGCGGGCGCGGTGGCGGGAAGTTTACTCCTAAGACTTGGCGTGACGTTAGTGAACGCCTAAATCTTGGTGTGACGTTAGTGGTTGCCTGTGGGAGCACCTCACCTACTGACATCACGTTATGGACCCCAGTCTCACCTGGCTATCTCGCAAGGCAGCAACGGCCTAGCATCTCTCCCCAACCTCTGCAGTGATCTGGTGGGGCGTGTTGGCGGACGCGGAGGGCGGAAAGTTTACTCCTAGGGTGACGTCACTAACCCACCGTATGAATAACAATCTTGCAAGGCGCAGCGGGCTCTCTTCTCCGTGATTGAGCGTGACGTCAGCAGGTGGAGTGTCTCTTACCCCATTCGTGCTAATGTCTTACTGTCACTGCGCGGTTTTTGGGTATAGACACTTCAACAGGAGGGGTTTTTCACTACCCCAGGGGCACTAATGTCTCACCTGGCTATCTCACAGGGTAGCAGCGGCCTACTTTCTGCACGGTAATTTAGTGTGACGTCATCGGTTAGGGTGCCTCCATATCCCCAGTCGTTCTAATCTATCACCTGGCGAAGCAGCAGCTTTGCTGTAGGCAGCAAGCGCGTCTGTCCCATAAAGTTAATATTCCTTCGGAATAGAGTAACAAAGAATGAGCGAGCGAGATGTCACTATCTGCAACCCTGTGTGATAAAAAGAGATGTGTGATGCTATCATCGTCACGTCAATAGAACCATTTTTGCAAAAGATTTGACAGGCAGTGACACATAGAGGCACAAAGCAGAATTTCAAATCACAGTTTTTTCTAAAAATTTCGTAAAATCCTGTATAGTTTTGGAATTTTTTTATTGTAATACAATGGTGACCTGTTCCGTCCTTGATTGTGATGTAAACCAGAGAAATAATCCCGCAAAATATTCATTTCACAGGTAAATTTATTGAAATCGACACCTCCAAACTTTAGCTTTATTTTTGTGAATGCGCTTAGAATTTTAAGCACTAAGTGTGATAATTATGTTCTTTAAACATTAATTTAAGTTGTAAGCAAAGATTTNACCATAGACTTGGCACGACTTTGTCTAGATTTCATTACTTTTTAGAGATAAACAAGCAGCTCCATCGAGACTTGGCTAGTTTTTTACAGAATGTTTTTGGTGGGATTTATATTTACACACACAAATGACATCTCATTTTTGGTTTCGTTTGACAGCTCGTGATTGTTGCTCTATTCCGAAGGAATATTAACTTTATGGTCTGTCCCTACCTTTTGCGCGGTGATGTGGCGTGACGTCAGCATATAGGGGTGTCACCATTATCTCACCTGGCTATCTCGCAAGGTAACAAAGGCCGTGCATCCCTTCCAACCCTCTGCACGGCGAGCTGGCGGGGCGCGGCGGGAAATATACCCCTAAGACTTGGCGTGACGTCAGAGAGCGCCTAAATCTTGGTGTGGCGTTAGTGGTTGCCTGTGGGAGCACCTCACCTACTGGGCGTTAGCCAATTTACTACTCCCTTACCTGGCTATCTCGCAGGGTAACAATGGCCTAGCATCTCTTCCGACCCTCTGCACGGCGAGCTGGCGGGGCGCGGCGGCGGGAAGTTTAGCGCTAAGAAGTCCGGCAGAGGCACGCAGAATACCCTAGGTCTTTAGCACGGCGATTAATTATGACGTCAGCAAGCGGGGCGTCTCCATAACCCAGTCATTTTAGTCTCTTTACCTTATCTGGTAAAGCAACAAGCGTGCATCTATCTCAACCTTCTGCTCGGTGATTTTGTGTGACATCAGCAGGTGGGGTGCTCCTATAACCCAAATGTTCTAAAATACTCACTTAATTAGCGATTTCATAGGTAACAACAGACGCGCGTTTTTCTCCACCTTGTGTACGGTAATTTAGCGTAGCGACGTGAGTGGGGTGTTTCCATCACCTGACTATCTCGCAAGGCAGCAGCAAAAGTGCATTTTAGTCTACTATCTGCACGGTAATTTAGTGTGACGTCATCGGTTAGGGTGCCTTCGTACCCTCAGTCGTTCTAATTCAGCACCTGGCGATTTGCGCGGTGATGTGGCGTGACGTCAGCAGGTAGGGGTGTCACCAGTCTCACCTGGCTATCTCGCAAGGTAACAATGGCCTCGCGTCCCTCCCAACCCTCTGCACGGCGAGCTGGCGGGGCGTGTTGGCGAGCGTGGCGGGAAATATATTCCTAAGTCTTGATGTGACGTTAGTGGTTGCCTGTGGGAGCACCTCACCTACTGACGTCACGTTATGGACTCGTTATTCTCTCTCACCTGGCTATCTCGCAAGGTAACAATGGCCGCGCATCCCTCCCGACCCTCTGCACGGCGAGCTGGCGGGGCGCGGCGGCGGGCGCGGGCGCGGGCGGCGCGGGGCGCGGCGGCGGGAAGTTTAGCGCTAAGAAGTCCGGCAGAGGCACGCAGAATACGCCCGGTGATTTAGCATGACGTCATCAGGCGGAGCGTCTAAGTACCTCAGACGTTTTAATCCCTTTACCTTATCTGGTAAAGCAACAAGCGTGCATCTATGTCCATCTACTGCTTGGTGATTTTGTGTGACGTCAGCAGGTGGGGTGCTCCTATAACCCAAGTGTTCTAAAATACTCCCTTACTTACTTACTTAGCGATTCCATAGGTAACAACAGGCGCGCGTCTTTCTCCACCTTGTGTACGGACAGCCAGGTGGAGTGTTTCCATACTCTAGTCGCTTTAATCTGTCACCTGACTATCTCGCAAGGCAGCAGTGGAAGTGCATTTGTTTCTACTCTCTGCACGGTAATTTAGTGTGACGTCATCGGTTAGGGTGCCTCCGTACCGATCAGTAGCGATCACGCGTCTGTCCCTACCTTTTGCGCGGTGATGTGGCGTGACGTCAGCAGGTAGGGGTGTCACCATTATCCTACCTGGCTATCTCACAAGGCAACAAAGGCCGCGCGTCCCTGCCGACCCTCTGCACGGCGAGCTGGCGGGGCGTGTTGGCGAGCGCGGCGGGAAATATACTCCTAAGACTTGGCGTGACGTTAGTGAACGCCTAAATCTTGGTGTGACGCCAGTGGTTGCCTGTGGGAGCACCTCACCTACTGGCGTCACCAGTCTCACCTGGCTATCTCGCAGGGTAACAATGGCCTCGCGTCCCTCCCAACCCTCTGCACGGCGAGCTGGCGGGGCGCGGCGGCGGGCGCGGGCGCGGGCGGCGCGGGGCGCGGCGGCGGGAAGTTTAGCGCGAGGAAGTCCGGCAGAGGCACGCAGAACACGCCTAGGTCTTCCTGGAGGTGGAAAAATACACTTAAATTACATAATAGGGATGTTTCCTGGGTCAAAAAGCAAGAGTTTTAATTAGTCCGTCAGTTAACTTATCAAAAAATACTCTGCACGTATTTTTCACTTTTTCAAACTAATTAAAATTTAAAAAGATAAAGCGCGCCAAAGTTCATAAGAAGAGGCCCGTGATGTCAATGCTTGCATAAAAGTGCCGCACGTTGTGACGTCGTGCGGAACTTCAACGCACCATAACTATGTAATTATTTGTTAGATTGACAAATAAAAATATTTTTTGATATTAAACATGACGGACTAAAAAAATTTTTTTAAGAAACTAGCCTATTATGACATACTTCAATTAATAAATCAAGTGTTATATGGTGTAACGAAAATGAGCCGCAATAAGTGTCTCTCATAGCTTAGACATATCAAAATATACCCTCACGACCGTGTCCTCCCGTGATCGTAAAAGATAAAATACTCGTAAGTCGTGAAGCCATATTGTGCCGGCAGAGTAAAATTGCCCACTCACCCTAGATGTTATAAAAGCCTAAGGGACATTATATACGAACATCAGGGCTCCCCAATCTTTATTTGCCTCTGAAAAATTAAGAGGATTCATCTTCATTTCAGCCACAGGACGTCCACTGATAGGCCTCCTCGAATGATTTCCACATCGCCAAGTTGGTAGCGCACTGCATCCAGCACCTTTCTGCTACCTTTATGAGGTAGTCGGAGTTAAGAGGATTGGATTGCTTACTTATGAAGACCTTCATACTCACAGTAGCACTCGGTGTCCTTTCATTACTCTCGGGGATGTTCACAAACGGTTTCTTGTCCAATTCATTCGACTGCTCTTTTTTGTCCTTGGGCTCCTCGTCTAAGGGGATGTCGGGGACCACTTGTAGGTCCTCGGGGGGATTGGGGACAACTACGTATGCTGCTATGATGCTGGAGAGCTGGTCTAGCACCTACAAATATATTAGTTGTTTTAATAAATAAATTGTCTTAGTTTTCTTCTTACTTCTTATCTTACTAATCGTACTAATATAATAAATGCGAAAGTTTGGATGTCTGGATGTCATGATGTTTGGATGTCTGTTACTCTTTCACGCAAAAACTACTGAACGGATTTTGTTGAAACCTTACAGTATTATTGTTTATAACCCAGATTAACATATAGGCTATAATTTATGACGATATGTGACAAATAAATTTCAACAAATAAAAAAGACGTGTCTAAAAAGCGCCATCTATCGTCATTGGTTAAAATCTACAGCGCTGGACAAACTACTGTTTTTGACGTTCGTAAATATTCATGCGGGGGAGCCGTGAAACGCCATCTATCAACATAATATCCAACAACAGATTTTACGAGGTCCACGCGTACGAAGTGAAAAATGCTAACGATTTGAAAACGAATAACTTACCTCTTCTGCCAACAATCTATGCTTTGGATCTTTTACTAGGAGCCTCTGGATAAGGAATACCGTATTGTCTGACACTTGCACTGAGTTGCCATCCCTGAAAATAAATTAAAAGATCAGAACTTACATGTCCGATTTTAAGTTTGTTTTCGGTTTTTCGTTTAAAACAAAAGACGTCTATGGCTGAACACCTAATGATTCTTAGATTGGCCAGTTGGAAGCTGCTTGGATCTAATAGGCGGGGAAAATGGATGCAGGCGGAGAGTTTGGAGATGAATGTAGGCGGGAGATTGGAGATGGATGTAGGAGGGGAGCCAGGGGACGGATATAGGCGGGGAGCCTGGGGACGGATGTAGGCGAGGAGCCCGGGAATGAATATAGGCGAGGAGCCCGGGGATGAATATAGGCGAGGAGCCCGGGGATGAATATAGGCGAAGAGCCCGGGGATGAATATAGGCGAGGAGCCCGGGGATGAATATAGGCGAGGAGCCCGGGGATGAATATAGGCGAGGAGCCCGGGGATGAATATAGGCGAGGAGCCCGGGGATGAATATAGGCGAGGAGCCCGGGGATGAATATAGGCGAGGAGCCCGGGGATGAATATAGGCGAGGAGCCCGGGGATGAATATAGGCGAGGAGCCCGGGGATGAATATAGGCGAGGAGCCCGGGGATGAATATAGGCGAGGAGCCCGGGGATGAATATAGGCGAGGAGCCCGGGGATGAATATAGGCGAGGAGCCCGGGGATGAATATAGGCGAGGAGCCCGGGGATGAATATAGGCGAGGAGCCCGGGGATGAATATAGGCGAGGAGCCCGGGGATGAATATAGGCGAGGAGCCCGGGGATGAATATAGGCGAGGAGCCCGGGGATGAATATAGGCGAGGAGCCCGGGGATGAATATAGGCGAGGAGCCCGGGGATGAATATAGGCGAGGAGCCCGGGGATGAATATAGGCGAGGAGCCCGGGGATGAATATAGGCGAGGAGCCCGGGGATGAATATAGGCGAGGAGCCCGGGGATGAATATAGGCGAGGAGCCCGGGGATGAATATAGGCGAGGAGCCCGGGGATGAATATAGGCGAGGAGCCCGGGGATGAATATAGGCGAGGAGCCCGGGGATGAATATAGGCGAGGAGCCCGGGGATGAATATAGGCGAGGAGCCCGGGGATGAATATAGGCGAGGAGCCCGGGGATGAATATAGGCGAGGAGCCCGGGGATGAATATAGGCGAGGAGCCCGGGGATGAATGTAGGCGAGGAACCCGGGAATGAATGTAGGCGAGGAGCCCGGGAATGAATATAGACGGGGAGCCTGGGGACGGATGTAGGCGAGGAGCCCGGGAATGAATTTAGGCAAAGAGCTGGAGATGAATATAGGCGAGGAGCCCGGGAATGAATATAGGCGAGGAGCCCGGGGATGAATTTAGGCAAGGAGCTGGGGATGAATCTAGGCGGGGATTCTGAGGATGGATGAAGGCAGGGATCGTGGGAATGGATATAGGCGAGGAGCCTGCGGTCACTCACGGCGGTATGTTGTAGTTGGCGGCCTGTATGCGGCTGAAGAGCTGCGTGAGGCTGGTGTCGCAGAACGGGAACTGGCCGTACAGCATGGTGTACAGCACCACGCCCAGCGCCCACATGTCCGACGGCTTGCCCAGGTACGGCTTGCACAGCAGGACGTCGGGCGATATGTAGGCGGGGGAGCCTGGGGACAATAGGGATGTTTCCTGGGTCAAAAAGCAAGAGTTTTAATTAGTCCATCAGTTAACTTATCAAAAAATACTCTACACGTATTTTTCACTTTTTCAAACTAATGAAAATTTAAAGATAAAGCGCGCCAAAGTTAATAAGAAGAGGCCCGTGACGTCAATGCGTGCATAAAAGTGCCGCACGTTGTGACGTCGTGCGGAACTTCAACGCACCATAACTATGTAATTATTTGTTAGATTGACAAATAAAAATATATGTGACCAATATTTTTTGATATTAAACATGACGGACTAAAAAATTTTTTTAGGAAACTAGCCTATTGTCGGTCGATAGTTTAATCGGGCAGTTAATCAGTATGGGCATGTATGGAAGTGCGCACATTACACCGATTGATTTTTCATACAAATCAGAATTGGGCCCAACTATCGGCCGACTAGAAATCGGTGGTTTGCGCCTAGGCTAAAAGTCGAGCCGCACTGCCCCACTGACAGACTGGGCTCGTGCCCAAAACCCCGCAATCAAAGGGCACCCCATTTAATCTGAAAAATAATTTAAACAGAAACCTGTCAAAGAAGCAATGACCACATTTTTGCTTTTTTAGAGAAAAAAGCCTACTTAGTCCTCAAATGGCCAGGGCTGCCAGTTGTACCAAGGTCGGCGCTGTTTGCCGTACGGTTTTAGAAGAGTAGAATAGGTTCACTCCCACTCTTCACGCGAACGTCGTAAAAGGCGTTCAGAAGACAAGTATGCGAATTACAAGCGTTTGGTAAATATAAATATCCTTAGACATTTTACACTGCGCTTCTAGTCCCAAACTAAGCAAAGCATGTACTATGGGTACTAGACAACGAATATAAACGTACTTAAATACTTTTTTTTTGTAAATACATACATACTTATTATACATAGAAAACACCCAGTCCAATACAAACAAATATGTTCATGCACACCAATGTTTGTACTGTGCGGGAATCGAACCCGCTACCTCAGGAATAGCTAGTAGTCCGTTTCGAACCACTACACCAAACGTACTTAAACATTACAGAGAATCATGTTCCTGCGGTAGAGACTTAATGACCTGATGATTTGCACTATTTGTCCATTAACCATCAGGAAATACACTCGACATCAAATAAATCGCACCTCCCGCGACAAGCACTTTCAAACGTATGCATCCCGACTTCCCACCAATATTGGCATCATTTAAAAGCCTAGTTCTAAGCTTCGTTTCATTAAAGCAAAGGTTTTTACCACAAAAAAGTGTCTTTAGAAGGATCCGGAGACACTTCTTCAAAAAATAGGTAGTTACGCTAGAGCCAACTTTTATGGCTATAAAACTGTTAAGTTGGGATTAATCGCTATCCATCTGTTAAAGAGGACACGTGAGATCATTATTTGTTTTCATAACCATAAAAATTGGTCTAATTGATCCCAGAGGTGAGCCCCAAGTGAGGTTATTTTTCAAGTCACATTTATAGTTTATGTTAAACGTTTATTAAGAAATTAAATGTGTTTTTCTTTAAGTTTATTTATTGGGCTTTCAAATAACACCAAAATTGTTGGGGCACCATGATTGTGTCAGAAGAAAATCTTTAAAGTTCACGTCGTGGAAGTTGCGGTTTATTTGATGTTGAGTATAGTTTACATAAACAGTCTTGTACCTCGCTGGTCCTTGAGCAGGTCGCGGTCGCTGCCCAGGTGCGTGCCGAGGCAGAAGTTGGCGATGGTGACGCGGCCGGTGCGCTGGTTCAGCACTATGTTGCCGAGCTTCAGGTCTCGGTGCACTATGTTTCTCTGGAACATTTTGTACTATAAGGGGTCATCCATAAAGTACGTCACACGTAAAGAGGGGGGGAGGGGGTTGTAAAGTGTGACATGGTGTGACAAGGGGTGGGAGGGGTCGGAACTGCTGTTAATTTAATAATTTTTCGATGTGAAATTGCAAAACATGTGACGTCACACTAGGGAGGGGGGGGTATCAGAAATGTGACCACCTGTGACAAGGACGGAGGGGGGTCATGAAATTCGTGTGACGTACTTTATGGAAGGCCCCTAAAGTTTAAAGTAAGTATTGATCATATGACTTGATGTCGTGCCCTGAGTGACCAAGCAACTGCACTCAGGAGGATTTGATGAGTGCTGCTGACAACGCCACTCTTGTGGCAGAGTTTTGGGCTGACACTGTGTAGGTTTGATGTCGACAAGAAAAGAAGAAGTGTTTAAGTAAATTTTAAGTAGTATTGTCTGCAATAAAGTTTAAAAACTCATTAAAACTCATGTATTTCTGTAAATAGGCTTAAAAAAGCACTTTTACACGTCCCAGTATTAACCCTACCACTGCTTCAGGACAATAAATGGGCCAGTGCTGAGAAGAAGCAGCGCAAGAAACTCAGTCACTATTTAAAGTAAGTAAAACAAAATGAAGCAGTTTCATAAAGGTTCTTTCATAGAGGATTTACATTTTTCATTTGCACTTTGCGCTCGACAGGGCGCGTGTATACTCGCGGAAGACTTATGCCCGTTTTTACCATCAATCCCTAATTTTTAAGTGACCCGGATATATATCAAGGGATATACTATATCAAGATATATATCAGATATATATCCGATATATATCAAGCCGGTTTTGATGATATATATCAACTTTTAAAATTTGTTACTGTATTTGTACTTTTTGACATAAGATTTTTATTTTCTCAGTTGATTTTGCCGTATTTCAAAGATATTTTATGTTTTTGCTTTATTTGTCTGATTTTAAGTTTTAAAAACATTAAAAACATGTTTATGTAACACATATGCAATAGTATTCATGAATAATACAATAAAATAATACTATGGCTTTGTCATACAAAATTTTGTCTTTTTTATCATACAAAATTGATATATATCAAAGTTGATATATATCGGATATACAGGGTGTTTGGCGCATCGTGTGCCAAAATGATTTGGCGGATAGAATGGGTCATTTCCTATATTTTCAGCCCCCATAACACGTTCCATGCCAGGCGGCTACTTTTATATTAATTTTTTTAGTAATTTCACCAAAATACCCAAATCGCATCATTTAATTTCGATTTAAAAAAAAACTACTAGGCGCAGCCCTAAAGTAAATATTTTGTTTTGACGTGCATTAATGTAGGGTTGCATCAAATCTAAATTTACTGGAAAATATCATCTACTTTTTTTTAAATTCAGCTTTGAAGTTTTCCGAAAAGTTAAAAATGGACTGAACATTTAAGTTTACATAGGTATAAATTTTTTTTTAAAAGAGGTAGCGATCTTCGGATTTTATCAAAACTTCTCTAGTCTATCCTCATTCAAACGGTATACTAATCTTGTTTAAATAATAACAACAACTTCACAAATTTCTTAAATTAGTGCATTGACTCTACTCGGACTGATTTGCGAAATTTGTGTTTATAGCCCCTTTTGTTCAGTCCATTTTTAACTTTTCGGAAAACTTCAAAGCTGAATTTAAAAAAAAGTAGATGATATTTGCCAGTAAATTTAGATCTGATGCAACCCTACATTAATGCACGTCAAAACAAAATATTTACTTTAGAGCTGCGCCTAGTAGTTTTTTTTTAAATCGAAATTAAATGATGCGATTTGGGTATTTTGGTGAAATTACTAAAAACATTAATTTAAAAGTAGCCGCCTGGCATGGAACGTGTTATGGGGGCTGAAAATATAGGAAATGACCCATTCTATCCGCCAAATCATTTTGGCACACGATGCGCCAAACACCCTGTATATCATAAATATCCGATATTTTGATATTTATAATAAATATCGGATATTTTCGAACCTTGCCCTTTTGAAACAAAATTTCTGTTATGTGTTACCATAGGGGTCACTTAAAAATTAGTGATTGATGGTGAAAACTGGCATCCCAACTAATATTATAAATGCGAAAGTAACTCTGTCTGTCTGTCTGTTATGCTTTCCCGCTTAAACCTCGCAACCGATTTTGATGAAATTTGGCATAGAGATAGTTTGAGTCCCGGGAAAGAACATAGGATAGTTTTTATCCCGGTTTTTGAAACAGGGACGCGCGCGATAAAGTTTTTCTGTGACAGACAAAATTCCACGCGGGCAAAGCCGCGGGCGGAAAGCTAGTTACTTAATAAGTAGGATCATAAATTTAAGTATTAAAAATACATTTTTAAATCTTACCTTATGTAAATTAGTAACAACCCTAACAATATCATAGAATATCAATATGGCCTCTTTTTCTGGAACTTTTTTGACTTTGGTGACGTACTGCTGCAAGTTGATCAGTTCGGAGGCCTTTTCACTGAACTGATGTGACGTTACACAGTCTAACACAAGGAATAACCGTTGCCTGACTCTTCCAGTGTATATGAACCCTGGACCATTGGGGTTGGGTATTTCTTCTAATGCATGATCCTGGAAATGAAAAGGGAGGGAGTAAAATACCAGGTACATAGTAACAAGTTCAGCTATAAATCAATAATTTGCACAAAACAGTATAGACAAAATTTAGGTTTAGGGACCTAGGGTTTTTATTATCACTTTAATTATGTATATTTTTATTCAAGATGCAAAATAGATTCAGTGGATGAAGAAAACAATAACATTCTTAAACCTTACTAATCTCTAATTAGGGATAAAAATACTGACTGTCTAAAGATACTGACTATAAAATGCATTCTACAGGGTGTCCCGTAATGTAACGTCAAGCCGGAACTGGGTGTTGAGGCAAGTTGTGCTGGTTATCAGAAAAATATAAAAAAAAATCTATGTGGCATATTTTAAAAATAATAGGCATTTAAAAAAAATCAAAAAATTCTACTCCAGGTGACGGTCCTTTTGCTCGTGTTGCCACAAATCTTCACTTTTTCCAAATTTTTTTTTTTGTTATGTAACCCTGAATAATGCTTCTCTAAATTGTTATCAAAATTACAAAACCAGCTGCTCCAGCTTGGATGTAAAAAATACATTATTCTCAAAAAAAATTTCAAAATAAAAACTTTGCCTAGTTTAAACTGACTGTACTGAAAAAAAAATGTACTACGCGAGTGTGGCAAGTGACGTCATAATTTGGCGCATTTAGTAAGGATTCCAAAATGGTATAACACTTGGTAAATTTTTGCTATAATTGTCGACAATTTTTGGTTTTTTGGAAATAGTCCCGTTTTCAACTTTATTTACCTTGGTTAAAATTATTATTCTAATGTGCTCAAAATTTAAGTTTCTGGCTTAAGTGAGGTGGAGAAGCCATTTTAAAAGGTATGAGCGGGACGGAGAGGGCCATCTTAGCAGGGATGTTATGGATATCCGTAACCGTAACCAAATGCGCCAAATTATGACGTCACTTGCCACACTCGCGTAGTACATTTTTTTTTCAGTACAGTCAGCTTAAACTAGGCAAAATTTTTATTTTGAAATTTTTTTTGAGAATAATGTATTTTTTTCATCCAAGCTGGAGCAGCTGGTTTTGTAATTTTGATAACAATTTAGAGAAGCATTATTCAGGGTTACATAACAAAAAAAAAATTTGGAAAAAGTGAAGATTTGTGGCAACACGAGTAAAAGGACCGTCACTTGGAATAGAATTTTTTGATTTTTTTTAAATGCCTATTATTTTTAAAATATGCCACATAGATTTTTTTTTATATTTTTCTGATAACCAGCACAACTTGCCTCAACACCCAGTTCCGGCTTGACGTTACATTACGGGACACCCTGTATATGTTACTGCTACCATAAATTATTCTTAGCAAATAGACTTATGATATTCAAACACAAGGATTAGATAAAAGCACAGCAATAAATGCAAAGGCAACTGATTCAAATTCACTAAATAAATTACAGTCGCAAAGATCTTACAACTGTATTACTCTATATTATCTTACTACTGTGTACTCACTTTGAAAAGGCCATGGTGATGTATGACACCGTCCTGGTCCTTCAGCAGAGACAGCAGGGAATACTCAGTGTGGAGGAGCATCTTACCCTGCCTGTCATCTTGGGTTTCAGCTTGACCTTCATTCTTTAGTGTTAGAATTTTTACCTAAAATTAAAACGAGTAACATTAGTTGCATTGGGATAACATGGTAATAAAAATACAAATTAAATAAGCATCAATATGATATTATGGTAAAATTATATCAAACTACAATGTTAACATAATTTGTTGCAAGATAACACCTATTATAACATAAGATGGCGCAGTGTTAAACTCAATGTACATCACTCGATAAAATTTGCATATTTATTTTATTGTGCCTCTACTAAAAATTTACTTTGGATTGGATAGATTAGATGTTAAGCACAGTATGAGCAGTTCATAATACAGTTTATGTTCAAAATTTGTCATCAAGTTATTGCAATTCAATTTCACAATATTAGAAACAGTAATAGGAAATAGAATACTATTTAGATCACATTTTACTAACCTGATAGAAGTCATCTGTCCTCTCCTTCCTGGCTAGACACTGAACTATGCTCTTGACAGGGCTGGGGCCAAGCTTGGGGCCCAGTAGGTAAGGGCCAGCCTTACGAACGTGTTTATCAGGCACTGGGGTCCCAGGTGCAGGCACATCATTGTTATCATATGTAATCTTCGTTTTCTTAGGCGTTATCTTCTTAGAACCCTTCAGGACCCCACTGGAGGACGTGCTCGCGTACGCTGACACCCTAGCCACCTTCGGACTTGGCTGCAGGAGTAAAGGTCGTGTCCTCTTTCCATGGTTCGAACTGCTCTCAGGTCTTTCGGGGTCCATGTCGTTTATACTGCAATATATCTATAACCACTCACTTCACTGAAGCGTAATACGAAGACTAATATTATTTATACACTTAGCTTAAAATTTGGATACTTATGAGGTCAAGAAAACCGAGGTAAAGAACAAAAAGTGCAAAGTGAAATTTTTGTCATTTATTTACCTGTCTGTGAAACGAAAATGTCTGACAGCTTTTCGTTCAAAAATAGTGTTGATAACAAAATAAATAATACACTTGCTTGCACATTTTGATATTTCTAAAAAGCACAGCCCATACCTGCTTTATTTGAAATTATTTATGTTTACACTTTCAGTTGATTTGGTGTCGTAAATTTTTTAAAGGATTTCAAAATCAGACGGTACCTCCATGTCAGACGGAGTTTTTTAGTTTTACATTTCCAAAAATTGTTAATACTCTGTTAATTAGCAGAAAACCAAGAAAATTATGAAACTGGGTAGTTTCAGCTTCACGTTTTACTTAATTGAAATCTTAATTAAAAAGGAAATCTCGATCATTTGAACTTTCAAATGTAGACGACCAAAATCCAAAAATTTTGTGAGCGCGGCACTACTGCTGGAAAAAAGTCATGACTGTCAAATCAAATTTGACAATTTTTCTAACCATGTTTGTCATAGTTTCTTGATGATTTTTTGTGATACAATTCTCAGTGCGATTGTGCAATATATAGATTAATATTCATTTATTGTAAATAAAACACACAGATTCAGGATGTGGAAGGGCCTCAGATTGACACAGACTCAATTATCGAAAATACATTTCAAGGGACACAAACTGCAGGCGATCGGTGTTCCAGCTTTAGATACAGTATTAAACCAATGGTACGAGTTTTGTAAGAAGCCGCCTAAAGGTTTTGAAAAGTATTTCCAGCCTGGCACCAGTCAGAAACAGCAGAAACTACCAGAGAAGGATGGCGCGCCTGCGCCGTCTAAAAGCTCGCCTGCGGCTTCCAAGCCGTCGTCCTCCGCAGACAAATGGAACATGAACATGTTTTCAAACACAGGGGGCGGGAGAGGAGGCGGCGGCCGCGGCGGGTACGAGGGCCAGGACAGGGAGAAATGGATGATGTTCGGCGCGATGGGAGTGGTGACCCTTCTAGCCTCTATCGCCTACTTCGAACTAAGATATAGAGAAATAAGCTGGCGAGACTTCGTTAATTTATATCTAAATAAGGGAGCAGTAGAAAAACTTGAGGTTATCAATAAGAAATGGGTGCGTGTTAAGCTACAACCTGGATCAGCATTAGAAAGCAAAGTGATTTGGTTCGCCATTGGAAGTGTCGATTCTTTTGAAAGGAACCTGGAGAATGCACAAATAGAGATGAGTATTGACCCTCCTAACTTTATTCCTGTTATTTATAAAACTGAGGTGGAAGCGTCCAGTTTGACTGGCATGCTCCCCACTCTGTTAATCATAGGATTTTTGATATACATGATGAGAAGATCAGCAGATATGATGGGCCGTGGTGGCCGGAAAGGCGGTGGGCTGTTTGGTGGTGTGATGGAGTCAACAGCCAAGTTAATAAACCCCACAGACATTGGAGTTAAATTCCAAGATGTGGCTGGTTGTGAGGAGGCTAAAATTGAGATTATGGAATTTGTAAACTTCCTAAAGAATCCTCAGCAGTACATTGATTTGGGAGCCAAAATCCCTAAGGGAGCTCTCCTGACTGGCCCCCCTGGTACTGGAAAGACTTTGTTAGCCAAAGCCACAGCAGGAGAGGCCAATGTACCCTTCATTACTGTGTCAGGATCAGAGTTTTTGGAAATGTTTGTAGGTGTCGGTCCATCTAGAGTGAGAGACATGTTCTCAATGGCCCGCAAACATGCCCCTTGCATTTTGTTCATAGATGAAATCGATGCTGTTGGTAGAAAACGTGGTGGACGTAGTTTTGGTGGGCATTCTGAGCAGGAAAATACATTGAACCAGCTTCTAGTTGAAATGGATGGTTTCAACACAACAACCAATGTTGTGGTTCTAGCTGCAACCAACAGAGTTGATATCTTGGACAAAGCTCTGTTACGTCCTGGCAGATTTGACAGACAGATCTTCGTTCCCGCTCCGGATATCAAGGGCAGAGCTTCCATTTTCAAAGTGCATTTGTCACCACTTAAAACTTCCTTGAATAAAGATAATCTAGCACGTAAAATGGCTGCATTAACTCCAGGTAAATAATTATTTAGTTTACAGATTTAAAAAAAAATACAGCAAGCAGAAATAAAATGTTGCTTAAGTTGATTAAAAGGTAAAGATCATCAAGTCCATCTTGTACTAGTAAATTAACAACAAGCTTATCTTTCCCATTTATTTCTAATTAATTTTCTCTTTCAAAATTCTTCTTCAATCAATTTTATCTCTCACTCAAAACCAGGTTGCGTTGGAATGGTTAATGCAACAAAATAATTAACTTTCAAAATGCCAATGTTTCAGGTTTCACTGGTGCAGACATTGCCAACGTGTGCAACGAGGCGGCGCTCATCGCAGCCCGAGAGCTGGCGCTCGACATCACCATGAAGAACTTCGAGCAGGCCATCGAGCGAGTCGTGGCCGGCATGGAGAAGAAGTCCAACGTCTTACAGCCCGACGAGCGCAAGATCGTCGCCTACCACGAGGCCGGACACGCGGTCGCCGGCTGGTTCCTCCAGCACGCCGACCCCCTCCTCAAAGTGTCCATCATCCCCCGCGGAAAAGGCCTCGGATACGCCCAGTACCTACCCAAGGAACAGTATCTCTACAGCAAGGAGCAGCTGTTCGACAGAATGTGCATGACCCTCGGCGGCAGGGTCAGCGAGGAAATCTTCTTCGGAAGAATCACGACCGGCGCGCAGGACGACTTGAAGAAGATCACCCAGAGCGCCTACGCACAAATCGTCCATTACGGTATGAACACGAAGGTCGGTAACGTCTCCTTTGAGATGCCCCAGCCCGGTGAAATGGTCGTCGACAAACCGTACTCGGAGAAAACCGCCGAGCTCATCGACTCGGAAGTCAGAGATCTAATCGGCACAGCGCACAGGTTTACCACAGAACTGCTGACGAAGCACAAAGACAATATTGAAAAGGTCGCCCAGAGGCTGTTGAAGCAGGAGATTTTGAGTCGGGAGGACATGATCGAGCTGCTGGGCCCGAGGCCGTTCCCTGAGAAGAGTACTTACGAGGAGTTCGTCGAAGGCACCGGGTCCCTTGAAGAGGACACGACGCTGCCCGAAGGCCTGAAGGATTGGAACAAAGAGAAGAACCCGACGACGCCGCCGCCCGCCAGCATACCCACCGGAGCCGAGCCCAGTAAATAAGCCCATACTTGTAGATTGTTGAGTTTTTAGTCAGTTTTATGTGAAATATATTTTAATTATTACCTTTAAGACTTAAAGGGATTTTGTTGTTTTAGTGATGTGAGCGACACGAAATAGATTTGTTTTTGAACGGATACTGGATTTTCTTAGTTGCGCCGAAAATGCGGCCGATGTAATATAATCAGAAGCAACAAACAGTAATGTAATTAAACTGTAATTAATACATATTAACAGAAGGCTGCTTGCATTTCTAGTTGCAATTAACGACTACTTGTGACTACTACTGCGTTTGTTTTGTAAAATAAATAAATTCCAGTTACTTCATGTGTTTTGTATTTATTACGTAGTTCCATACCCCTTGGCCGAACCGAACTAAGGTCTACTACCGTATCATAAAATCACCCTTAGTTTTTTAATGCAGGTCAATAATTTTGGATAAAGGTAGTGTATAGAGAGGAATCTAACAATTTAGGTGCTAATCGATGGTCATCGACAGTTAGCTAGCAAGCGACATCTAGTGGCGGCCTAGAAGTTCGCATAATCAGTCGACTAAAATAAGTAAGTATCGACAAATATACGTAAAATTATAAACGAATTAGTTATTATGAAATTAAGCACAAGCAAAATATACATGCCTAAGGCCTCAGCCTCGAACTTAGCGGGCAGCGGGGCGGGAGCGGCGGCGGCGCTGGAGCGGGGCGGGCAACGCAGACCCGTTCTCGAAACAAGCGGGCAGCTCGCGCGGCGCTTTAGCGGCGAAGTGTTGTGTTCGGGGTTGTGTTGTCGAGATATTTGTTTTTATTCGCAAACGAAATGTCTGAACAACGGCGACAATTTTATTTCGATTCAAATTTATTCCTAACGCTCGATTTATTGTGGGCAAAAGAAGGAGTGCGCTGCCCGCTCGTTGCCCGCTCCCTCGCCGCTGCCCGCTCGTTGCCCGCTCCGGCGCCGCTGCCGCGCCGCTGTTTTCGAGAACCGGTCTATTTGATTTTACGCATAAGATCCTGCCGCTCCCGCGCCGCCGCCGCCGCCGCCCCGCTTCCCGCTAAGTTCGAGGCTGAGGCCTAAGTCTTATCACAAACAATAATTTAACTATTCAAGTACTGATTAAAAATACCGAGTTGTAAGTCAGTAACGCCTGAATCGTGTTTGCTAAACCGATTTTGATAAGTATAACTTTAAAACCAATATAAAATGGCTCTGTAACGTGAATAATATTTAATGCAGCAAGCATGGATCTTGTTCAGAAATATAGCGCAGTGGCCGGAGAAAGTTTTGTCACACCTCGCCTGACCACTCCGAAATGCGTAGGGACGAAGCGTCTCGCATGAGTGGCCAGTAGGTATTTAAACCTATGTTATTGGCTTTAATAAGTCACTCTTGTTTACAATTAAATGTAATTCTAGTACCTAATACTTAACGATACAATTACTATTTAAATTATCATTCGCTCCGTCATCACTTTCTCACGAGTAAGTAATACGAGTCATGTTCGTGCACGAAAATCAATGCCGTACGTGTACTTACTAGGTATTTTGTGTGTAAGCAATAATCGATATAACCAAGACTACGGTGTCAGCGAAATCCTGTAAAGGATTCCTGGAATGAATTTTCTGTTGATAACGAATAAAATAAGTAAGGAGCTTACTTGCTCAGTGGAACTGCTAAGCTAAGTTGGTAGAGTCTAGAATACAAGGTGTAGATAAGAAGTACCTACATGGACATTGAAATGAAATACATACTTACATACCTAAGTACCTAATGCCTAAAAACTTGCGACTCTATCAACTGATAGAGTTGCAAAATCTACTGCATTTTGCATACTTTACAATAACACTAAGCTCCACATGCATGGTGTTTAAAAAAACTGTCCGATTCATTTTCATCGGGTCACAACAGGACGTCCACTGTTATCCCAACTAATATTATAAATGCGAAAGTAACTCTGTCTGTCTGTCTGTTACGCTTTCCCGCTTAAACCTCGCAACCGATTTTGATGAAATTTGGCATAGAGATAGTTTGAGTCCCGGGAAAGAACATAGGATAGTTTTTATCCCGGTTTTTGAAACAGGGACGCGCGCGATAAAGTTTTTCTGTGACAGACAAAATTCCACGCGGGCGAAGCCGCGGGCGGAAAGCTAGTAACATAATAGGCTTTCCCTCAATGATTTCCATAGTGGCCGGTTGGTATCTGCTTATATCCAGCGCCTTTCTTCGCCACCTTTGGGTTGGGGGTAGACGTCCTAATGTCCTCTTCGCGCATTCCGTAGGTAACGTGACCCCTCTACTTACTACTCTCTCCTGCGATCCGAAAGACGCGATTATGAGTCTTAATTTAGAACCTTTTTTTTATATCCACAATGAGGAAGATCTTGGCCTGTATCTCACCTGATGGTAAGTGAGCTTCACCCGGAATCCTCAACCACGGAGAATCGCTGGCTATCTTGCCTCTAACTGCCGGAACACAATAATGCTGTCAACATTGTTGTTATGGCGACAGACTAAGGTAAGATGGTGGTAGCTAGCCAGGCGGACTTAGAACAAGCCCTACCACCAACCAAACCAAACGAAAAATCTGCCCCCACTAGGAATCGAACCCGGGACCTCTGCGTCTGAAGCAAAGAATATATGGTCAGGTGGTCTTACCACTAGACCACATGAGGCGGTAGGTACCTCTATAGCCTTCGCCTGCTTAGTTCATATTGAATGCTATGACATTTTTAATAACGCCGAAATATTGGTCGCTCGCTCCCCTCGCTCAGCTGCCTCACAGTTGTCCTATACTTAGTAGGTAGGGTAGGTAGTACGATCGTTAGTCGCCACCTGCAAGCGCGAGTATTCATACATTTATGTCAGTTACTCGAAACCAAGTTAGACCGGTAAATATTTTGAGTACTAAGTTTGAAATGATAAGAATATAAACCAACAACAATAGTTGCTCTACACAAAATATTGGCAGTAAGCTAGGTAGCAGTAAGTAGGTACTTACTTAGAACTTAGATATCCAAAGCTTTTGCTCTAGCGCATGTATACCGCCATGGCAAACACGTGACTGTGACAGGTGTTTGTATTCCACCCTATAGCTTCATGATCCCACCCACGTGGCATCACAAAATATTAGTAATAATACGTGGCATAGGGATGTGCCCTCAACTAAGCCCTCTTCTAATGTTAGTAAGGTATACGCAAGTGCTTCTTTTGCGGGCTTCTTGCTAAAGAAATATGAAAGGGTGTACTTAGTAAAGAAAAGTAATAGATTCAATGGGACTATTCCGCTTTTAGCATTACAAAAGCCCCATTACCCCATAAGCTAACAATTGCACGCCACGTGGCATTATGAATACATAAGTTCTAGTAAAACTTGTCCCTCTTGCCACCTGTTTTGGGATAACAGCCACAAGTGGTTGAACTGCTTTAATATTAGGTTATTAAATGAAAAGGTGCCATTTTTGCATTTCAAATGAATGATTCAGTGAACCTCTATTCCATTCTATTCTCTAGCTAGTGTGTGACAGACTACAGAGGATGTGCACATTATGACCTATCTTGTATTTTCGAAACTGAAATAAAAATATAAATTCATTATTCAAAATCGTATTTATTTTAATTTTGTTATAACAGCTAACGTAATTGACCTTATGTATGTGGATTTTCTGCGGACCAAAAAATTGGCACCCTACCTAAAATATATAACAATTTATTTAATTTAATCTTACAGTAAAGGAGTTAAATGATTACCACAATTTCGAGTACCAATATATTTAATTGGCCACTGGCTGAAATCAAAAAATTTACATTTTCTTCCCTCCAAGTTAGTCGATTGCGAGGGGCGCGCGGCCTCGCGACCGCTCTCGTCTCCGCCGTCCAAAGGACTTCAGGCGCTATCCCCAACAAATAAAGACTTATATTAAACAACTGTTAATTTATGATTTTGCGTTAAAAGCCATACAAACGAAGAACTATAACTACCCCCCACGCGCCCTGCGGAGACCGGAGAGATCGCGACGCTGCGACAGCCCTATACATAAAAATTGAAGGAAGAACTTCAACAAAAAAAAACAGGGTTATATTAAAATTATAATATGAAAATATTCAAATATCGACCGAAAATACATCCGGCCCTTCTGTTTATTTAAATATGCACTACATTTAACTTTATACATCACCAATTTCTTAAGTAAATTCAGTTTTTGTACAATATAAAAAGAATCTTACAATATTATTCTCTATGTTTACTCGCGAGTAGTGTATAACACGCCCGCGGATCTTGATCTAACCGAGCGAACGACAAATAAGAAGAATCGTAACAAAACATCTAAAATTATGGTAATTACGGTAATCATACAGGCGACTACGCTACTCATGTTCAACATTTTATGTCAATATTCAATATCATTATCTACGCTTAACCTAGCCTACGACAGTGTAACGTAAACGGCGAAAACGTCTCATTCGTTTCATTCATTCAACAACTAAACGGTCAACAAGAGCGCGGCCCCGCGGCGGGGCGGCATCCATCAATGGCGCTCGGGCTTCGGCTTGCGGCCGCGGCGTCGCGCGACCGGGCCCGCGCGCTTGGCCAGGCAGCCCGCGCAGAACCAGTCCTCCGTCGCGCCCGGCTCCTCCGTGATGCCCACGCACACCCAGTGGTACCAGCCGTCGCAGCCGTCGCAGCCGATCATCGGCGAGCCGTTGTCGGGCCGCCCGCACGCGGGGCACACCCACACCTTGTTGCCCTGCTCGTCCACGTAGTACGGCGTCGGCAGCGGGCCGTCCGGCGCCGGCGCCTCCGCCTCGTCCTCCGCCTTCAGCGGCTTGAACAGGATGCGCTTGTACTTGGAGGCCGACGGCGGGCGGTTGCGGCGCGGCGGCGAGGCGGCGGGCGGCGGCGACGCGTCCTCGGGCTCGTGGTTGGGCGCGGGCTTGGGCTTGGGCGGGCGCGTGACCAGCGCCGAGATCTGCGCCAGCTCGGGCGAGCGGCTGTGCGAGCGCTCGCGCGGCGGACTGGCGGTTTCCTCGCGCTTGACCACGGGCTTGATGTTGAGCTTGTACACGTCGGGCGAGCTGGGCGGCATGGGCGAGCTGGAGTCGGACGAGGCGAGCTTGAGCGTGAGCTTGGGCACGAGCCCGTCGCCCGCGCGCTCCTTCTTTTTATCTCTTTTCTCCTTTTTGATCTTCTCCTTCACCTCCTGCTTCAGCTTCTTGTCTTTGCTCTTGTCTTTCTTGTCCTTTTTCTTTTTTATTTTGATGCCGTCCCGGTCCTTTTTATCTTTTTTGTGGGATTTGTCCTTCTTCCTCTCGGGGTCGGCGCTTTCGGGCGCGAGCTCGACCGGCTTTATATCGGGCTCAGGTGGCGGCGGCGCGGGCTGCGGCGTGGGCAGGCGCGGACGCGGCGGCTCGCGCGGCGGCTCCGTCTTGGGCGGGTTCAGCTCTATCGTGATGTCCGGCTGGACGGGAGGCATTTTGTATATCGCCTTGTGGTCTTTGCTCGACTTGGACTTGTGTTTCTGCAGAATGTTCGGAATGGTCGGAGATTTGTGCTTGTCGTGGCGCTCCTTGTCGCGCGACATGGGCGACTTGTGCAGCCCCCGGTCGTCGTCGTTGTCGACGGGGATCACCTCGAGGCTCGGCCGACGGAGCATCTGAGGTATTTTCATCGATCTCGACGTGTGGGGGAAGTTGCCCATGTTCATCAGAGGGTTGGACAGCCCGGACGCGTGGAGGAAACTCGGCCCCGGTATCAGCCCCGGGCCCGCTGCGCCGAGCGCGAACGGATTCGTGAGCAGGTTCGGGTTCGGCAGGCCTCTTAACGCAGGGTTATTGGCGAGACCCGCGAGGAATTCCCCGCCCGGTATGAGTCCCGGATTCGGTATTAACCCGGGACCGGGCATGAGACCTCTCCCGGGCGTCAAGCCGTGGAAGAACGGGAATCCCGGCGGCATCTGCGGCACCTTCGCGTCGTTCTTCCGATTTTTCGGCGATTTCGTGCTCAGTTTCATCGATTGCCTCTCAGCCTGCGCCATTTCGAACGCCAGTGCCTGTTGCTGTTTCTTCAACAGTTTCGCCTCCAATTTGGCGGCTTTATCTTTTTTATCTTTATGTTTTTTCTCCTTCTTTATTTTTGGACTAACACTAGCTACATCTTTGGGATATGGTACTTGCAAAGACTTATTAACCGATATACTCGGCCGCGGCTCCGCGTGGGGAGCGGGCCTGGATTGTTGTGTTGTATGCGTGTCCATGGAATCATCGTCGATACTTATAACTTCATTAGTTCTTAAATCCATCACTTTAGAATAATCTAGTGCACTATTATCATTATTATTAACAACGGGTTCTTCATGTTTCACTCTGACGTTTTCGTGGGCGTGCCTTTCGACTGAATTCACATGAGTCGAGTTCTGCAACCTTGAGATCAAACTATCAGACTGCAACTTATCAGAAACAACCTCTGGAGCGTTTTTATCTTCTTTTGATTTGTTCGATATTCTTTTAAATATATTAACTTTTGATCTGTCCGGTTGAGAAGCCAGTTTTTCCTCCTCATCGATGACCTCTTTCTTAATTTCTACATCCGGTATGAGGGAGTTCGTGGAAGACTGTTTATGTACAGGTATGGAATTCGCAACCAGCGGTGATTTGTGGATTGGAATTTTCCTCGGAACCGGAATGGAGTCCTCCGTGGGAACGGGATGCTTGGGGGCGACGGATGGCTGCGGCGGCAGGTCGGGAGGCTCCTGCTTGATGACGGGCTTGGGTTCCGGGACCGGCACGTGCGGCGGCGGCGGCCGGGGCGGCGGCGCGGGCGGGCGCGGCGCCGCGCTCACGTGGTTGTGTGTGGGCTGCGCGTGCACGTCCTTACTCTTATGCGGCACGGGATATCCCGGGGGATACTTACTCAATTTACTACTATCCTTAGATTTACTACTCTCACCTTTATGACTCTTATCTTTTCTTTTACTCTTCATAATTTTACCATTCAATAATTTATTTTTCTTAGATTTCTTATCACTTTTGTCTAACATTGGTACTTTCATAGGATTAGAATGATGTGAGTTCGCTTTGTGTTTGTCGTAATGTTTTTCTGATACGACTGTTGGGGGTCGGGCTTCCGGCAGCTTCCCCTCTCTGGCGGGGGACAGGAAGCCCGACATGGTCATCATTACACTACTGATCTCTCTGGTCCGCTCCTCCTCATCCAGACGTAACCTCGGCCTTTTGCTGTTTGGCAGTGAAACGGGATCGATTGGTCTCTTGAATATGTCTTTAGGTTTCTCTGGACTGTCCGTGACAGATATCTCTGGGCTTGTGCATGTGGCGTTACTGTCACCGTTGTCAAGGCCGTTTTGTCGGATCTCCACAGTGCCAGCCACCGCCGGTGTGTCCCGTTCCTTCTCAGGATACATGGGAGGGAGATGCTCATGCACATGCATTGGCCTTGTGACGACTTCATGGCTGCCGGGTTTGAGAAAGTTCAAGTTTGAGTCCTTGGGTTTTGGGAACTTTTCCACACCCACCGGGGCCGGAACGGGCGGCACACACCTTGTGTACTCTACTAGCTCGGGCAACTGCACGTGTAGGTCACGAAATACTAATCCTAAGTCATGTAAATTTGGTTCAGTCCTATTAAATTGTTCGGCGTATCTGCTAGCCTGAGTGCCAAGTGACCTAATATACTTTTCCAGCACATGCACCAAAATGTCCAGTGGCGTTGAGTTTATACCGTTCCATCCTATAGTTTGGCATATTTGCGCAACATTCCTCCGTAGTATATCTCGGGCGAACGCCTCTGACATTATGACACCAACAAACTTATCTGGAACAAACGAAATTCAAACAATTACAACTAAACAATACCACAAAATGAACTGAAAAGACCTGCTTCAGCACATTGACCGCGTTTAGCGAGGACCAACGTCACGTTACAAACTATAGCATAGCTGAAACAGTGAATCTCATGATTTTCATACTTGCAAGTGTCTAGTGGTGCAGAGACGTGACTGCGAACAGGTGGAAACCTAAAGCTTGGAACGCACATGTATGCTTCACTACAGTCTTTGAAAGTCACAGATAATTTATACAAACAGAAAATTAAGTTACAATGCAAAATAATGAAGTGTTTACGTAAAAACTTCTCAGCATTCTAAAAACACAGTGCCCCGTGCGCCATGATTGCATTTTGGATTGTCAATGTTCAATGCTGCCAGATTAAAATAAAAAAAATGGCGGTTGTTAATGGGTGCATTCACATTACCCGTTATTATTATACCGTTAAACACCATTTCTAAATAACCAATAACGTTACGTATGTTTCGATATTATAAAACCGGAAATCCAGTGCATGTTTTTCCCTACACAATAAACAAAAACATGTCAACATTCAACAAAATTTCTTAAAAAAATGTCAGTCGAACACGCGCGGAAATTTACGCTGGAGACCCCGCTTAATCATAAAAATAATAATTAAACTAATATAGGGTGAGTCACGTAGCCACGTCCGCTATTGTACAATAATTATGTAGGTATACCACGTTGTATTTGTAAGATATAAATATTTTTTGTTTGGTTTTGCGATAGGTATGTAAAAAAAAATCCAACATCATCAAAAAAGAAGAAGAAGAAGATGTTTCATGTAATTCTTCGCTCTTTAGGTATTACAGTAGGGTAGGGCTATTATTATTGTCAAAATGGCTACCCCTTAAGTATATTCTACGATTTTACTAAACTTAGTTTAGGTCTAAGATCTAACCTAGACTCTAGGTTAAAAGACTAGAACAGTAAGAAAATTTATTGTCTATTTTGATAATATACAAAGGCCTCTATTTAAAATATAAATATGAGTTTAGGGTTTTAGGTAGGTAATCGTAAAGATACGCACAAAATGAAGACATTTTAATAAGGTTTGTTGTGATTAGTTAATGTTCTTAAAAGACGTAGCATGAAGGGCATGGAAACGTGCTGACTTTTAAAGAAGTCCGTGGCGCTACTAAAACGGTTATAAACCATAGCATGATCGCATTAAAACATACGAGTATTCAATTATGTTCAATTGTATATCTGAGTCAGATAATTTGATTGTTCACTCACCTCACTATAAATTTGACAGTTTGTCAAAACTGCAAATGGTTGATGGACTTGTGATGTGCTTTTTGTAGAAAAAAAAATTGTTAAACCCATTTTTACACTCGAAAACCACTTCTCTGATGTGATAAACATTATATTTTTGCTGCGACGTGCCAGAAATTTAAATTTTGTGACTCGAGGGGTCATTCACACCGAGTCAAATTTTCAACCTCAAGTTCGGACTTACAAAAAAAATATAACTTTGGTGGATTGCTGATAAACTTGTGATAGATTGTTCTGAAGCTTAGAAGATGACGACGTCTTCGGAGGACGTCTTGCTCAGCGTGGGCCATGTTCGGTTTAAGAAGGGGGATGGTACATTATATGTTATGAACCAAAGATTGGCATGGATGCTGGAGAATCGGGATACAGTGGCCGTATCTCACAAATATGCTGATATTAAAAGTGAGTAGCTCTATTATATGGTATCTGTGGAGTTCTGTGTCTTGTCAAAAGTGTTGTTCTGTGTGTGTCGGTGGAGTGAAAAGGAGCGGTGAATGTATTTATTTGCAGCATTTTAATGTCTATGCTGCATACTGCAATTCTCAATAATACTCAAATACAGTCCCAGTGCAGTCCCATTTGTTGTTTGGACACAGTATTCACCTTGTAAGACCTTTAATCTGCTCGGCGATGAGTCACAACTTGCGAGTGTACCAAGACAACAAATTAGTTCGTACTGTCATCGCACCAATAAAATTAAGATTTTATTACTAAAGACTGTTGTTAATTTACTCTGTTATTAATTAAAGGCATAATAAAACCAATGTTCACAAAATAAAAGATACAACATCAACTCAAGTCAAAGCATAACTAATTTATTATTTGTATACCCACAATTAGATACAAAATAACAAATATTATTTAATGCTAGTGTATTTTTTATTTTCAGCACAAAAAATATCACCGGCTGGCAAACCAAAAGTTCAATTACAAGTAGTGCTGCACGACGGGACATGTTCAACGTTCCACTTCGTGAACCCGGCAGGTGCGGAGGCTCAGGCCAAAGACAGGGACCAGGTCAAGATGCTATTGCAGAACTTGCTGCCAAAGTTTAAGAGGCAAATCGATGGAGAGCTGGAAATGAAATCTAGGTGAGAAATACTTTGTCAGTTATTTCAATTCAGCTAAATGGCCACTTATTATTCTGTTAATATTTGTACATTGATATAATGATTGTAGTAAAAAGGAATAAAAAGTGGCAGATTAACTCAGTGATTGGGATGATAACATGTACTTAATAATTGTGTGTAGACATGTTTTCATGTAGACTGATTTACAAATCTATTAAATAGACTTGAAAATGTATTGAATAAAATATGTTGCATAATTCTAGACACAAATTTTGCTTTATAACACTATTTTATTTAGGTGAATTATTTCTCCAGTTTTAATATGAATTATATTAATCAATAATCAAAACTTGAATCTTGACGGGACCGAAAACGCGACAATTTGCGTTCATTTGGTCATGTAAATATGAAAGTATGAATAACTGGGAAGGTCACATTGCTACATACTTGTCCTGACATTTTGGCCTTGACTTGTTTGTCTGGGGCATTGATATTGTATGTAAATATGGACCACAATTTGTAATTTGATTTCCTTTAAGATAATTCCAAATGTGATACAATACAAACTAATGTATATTGTATAAATCACAATACATTTTATTTACATCTTAAAGTCAAACACCGTTATCTAATAAAAGTGTAATTTTGAACACTTGTATAAAGTGATGTTTAGTATGGAAATGTCATTAAAAATAACTGTTCAATGCTTGTGTAACTTGTTATTAGTAAGGGGGTTAAACTTAAAATAAAACACACAATTATTGCAATATTCATCTATTTTGTACTTATAAACATAAAATAGTCAGGAACCAAATTTCTAAATGATTGTTCCAGGTTATTATCCCTACACCCTACCCTGAAGCATTTATACGAGGATCTGGTCATATCAAAAGTGATAAATAGTGAAGAATATTGGAACACACCTACATTAAAAAACTACACAGAATCAAATAACATTAAGCAGGAAGCTGGTAAGTTATGTTAACAATATGTTACACAGCAGAAAGTAATTAGTGGGTTAGACGCTCAAAATCTGTGTCTTGAGTTTAACCCCAATACGAAAATAACTTTCTTTAGGGAAATTAGGGATAAGACATTGCAGAGCAGTGTGGACGTAATATTGCAACATAATGTATTGTGATGCTTCTCTTTTCCTCTCCATTCTTATGAATCCGAAAAACTCACATGAATGCGTAATAATAGGGGTGCATGACATAATAGATAACTTATACTACATTGAAAGTATTGAAAGTACGGTCGACAGCACGTCAACGTAAACACTGCGGTATCTTACGTAGTTGCGATAGGGGCGAGTTTACAACGAAAATGTATAGCTTGATGTGCTGTCGACTGAACACTACAATAAATGAACTGTAACAGTAGCACTGCGAAATTCTCATTATCTTAATATTATATTGTGCTGTATACATATTTATCATAATGTAACATTAGAAAAAAAATATAAAATTGTTAAATAGAGACGTGAGTGGTTGATGTAGCAAACTCAATAAAGAATCGCGTCTATGTAGAATCGCGCGTCAGTTAAAGTACTTATCTACCTAATGAATGCAAACAATGTGACTAGTCTAAACAAGTAATGGTTAGTCCTAATGAGCTAGCTAGTTGATGACTACAATGTAATGTCTTATTGATTTACTAGGCAAAATTTACTTTGCAAGTTTAAATATGTATTAAATGATTATGAGTTTTCAACCATAAAAGTAATTCTTGATCAAGGATATTACAGCTGCATTTCTGTTTCAATTTATCAATAAGTAGAATATTTTACTTTATTTATAGTTCTATCCACAGTAGTAGGTACAATTAGTCGGACTATCGATAAGTCTATCAAAATTAAATGTAAGCTATAGTGGCATCTCTAAAATAGAGTATTTATCTTCAAATCCCTAACTTTGCAAAAAGAAATTCTGTGTATACCTGTACTTGAGGTCATATATACATCATGTGTTAACCATGTTAAAAAAATGTACCTAAATACCTACTTGTATATCTATACTACTTTATGTGACTGTTATTGGTGTACCCAATAAATAAAAAATCCTTTCGCAGGAGTGTCAGGCGCGTTCCTTGCTGACATCCAACCTCAAACCGACGGCTGCAACGGCCTGAAATACAACCTGACGCAGGACGTCATCGACGCGATATTCAAGACGTACCCCGCCGTGCGCAAGAAACACGGCGACTACGTGCCCAAGAAGATGACCGAGGCCGAGTTCTGGACTAAGTTCTTCCAGTCGCATTACTTCCACAGGTCAGTGGGTCATCGTCATCATCATTTCAGCCATAGGACGTCCACTGCTGAACATAGGCCTCTCCCATTGATTTCCACACTGGCCGGATAGTGGCGGCCTGCATCCAGCGCCTTCCTGCTACCTTTATGAGCCCAGTGGATGTAAGAAATAAAATAAAATAAAATTATGTAGGTACTTGGACATTTTACACAGCGCCATCTAGTCGCAAATTGAACAAACTTGTGCTATAAATATCAGACAGTTGTCACTGTAATAAATAAAATAAATAAATTCTTTATTGAATAACTTATTGACAGTTTTTACAATAGGCTAATATTAAACTATAATAGGTAAAAGTACATACGTGCCTGAACTAAGAATTATAATTCCTGTATCTCATAATAATAATATCATAATCATCATGTCACCCACAGGACATCCCCTACTGAACATAGGCCTCCCCCAATGATTTCCATATCGCGCGGTTGGTTTACTTACCTTTAGCCAATAGTAATATACCTTTTACTATTAGCCTTTGCCAAAACACTAGTTCTTCGAGCTTTCCACAGTGGTCACTGGTACAGATTTTTTGGATCCATATTACGTCGACAAAATAACAAATTCTCTTTGTGATTGACCAATTATTTACAGGGACCGCATCGCCTCATCGTCGAGTAAAGATCTGTTCGGTGAATGTGCCAAAATGGACGACCAAGCGATTGCGTCCGCCATGAAACACACCACACTGGATCTCACGGTAAGTTGCGCAATGGGAGAAAAAAAAGTTTCTTGTGAGCGAGACCGAGATAGGCGACAGCAGTGGCGTAGCGTGCCAATCGTGCCATAGACGGGCTCTGTATCAAAAGTTGTTGGGTTCCCTAACCCACTTCATCGTAAAAATCGTGGGACCCCCAGGCACTTGTTTCCTCTGCTTATCGGTTATTTCAGCCTTCTCTACACCCCTGGCGATAGAAACCTAAGTCCAGTAACGGTCGCGGTCCCGTCTCGGTCGCTTATTTATTGTGGCGTGAACCGCCGATTTTATCTGTTTCCAACACATTTGGAATTCTTTGCGGAGGAAATAGGGACCAAATTATTTATTTCGAAACGAAGTTTTAGTATCCACCTGTACAGCACCAAATAGCACTTTCATCATTTCAGCGATAACTCATAGGTCGTCTACTGCTGAACATAGGCCTCTCCCAATGCTTTCCATGTTGATCGATTGGTAGCGGCCTGCGTCCAGCGCTTCCAAAATAACTATTTATGTAGTGGTAATGGATCGATGACATAACAAACAAGGCAGGGAAAAATTGGATGCACATAGCCAGCGACAGGGAAAGGTGGAAAAAGATGGAGGAGGCTTTTACCCAAGTGGGGCCACAAACAAGAGATATAGATTAATTGAATCAAACTGTAAAAATGTGGAATAAAAAGCTATAATAATAATAATAATAAAAAAATGGATCGATAATTGTTTCCAGGTGGACATACCCTCGTTCACGGAACCGCAGCCGCTGGCGGACGACGAGCCGCCGGAGCCGAAGGGCGATTCCACGTCCATCCACCGCAACATGATCAAGCGGTTCAACCAACACTCCATCATGGTGAGGGTTTGATGATGCTAGTTTCAGTTTTAGGGGACTTGGCAGTTAGCTTCCATGCCAGGTAGGCACGGATAAAAAATATGGGTTACATTTCAAAAGATTGTTCCGTAAATAAGGTCAGACGATATCTAAAACAGGATATTATGCCCGTTTTTACCATAAATCCCTAATTTTTAAGTGTTCCCTATGGTAACAAATAACAAGAATTTTGTTTACAGGGGTAATTAGTAATTAATTAAAGTAGGGGTAATTTTGTTGTGTATAGGGGTCACTTCAAAATTAGGGATTGATAGTGAAAATGGGCATGACCCCCTTTTTAATAAAAGTTACACCCTAGTTGAACTCTGGCTTAAATTGTCATTTAGTATGGAAACTGGGTTAGAGAATTAACGACGTCGACGTCGTGACGTCATTGTCACGCAGTCATGCCAGCTAGCATGGGACGCTGCATGTATTTTCTCTCGATAGTTATTATTTCAAGGCTGCAAAACCAAACAGTATATTCAATGAAAGAATAAATAATCGATTGATATGATTGTTGCGACATCGCAGCGCCATCTAGTCTTAAAGTAAGCAAAGTTTGTTGTACTATGGGTAGAGACCGCTAGACCACTGATATTTATTATTTCATAATTATATAAATACCCCATCCAATACTTGTCTAAATATAATAAAATGTTTATTCCAGGTGCTCAAAGCTAGTCATAAAACAAATAATAGTAATAACAGTAGCAGTAGTAGTAACAAAACAACAAATAACAACAACAAAACGGAGAACGGCGTCGTCGGCAACGGAGTTGAGAAACGCGCTGCGGAGACCAAACCCGACGCGCCGCCGGATAAAAAGCGGAGGATAATGGAGCAGATACATTACGAGGATCTAGAAGCGGGGAATGATAATGGGGAGACGCAGGAGTTGAAATTGTCGAAGGTAAGCTTTGTGGGATTCTTTGAATAGAATAGTTTTTATTTGAAAGAAAGACATACAAGCAGGCAAGACATAGGTACATAATTAAAGAGATACACAAATGGACAGATAGCTGCTTGTGCCCCTCTGACAAAAAGGCACCGCTCAGCATACGTCAAGACCGCGCCAGGGCTTGTCTCGAAACTGATTTTCAGCGGGGGCCCTCTGTTGTCAACAGGGGGGTGCAATGTACAGGAAGAGAAGAAGAAAAACAAGGCAAACAATTAAATTTACATTAAAATTTAATTCTATTAAATTTAGATTTTAATTATTGATTTACTAAAACATTTTTTGGTGTCACAATCATATTATGGTACTGGTATAAGTGGTAGATCAATTTTGTCGAGGAAAGATCTTTTATTGGAATTAAATGAAAGAAAAACGAGTGCCAAATGTTTATCGTTTTGCAGGTGGAACGGTATCTCCTGGGCCCTTCGTCGCAGGTGCACCAGAGCGGGCCCAACACGAATCCTCCGCCATTGTCAGCGCTAGCGTCGATATGTCAGGTAAGTCGTCAAGTTAAGTAGAATATGAAATTATTTCTCTTGAATTTGAGCAAAATTGTAGCCCTTTACCCGGCTTTTAATAATGAATTATGTTGAGCTAATTAGTAGTGACATCCACATCATGTTTAAAATGCTTGAGAAATCACGCTTAGTGTGACGCAACATTATTATGATGACATCCACGTTGCGCTTTCGTTACGTCACAGGAGACTTGTTGCCGTCCCGTCAGCGTCGCGCCGCATTCACTTCAGTGTCGCGTTGCCGTCTCGTCAATGTTGCGTCACCGTTTCGTCACTGTCGCGTCACCGTCTCGTCACTGTCGTGTCACCGTTTCGTCAATGTCGCGTCACCGTCTCGTCACTGTCGCGTCACCGTCTCGTCACTGTCGCGTCATCGTCTCCTTTCTTGCTGGTTTCTAATAATTGATTTGTATTCCAGGCGTGGAGCAGCGGGCAGCAGTGCTCGCGGCCGGCGCGCGTGTCGGCGGCGGCGGCGGTGGCGGCGCTCGGCGAGCTCAGTCCCGGCGGCGCGCTCATGNAAAGCATTGCAAGACTTACTTGAAAAGTCCATGATTAAATTCTCGGAGGTTCAAGCACTACTCAACGTTTTATTATTTGCAAAAGACATCGACCAAGCGGGTGCATTTGTAATTTAACCCATTTTTAAAACCTTTCGCTCTTTCTACGCTTCTGTTGTCGTCTTAAAAAAGGTAAAAAATATAACAAGGTGACAAAAAGAGCTCATTAAAAGTACTAGTAAATAAAACTGGAGATAAATGGCTCCGGGGCGAAGAAATATTAAAAAGAGGGTCTATTTACACCAAGACGGGAGATCAGTTACAAGGAAAAAATTGCTGAGACCGGGTTCTGAGTGTATAAATTAAAAAATCGGTCGAGTTTCGCACTGTTTGCGGGAGAAGTGGGTTTGGAAGTGTTTTTGAATAAAAGTTGTAAAGGTGGCATTCTATTACTGAGTCAATAAAGAGAAGAGGAAAAATGTGAACACTAACTAAATGTATCGCGAACTTATAAAAATGTCAATGTATTTTATCTTCCTCTCAAGCGATCTTTGGCGGGAGCCGACGTACGTCACGAAGCTCTAAAGTGATCTGCGGCGGCTCCCGCCGCAAATCACTTGTCCAAGTACGGGACCCTGTCATTTAAAAAATATAGTTCTGTTTCTTTCGCACGAAAGTAATAATGCTTAAGTATGAATGTGATAGCTGTATTTTCTAGGCACTATGGTTGCTTTTCAACCAAATTTTTCTTAGTCTGTGTTTGAAGATGACGCGCTCCGCGTCGCCCGTCTGGGTAGTGATAAAGATGGATGTTTTTAGGGTTCCGTACCTCAAAAGGAAAAAACGGAACCCTTATAGGATCACTTTGTTGTCCGTCCGTCCGTCTGTCAAGACCCTTTTTCTCAGGAACGCGTGGAGGTATGAAGCTGAAATTTATATCAATTACTCAGGTCTACTGTCCCTTCAAGCTGTGAAAAAATCAAACTTCTAAGCCAACGCAATCAAAAGATACAGCCGTTTATGCCGCAAATTTTCGACACTTGCAAGGGAATCAAAACCTACAGAGTGCTTCCCGTGAACTCAGAATCTTGAAATTTGGTACGAAGCAACGTCTTATAGCATAGATAAAGGAAAAATTACGAAAACCATAAATTTTTAGTTACATCACATAATATATTTTTTTTTTAATAATTTTAAACTTACTACCCATTTCCTCATAAACGCGTAGAGGTATTAAATTGAAATTCATACCAAATACTCAGGTCTATAATACCTTTAAGCTGTAACAAAATCAAACTTCTATGTCAACGCAATCAAAAGAAACAGCAATTTAAGCTGCATATTTTGAAACTCGCAAGTACTCGCAAGGGAATCAAAACCTAAAGGGTACTTCCAGTCGACCTAGAATCTTGAAATTTGGCATGAAGCAACGTTTTATAGCACACATAAAGGAAAAATTCCGAAAACCTTAAATTTTTAGTTACATTACAAAATATATATTTTTTAATAAATATAAACTTATNCCGCTGGCGAGGATGACGGTCACTGGCTGGGGACTCACTGCGGTAAGTAATCACTATATCAATATGCGAGACTCTACCATATAATAGGGTTGGTCCACGATGCACCCGCGTTACGGACAGCTGCAGTATGACAATGACATTGCTGTGCTAGGCCTGGCCCGGCCGCTGGTCTTCAACGATGCCATCAGATCAGTTCGGCTGCCTCAGCCGAGACAAGCCGTGCCACTGGCGAGGATGACGGTCACTGGCTGGGGACTCACTGCGGTAAGTCCTCACTATATCAAAATGCGAGACTCTACCATATAATAGGGTTGTTCCACGATGCACCCGCGTTACGGACAGCTGCAGTATGACAACGACATCGCTGTGCTAGGCCTGGCCCGGCCGCTGGTCTTCAACGATGCCATCAGATCAATTCGGCTGCCTCAGCCGAGACAAGCCGTGCCACTGGCGAGGATGACGGTCACTGGCTGGGGACTCACTTCGGTAAGTCCTCACTATATCAATATGCGAGACTCTACCATATAATAGGGTTGTTCCACGATGCACCTGCGCTACGGACAACCGCAGTATGACAACGACATCGCTGTCTTAGGCCTGGCTCGGCCGCTGGTCTTTAATGATGCCATCAGATCCATCCGGCTGCCTCAGGCGAGACAAGCCGTGCCGCTGGCGAGGATGACGGTCACGGGCTGGGGTATCACTGCGGTAAGTCCTCACTATATCAATGAACTAGACTCTATCAATGTATGGTAGGGTCAGCTCAAAGTGCTCCCGCACTACGGACATCCGCAGTATGACAACGACATCGCTGTGCTAGGCCTGGCCCGGCCGCTGGTCTTCAATGATGCCATCAGATCCATCCGGCTGCCTCAGGCGAGACAGGCTGTGCCGCTGGCGAGGATGACGGTCACTGGCTGGGGACTCACTGCGGTAAGTCCTCACTATATCAATATGTGAGACTCTACCATATAATAGGGTTGGTCCACGATGCACCCGCGTTACGGACAACCGCAGTACGACAACGACATCGCTGTCTTAGGACTGGCCCGGCCGCTGGTCTTTAACGATGCCATCAGATCCATCCGGCTGCCCCAGCCGAGACAAGCCGTGCCGCTGGCGAGGATGACGGTCACTGGCTGGGGTCTCACTGCGGTAAGTCCTCATCAATGTGCTAGACTCTATCAATAGAATAGGGTTGGCCCACGGTACGGACATCCGCAGTATGACAACGACATCGCTGTCTTAGGCCTGGCCCGGCCATTGGTCTTTAACGATGCCATTAGATCCATACGGCTGCCTCAGCCGAGACAAGCCCTGCCGCTGGCGAGGATGACGGTCACTGGCTGGGGACTCACTGCGGTAAGTCATTCTATCAATGTGATAGACTCTATCAATAGAATAGGGTTGGCCCACGGTATGGCCAGCCGCAGTATGACAACGACATTGCTGTATTAGGACTGGCCCGGCTGCTGGTCTTCAACGATGCCATCAGATCCATCCGGCTGCCCCAGCCGAGACAAGCCGTGCCACTGGCGAGGATGACAGTTACAGGCTGGGGGCTTACCGCGGTAAGTCATCACTATATCAATATGCGAGACTCTACCATATAATAGGGTTGGTCCACCGTGCACCCGCGTTACGGACAGCCGCAGTATGACAACGACATTGCTGTGTTAGGACTGGCCCGGCCGCTGGTCTTCAACGATGCCATCAGATCCATCCGGCTGCCCCAGCCGAGACAGGCCGTGCCGCTGGCGAGGATGACGGTCACGGGCTGGGGACTCACTGCGGTAAGTCCTCACTATATCAATATGCGAGACTCTATCATATAATAGGGTTGGTCCACGATGCACCCGCGGTACGGACAGCCGCAGTATGACAACGACATTGCTGTGCTAGGCCTGGCCCGGCCACTGGTCTTCAATGATGCCATCAGATCCATCAGGCTGCCCCAGCCGAGACAGGCCGTGCCGCTGGCGAGAATGACGGTCACTGGCTGGGGAATCACTGCGGTAAGTCCTCAACAATGTGCTAGACTCTATCAATAGAATAGGGCCAAGGACAACCGCAGTATGACGACGACATCGCTGTCTTAGGACTGGCCCGGCCGCTGGTCTTCAACGATGCCATCAGATCCATCCGGCTGCCTCAGGCGAGGCAGGCTGTACCGCTGGCGAGGATGATGGTTACAGGCTGGGGGCTTGCCGCGGTAAGTCATCACAATATCAATATGCGAGACTATCATATAATAGGATTGGTCCACGATGCACCCGCGTTACGGACAGCCGCAGTATGACAACGACATCGCTGTCTTAGGCCTGGCCCGGCCACTGGTCTTCAACGATGCCATCAGATCCATCAGGCTGCCCCAGCCGAGACAAGCCGTGCCGCTGGCGAGGATGACGGTCACTGGCTGGGGTCTCACTGCGGTAAGTTCTCACCTATGTGCTAGACTCTATCACTAGAATAGGGTTGGTCCACGGTGCACCCGCGATATGGACAGCCGCAGTATGACAACGACATCGCTGTGCTAGGCCTGGCCCGGCCGCTGGTCTTCAATGATGCCATCAGATCCATCCGGCTGCCTCAGGCGAGACAGGCTGTACCACTGGCGAGGATGACAGTTACAGGCTGGGGACTTAAGGGGCGGGTTGGCCTTTAACCATGAGCCATCCAGCTAGGATGGTCACTGGCTAGGCCGTCATGGCGACAAGTCATGATGATGACTTTATCCCACTACACTGTATAATTATATGTATAAGACTCAATCGGAACTGAATCACGCAAAACCGCACCACATTCTGTTCCCCATATCCCATGTGAACTATAAAAAAAAGTATCGATAATCTTACTTCCACTGCAAGGGCATACCTAAGCCTCTCTACACCTCAACACTTTGATATAAAGCCAGCTGCGCCTATGTGTAAGAAATTAGCAGACCTCTGCTTTTAGTTTATGACTTACTAGCTTTCCGCCCGTGGCTTCGCGCGCGTGGACTACATTACCTACATATTTTGCAGAACCCTATTTTTTTCCTAGCCTATGTTACTCTTGGATAATGTAGCTTTCGAATGGTGAAAGAATTTTTTAAAACGGTCCAGTAGTTTTTGAGCCTATTCATTACAACCAAACAAACAAACAAAGTTTTCCTCTTTATAATATTAGTGTATATTATTACACGATTGATTGTATAACAATGGTATAATGGTTTGTCGGCCGTTTGGTGTAGTGGTTCAGAACGGACTACTATGCCGAGAGGTCCCGGGTTCGATTCCCGGCCGGGCAGAAATTGAAATGATGAATTTTAATTTCTGTGACGGGTCTGGGTGTGACTATGTATAATATTTATGTATTTAAAAAAAAAAGTATATAAGTAGTATATCCGTTAAGCTAGCACCCATAACACAAGCATTAAGTTGCTTACTTTGGGGCTAGCTGGCGCTGTGAGAAATTGTCCAAAGATTTATTTATTATTTATTTATTATCTGTCAAGGCTTAGTCGAAATCGACCACTTTATGTTTCATTCCATACAACGAAAATGGAAAGTATTTTTTTCCAGTCAAACTATTGGTTTTAGAGAAAAACTTGTGCAGCATTTATTCATCAGAATAACGTAACCTATCGATAGGTATTTTTTTCAAATAGAAATTGTGAAAAAAATCGCTATGTCCATAAATCGCAATTTCGCTCCATAGTGCGCCGCCAGCATGGCGCGTGAGTACACGCGGGTTAAGTGCTTGTACACGTTGACTCGCGGGCGCGGGCGCGGGCGCGGGCGCGGGCGCGGGCGCGGTGACGAAATATCAAACATATGTAGTGATTCCAAGTGTTCACGTACGAAACGCACGTGCGGTCTAACTAGCGGGCAAGCTAGCGACTGGTGCGCGCGGAGCGCTCGCGGTAATTTCAACACGTGAAGATGTTTGTGTGTGTTCATGTCAAACTAGCGGCGGCGCGCGCGTTTCACTCGCGACGTCAGTCAGGTAAGTTCAACCAGTTTGAACTTGTCGCTAGAAACGATAGTACGTCACACTCGCGCGAACGCCTGGTCGTCAATGTGAACACGAGCTCGCGACGTTTCCCGCGCCCGCGCGTGCCTACGTGAACAAGCACTAACTGTTTGACTGCTGCTACAAAGCTTGTCTCCGTTCAGTCGACCGCCACGTCATGGGCTCTGTCAAGCGCTGATAGGTGACGCTGGCGTCCGATTTGAAGTTATTCCGACATCATTTCATTGTCTTCTGTCGGACTAGGATGCGCGCCGTGATAAATCCTATCGATTATTTTAGACGACAAATGGCTTATCGCGTGAAATCGATAACATGGCGTGAGACAATTATATCGCGGCGCGCATCCTAGGACTACTGGTCTCTTAAAACATCTGTAGTGTGGATCCCAGTGTTATACGAAATTTTAATTGTAATATTAATTGCTCTTTTATTTGAATTCCCCAGAACTGATCCCTCCCGACGTGGCAAGCGAACTCCAACGCATCTACCTGTCGGGCGGGGAGTTGCTGCGCGAGCTGTGGCGCTGCTTCCCCGCGCCCGCCGCCGCCGGCGCCGACGCCGACGACAACGTGGCCAAGGCCGACAAGTTCTACGAGGCGCTGCTGAGGTTCCGGAACGTCAAGCTGCGCCCGTTCGAGGTGAGCGACCTGTCTGTTGCTTGTGACGTCGCCGGTTACATTGCTCCTGATGTAAGCTAGTCACAACGCATCTACCTCTGAGGCGCCGACGCCGACGACAACGTGGCCAAGGCCGACAAGTTCTACGAGGCGCTGCTGAGGTTCCGGAACGTCAAGCTGCGCCCGTTCGAGGTGAGCGACCTGTCTGTTGCTTGTGACGTCGCCGGTTACATTGCTCCTGATGTAAGCTAGTCACAACGCATCTACCTCTGAGGCGCCGACGCCGACGACAACGTGGCCAAGGCCGACAAGTTCTACGAGGCGCTGCTGAGGTTCCGGAACGTCAAGCTGCGCCCGTTCGAGGTGAGCGACCTGTCTGTTGCTTGTGACGTCGCCGGTTACATTGCTCCTGAGTAAGCGAGCTAGTTACATTGCTCCAGACGTACGCGAGCTAGTAACAACTAGGTTTAGGAACTTCAAGCTGCGGCCGTTTTAGGTGAGCGACCTACTGTCTGTTGCTTCGTGACGTAGCCAGTTACATTGCTCCAGATGTAAGCAAGCTAGTTCGTACGCGAGCTAGTTACGTTGCTCCAGATGTAAGCGAGCTAGTTCGTACGCGAGCTAGTTACATTGCTCCAGATGTAAGCGAGCTAGTAACAACTAGGTTTAGAAACGTCAAGCTGCGCCCGTTCGAGGTGAGTGTGGGTGTAGTGTTTGTATCTACTTACTAAAGACCGGTCGCCGAGCACGTAGAATTTCGTCCAATGACCCCAAGCTACTCATCCTTATCGCTCACGCGTAATTATGTGTCTGTCGCGCTCGCACACTCACTTCGGCCGCCCGTCGCACAGTCGCGACAGCAATATAATCTATCTATCTATATAAATAAAAATGAATTGATGTTCGTTAGTCTGATTAAAACTCGAGAACGGCTGGGCCGATTGAGCTGATTTTGGTTTTAAAATGTTTGTCGTAGTCCAGGGTAGGTCTAAACGGTGAGCAAATACGCGCGCGATATTGTTTTTCTGTGACAGACAAAATTCCACGCGGGCGAAGCCGCGGGCAGATAGCTAGTTAGTATTACATTTGGATTCAAAATTAATAGAACACATCTTCATTGAACGTTCATAACGTAACTTTCTTCCTCATTCCAGGAAAAGATGCTCCGCGACCTCACACCGCTAGCGACATCTCTGACCAGACACATGAACCAGATGATCGACGCCGCCTGCGCCAAGTACGCCATGTGGCAGCAGCGCCAGGCCAAGCTGCGGTAGTACACGCTAAGTAAGACTGATGACTTTTCATAAAATTCATTAATATTCTGTGAGGAGTACAGCTAAATAAGCCGGTGAAACTCTCACCCGTAGGACTGATACAATACTTTAATACTGCGTGACGAACGAGCGGCAAAATGCTCACCCGTAACTTTGATTCGTAACAGTGTGAGGAGTTTAGTACAGTTAAATTAGCGGGGAAACTCTCACCCGTAGGAATGAAGAAAATAATTATTGTAAGGAGTGCAGCTAAGGCGGCAAAATGCTCACCCTTGAGACTATTAGTAAATACTATGTGGGGAGTACAGCTAATTAAAGTGGCGGAATGCTCACCCGTAGTCGGAGAAGTGATGGCTAAAATAACTCACAAATAATGTGTGAGGAGTACATCTAAATATGGCGTGGTTTTTGATTATTGAATTGCCCACGCGTTAGACTGGTTCGTAACAGTCAGTGTGAGGTGTACAGTTAAATATCATCCGCTAATCTGACAAGTGATAATTGTGTCAGATTACCTGTGTTGGAGTTGAACTGACAAAAATCTAAAAGTTTTTATATCGTTTAGGACGCCCAAAATGTTTAATGAATTCGGTCGTGAAGTTGTAGGGCTTTGCCTATTTGACATCACACCGTACAGAAGTCAAATCTATCTCTACTGTTTTCAAATAGAGTTACGGATTAATTGATTCTTGTTCGATATAATTTGCTTCATGAACATCCTACAGACCATGAAACAAGCCATATTTCACAAGTGTCTTACTACTTGGCAGTGTATGGCTCACATATTAAAAAAGGGCTCATAATAATTACGAAGATTAGATTGAATTGAAGAAAATCTTTAAGAAAGTGGAAGATTTTTAGTGAAAGCAGTTTCTATTCAAGTAAGGCAGCACAAAGAAAAAAGTCAAGGAACCTCAAGCTAAGTCGGTAAGTCGTGGACATACGGTGCATTTCAGGCTTTTTCAAATAAGATGCCTTTAACGGCCAATGAAATATGCACCTTATGGCCACGACATTAAGACAATTTATCACTAACCTTGCTTTTATTATCTTGTTTGTAAACGGCTATAGGACTTTGTTATGGAAAAATAAAAGAGTTACGATTTAGGGTACGTTGGTGCATTGAAGTGGAAAAGTGTTCAAAAATAATGTATTATAATATCGTCAGTAAGTGATTGTAAATTATCATTGTTAAATTCATTAATATAACATGTCATAAAAAACGATATTATATTGCCAAAAAAAAAAATGATATAAAATAAAAATATGCACAGGTATACTCTCATACATCGACTTTTCTACAATGATTATCTAATAATTTGACCAGTTAGGCTGCTGTTCGTCTATTGTGTTTGGTCTATGTTCAAAACCACAGAATATAGCTAGCTTCTTGGTCAAATTGTAAAGAAGTTCAATATAATCATTGTATCTGGTATAACTACTGATTTACCATTACTGGTCACTATTCAATTCAAAGCAATCTATAAAGTAATAAAAAAAACATATTAGATAGGTTTTAAAATTATTTTATATACTTCTATGTTTTGTTCGTTTAGTCCGCTATTCTATGAATAGTGTGTTGTTTCTTTAAAAAATATTATTGTGATTCTTTTCATAATTTAAATTATTTATAAGAATGTGCCTGTTTCTGTTGATATTAAAAATAATTAAAGATGACGTTACTCATAGTTTCTTTAATGTCGATTTAATAGTAATTTGCAGTTTTAATTTGTCTACCTATTAGTTAATTATTTAACTCTCGACTAGTAAGCAATAATGTGAATGCCTCGTTAATTAGTTGGGTGGNATAAACATAGTGCATCAGACTTAAAAAAATCTGTGTTTCTGAAATGTAGAGTCATTTGACAGTAAGTTTTATTTATTTATTTAAGGACAACCAACAAAACATACACCATACATTCACAGTTTCCTTATAAATATATTATGCTAAGGTGTTGCCTTAAGAGCGTTGTAGCAAAAAGTTGGCGTTCGAATTTTAGGTTTTTATTGCTTGACGTCGCGTAGTGAGTGCGCAAACTGCATTTATCTGTACAATTTCAACGCTGCGTCGACTAAACGATCTTAATCCGTAGTTGTAATACTCTTAGTTTCAGTTCCTATTTGTGTAGGTTTTTGCTGATTTTCCTCATATTTTTCATTATATATTTTAGTAATAAGCAAAGATATGCCTGTGCTTAGTGAAAAATGGCTGAGACACTCATTAGTTTTCAAGTTAGATTGATTATTAATTGTTAGATGTCTACTTCATCACATTTACGTCTCCTTCGTAACGAAGAGTTTGATCTCGTCCCCTAATAAATATTATCTCTTAAACAACAAAAATGAGAGTGTTAACTCTTTTTGTAACTCATTTTATGTCGTGTAATACTTGGTTTTTAGTGTGTAATACTACTTTTTCAATATAACTTTATAAAAGAGAAAAATTATAGATTTTTGTTAAGTTTTAAAGGTGTAAATGTGACGAAAGGGACAAACTGTTCATTTTTATGGAATTGTTACCTGATTAAATAACGATTAACTACCAATTATCCAAGACTGATTTAAGCTGAGATTTTGTAATAATAAATGCAAATATCTATTGAAATTTCTTTTAATTTATCAAGTTTTAAACAACTGAATTTCGTGACGAAGGATACATTTTTTTCCATCTTAGTCTAGTAAAACGCAAAAAAATATAAGTTTTGATAAAAAACTGAGCTGCTGGTCTACAGATACCGAATCTATGGTAATTTTCCTACATTTCAGTCGTATGAAATGTACTAAATAGCTTTCTTTATTTTTTTTCATGGTTAAACCTTAAAAGTAGAACGACCCAGTTATTGTATTATCAAACGATAAAGTTATGATTTCTGCGGCCTACAACGGCAGAGCCGTTTTTCCTGAAGTTTGGTGGAGTTAAATTTTTCATGAAACGGTCTACTCATTTATTTTAAAAAGCAATTAGATTTTGTTTCTCACTTCTTTCAAAACATATTTTATAATTTAGATAGACAATCTATTTTGTTAATTTGGTGTGGAGAATGATCTAATACTAATAGAAAACATTATTAAGTAAATATTAAATAACTGAAATGTATAAAATGTATATACCTAGCAACGTTCACTGTATAAATGTCCACGTCTGTGAATACCGAATATCAAATTAGTTTGTAATAGTAATTAATTTACTGATAAGCATGAAAATAATGCATTTTGATAAACCAAATCTGACTGTTTTTGATATAATTTATTGTGATGCACGCTTTAGTCTACTCTGCGAGATGTTTTCGACAGGATTATATCCGTCTCTTTCGCTCAGCTTGAGACGCTCGTTTGAGTGAGAGAGAGAGCTATTATTTCGAAGTAGCATTCTGATAATTTTAGATTTATGTTACATTTAGTATCTGAACCATATAAGTCACTTCAAACCTCGCTGTGTAAGCAAATAACTATGGGTTAATTTAAACAATCTAACTTTTTAAATGCAGACATCGGCGTCTTAATAATTGACAATATTTCACACATAAACACAATTTTATGTGCACATAATATCGCCTTGAGACGTTGGTCCCAATTAGTTACTAAAACTTTGTCATAATTATTCATATTTTCTTCCCAAATTCATGTATGTGTCGTTAATTATCTCGAATTAATAATTTTAATTTATTTGAACTTCATCACCGTGCAAATTTTAAAAATATTTATTTGAACTCTAAAACAAATTATAGTATTTTAAACATGGTCTTATATGACTGTAATATCAAAGTAATAATATTTCATTTTGTACTAAAATTAAACGGCGACAATAAACCCGTTAGCGTGTAAGAAATCCAAAATTCTCGTTACCACACATTCGGTTTAGTTATATTTTGTAATGTTAATTTTAAGTATTTTCGGATAACTGTGGTATTCTTCAAAATGAAACAAAAAGCAATAAATGTTACATTTTCTAGAGTTCGATGCAAATGATTTACAGTTGGATTTTTAATTGGTTTTCGAAAATTAAGATAGCGAAGCTATCACTGCTATTTTTATATTTATGATTTCCAATTAAAAATCTGGCTCAGGAAGAATATTATTATTGTGTAATAAAATCCAGTCAATTCACATACATTCATAGAAATGTATGTTTTCCATTGAAATGCAGACTTGTCTTCTTTTTAAAGTCATCATCACCATAAATAGGCATCTTAATTTATAAATAACTTATTATTATACTAATAAGTTAGCAATTAAACAATTACACTTTAACCCTCTTATTCATAAAAAGTTGAACTTTACGTAGTGTTTATCCTGTGAGTAGTCAAATTTCAAAAATTTACTATAATTACAGTCATATTTGGATGACGTATTCAGAATAATAATATGTGTTAGTACTCACAACAAAAGCTTTCAAGATAACAGTTATCTCCTTTGAAAGTGACCAAGCATTCAATGGTTGAAGCAAGCACTTGTTTTACTTTTTCTGAATAAGGGGACAAGTCTGCATTTTGCCTTATTAGGGTTGTCAGGTACAATAATATTCCTTTTGGCACAAAATATTGAGTGAGAATTATATTTTTTGTTAAATTGCTAATCGCTAATCTTTAGAGAAACGACCAAATTACAATTGCGACGTTCTTTTCATTTTTGTTGATATTTTTTTACCTGGCAATCCCTTATAATATTTTGAAGATCTCGTAAATGTTGTATTCAAGTCAGATGTTCCTCAGTCGATACGTGTCAGGTTTATGTTTTTGTCGTGTAACAAAATTAATGACGCAGCAAAATAAAATACTGCAGGGTTCTTGCTCAAAGATTATGAAATATTTTTTGTAAATAAAAATAACCACTGCCCAATCCATCGTTGCCTTTTGAACGTCCCATAATATTGAATGACCATTTTATGAACTAATGCCTTCAATATCTTTAAACCGAATTTTTAATCCTGTAGCTGATTTTTAAGTTTTTGTCAAAGTTTTGCTCATTTAGTTAAAAAAAAATGACACTGACAACTGACTTTAATTTGTTTCGCTGTTTATTTTGTTACACGACAACCCTGATCTAGTTCGCCCGCTTTAGTCCAGACACAAACGGCGGGTTTGTAAATGATTCGTTTTATATTATGTACCTTATAATGTTATGTGCGCAATAAAAGATTTTTGAATGACTGAGTACTTTCATTTGAAATTAAAATAAAAGAAAAAATACATTATAATTTCTTTATTGTTCGTATTATTGAAACGATATTTTATTGAGAAATGTACATTTTGACAATTGAAAAAATGTGTTTCCATGCGTTTTTATAAAAAAGTGTACAGAAAATATTTTTAACCGTTTTGGTTTTACATATTAAGTGATTGAAGTTTTGAGACCATACAAAGTTGCAATCAAGTCGAATATGTACTACATTTGCGACTTAAATAATTATTATCAGTGAGTCTTTTGGAATGTTGTTTTCAATTACTTTTTATTTACTGGATAATGAATGAATGTTATACAAAAAATAAGGTTGCAACTATTATATTAATAACCAATTAGCGACAACCCTATTTTTATTACATTTATTAGTTATTATACAAAATCCTACCTACGTTAAATAGTAATAATAACATAGTACATACTAAATAAGGCCTTATATACACAGCTACATTAAACAAAATAACAATTTAACATAGAGGTAATTGTAATACTTCAATAAATAAACTTTAACTCACTCGATATATTTCACAACTGAATTAAAAAAGGGCCCAGTAAGTTATTTCATATTATTGTTGGATGAATAAAAAAAAAGAAAAACATACTAACGTTTTGATACATAATGGAACTATGCCCTAATGTATGTAGGTATCTAATATAACAATTGCATCTTTACAGATCATAATTATACAAATAAATTTATAAGAAGAAAAAAATATAATTTTCATTGCACAATTTCGAGACATCACTAGCAGAATACGATATTATTTTTACAAAATAAAGTTGATAAATTATATTATTTCCATTTAACTACTACATATTTTTAACAAAACGCAAATCTACGTTTGGCTTTTCTGCAACAATTTTTTTTTCAATTACTTTAAACTACTTTTCTTTCGCTTTACTTGTAAATTATCGTTTTTATTTACAAACATTTAAGTTTCCTTTGAGACTCGCATTTGCATGTTACATTATTTAACAAAGTTGTAACGGTTCATACATAAATATTTAAAACTAGCTGACCCGGCGAACTTCGTACCGCCTTAGCGTAGAGATTTTCTTAATATTTTTTTCCGTAAGAACCATCCTTGGACTTCCACAAACATTTAAAAAAAAGAATTATCGAAATCGGTTCAGCCGTTCACACGTGATGCCGTGACAACGCGAAACGGGTTTCATTTTTATATATATAGATGTACCTACGTTGATTTAGAACTTAGTCATACTAAAATACTAAATCAACTACTTACTAATAACTTAATTGTGAAATAATCCTTCAGTTATACAATCGAGACGATAAATAACTATTTATACTGATTAAACAATACACTTCTAGCCTATATACTTTTTGAGGTTGTAAATACCTCGCATGGGTTGCCAGATCTAAAACTCTTGAACATAAAGTGAAGTCAATAAGAAAAAAAAAACTAACCAGAGATGTGAGGTTAGCTTTTCAAAATACTGACATGTTTATTATGCTCTCTAACATTTCTTAGTGGGCCCAAAGAATAAACGTGCAAGATTATAATAATTTATTGTCTTGCAGTTTGTAAGTAGAACATGCTTAGACGTGAATTGTAAGACTTAAATAATATCATTAGACTATATTTCTTGTGACGCGCAATATATTTTTTATGAACATGATTAGTGATTAGGAATAGTTTAAAATTCGAGACAGTAAATTGAATTTTGAATTTGATTAACATTGAGTTAGTATGTTTGCATTGGCATGCATATTGATGCAAAAAAGGGACATTTCAAAATTCAATTCAATGACTTGAATTATTCAGAAGTCCATTAAAAATGGTGGATAATGGAAATTAGACTTGGTTTCTCTTCCAAGAGTACCAAAAAGTTAAATTAGTTGGTTCATTGTATGAAAACTGCGATATTGCGCATGCACAAGTCATTCCCATACATTTTAAAGATTACAAATTTATAGGCCAGCGATTCTCAAACCTTTGGCGACAGAATCCCCACAAAATGTTCGACCCCAAATTCAAGCCAACCCTGTACATTTATTAGGTTGCATGTGCCAATTACATTTTAAAGTCAATATTTTCGACGTAGCCCGATACACTTCCAACTGTACTGTACGTACAGTCAACTGCACATCAGACTACACATTTTAGTTGCAATATCTCAGTTATTACAACAACATCCTTCTTATTACAAAAAAAAAAACTGGTTGAATGAAATGGAAATATCAGTGTTCCTTTTTTCGTAATAAAGCCTCATAAGTTTCAACTGGCTTGATGGGCTATAGTTTGTTTAAGCTACGGTCTCCTATTAATCGCTAATACGCGTCACACGTTTCTTCGACATCCATACGCCGACGTCTGAATCAGACCACAACTGAACAGTGCATTTAGTAAGCATTGCGACGCGGCCTACGGCGTTTAATGAAGACCATAGCCTCTAGGCTTCAGTCGCACACATACTTTCCTAGTCTCAAGTATAGTTTACTTGAAGGCTTTGACGATCCAGACGACGAATATGATGCCCACGATGAGCGCTATGAGTATGAGGATGAACATTTTCCGACGGTAGCGGCGCTGGTACTCGGCGGCCTTGGCCAACTCATCGACGCCGGATTCCACTTGAGCGCTCGCGTCTTCTATGTGACTCGCCACCGTGTCTGAGGGAATGTTAATGTGTTATTGTACATTTTGTGTATTAATGTCGATAGAATGGCAAAGTCAGCGTCAAATAGTTCCAAACATCCAAAGTCAAAAAGTTGACAACACAAGGCTGCGTTTCCTCGGCAAATTAAGCGATTGGTTCTTTACAAACACATCCATCGCTACGTATCCTCGCACATCTCTGGTGGATGGACACAACACAGTCTAATAATTACTTGTTGCGAACTTTTTGGATACTTTTGGGTGTCACCACGACCTATTTTACGCTGACTGTACGAGATACTCAACTGAAAAGGGTCTGCATTACATACAAAAAATCAATTTGAATTTGTGGAGCGCCAATACGGTGGCTTTAAGAGGCCACAGGAAGGCAAAGTTCCATACCGTTCCCTCCCTTCCAAATGGGATGATTTCGGGATAGTTACTATTACTACTATCCTATAAAATGCATGAACATATCGGTCCAGCCTTTAGAAGATATTAGAGTAGGCGCACACCGTTGATTTTTCGTCGGCCGATAGTTTAGTCGGGCAGTTGATCAGTATGGGCATGTATGGGAGTGTGCACACTACACCGATTCGATTTGGCCGATTCTTCATACAATTTAAAATCGGGCATAACTACTCTTAGACATAAAACTTTTATATTAATAACATGAAGTATGATTATGGACAAAGTCTGGTGATCAGCCACTTACCAACAGTCTGTCCCTGCACGCTGACCATAGCAGCCAACTCCCTCATGATCTGTCCCACGTCCAAGACATCAGCCTCGATCTTGGACATGTATGCTTCCCTCTCCACCAGCATTGACGTCTCGAATTGCACTAGCCGCGCCTGTAAAACATACCAGTGTTGAACGCATCCGTCTCTCGCAAATCGAGATAATAGAGTGCGCGAGAGTGACAGATACGAGTATAATCAAGAACGAATATTAGTTTATCATTATTTGCTAAAACAAGGCATTATTACTCAGTGAAGTAGTGGTGCGGACAGTGTTGGAAAGTTTCGAATGCATTCGATCCTTTCACGCAAGGCGAGATGCTAACGTGTGCCAGTGACAGATATGCCCACCTATGTTATTATTTTTTCAAAACCTGGCGTTTCAAAAGCCGTGCCTGCCGAATATTATAATTATCAAGTGTTGGGAAGTTGCATCCGTCCCTTTCACACGAAGCGAGATGCTAGAGTGAGCGATAGTGACAGATACCAATATTAGTTTCGTCTTTTACCTGCGCCTGCTGGTTGGCGACGAGCGCGGCTTCCTCATCGTCTATGGCCTGCTGTTCCAGCGCGCCGGGGTCGTTGCAATATCGCCCTTATTCCGTCTACACAAGGTACCTGCTATGGAGAGGGCTATGCTTGGTGTTTCTTTGCGAGATCGAATTAGAAATGAGGAGATCCGTAAACGAACTAAAGTCGCTGACATAGCCCAACGGATTAGCAAGCTGAAGTGGCAATGGGCAGGGCACATAGTACGCAGAACTGACGGCCGATGGCGTGAGACGTCCACCTACAAGGTGGACCGACGACATCGTAAAGGTAGCAGGGAAGCGCTGGACGCAGGCCGCTACCAATCGATCAACATGGAAAGCATTGGGGGAGGCCTATGGTCAGCAGTGGACGTCCTATGGCTGAAATGATGATGATGATGATGATGAAGGTACCTGCGCCTGCTGGTTGGCGACGAGCGCGGCCTCCTCGTCGTCAGCTATGGCCTGTTGTTCCAGCGCGGCGGGGTCGTTGCAATACCACCCCTATTCCATCTACATAAGATACCTACGCATGGTGGTTGGCACGATCGAGCGCGGCGCGGTCGTTGCAATACCACCGTTATTCCGTCTACATAAGATACCTGAGCCTGCTGGTTGGCGACGAGCGCGGCCTCCTCGTCGTCAGCTATGGCCTGCTGTTCCAATGCGGCGGGATCGTTACGCACGCGCGCCGGCCGCGGCATATGGGCAGCCATCTTTTCTGACACCTCCTAGGAATTTGAGGCAAAAAGGCATTAATAAAATCCAAGGGTTGTATGGTAACTCTTGGTCCTGGAGGATAACAGTAGTAATAAATTGCGGTTGATCTTTTGCTAGTCACCTAGCTGGAGAGTCTTACAAAGGCTTGCACTACACTCGCCGACTCGCGATTTCCACTCAAGAACTCGTTTTGTTTAGCAGTTAACGGTTCTTCACCAGATAATAACAAGCCCTGCCTCTTCTGCTTTTAATCTGTATGGTTTGGGTGATATATTTCTAAGAAGGAAGAAAAGACTGGTCACTTTCGCGTAAACAATGCTGTGCAAGGTTCCATATCTCTTAGGTCACCTATAAAGTAAGGTCTAAGGTGCGGTAAGAGCACCTTGGATGCGGGCAGCGCAGGTTTGGTCGTTCTGGAAACCTTTGGAGGAAGGCCTTGTCCAATAGTGGAAGTCTTTGGCAGAAACGAAAACAAAACATGAGATATGTTTGTATGTAAGTTGCAAGCAGGCGTACACTAGTGGCCTTAGTGGGAGTAAATACCAAATGTCATCCTAGCGATGACTGCGACGACTGCGTAAAAAATGACATTAAATGTATGACAGATTGTACAGCGTTCCTAGCGGATACTTTCAAGAACTAAAAGCGACGACGTTCAATGCAAACTCGCACTAAGGCATCAGGGGTATAAAGATGAATACGCGTTTAGTACGCTACGACGCACTGTGGACGGTAGTAGCATGTAGGGTGTTCGTGCGTACCTTCTGCACGGCGGAGTATTTGGCCAGCGCGTCCTTGAAGGCCTGCGTGAGCCGCTCCACCTGCAGCTTCTGCGGCTTGTCCCCGCGCCGCACCACCACACCCAGTCTTTGTAAGTCCCGGGCTGTTGCTGAGACGCACGCGTTCACAGACTGCTGGCAGTCGTGGCTGAGAAGTTAAAGTTATAAACGTCTTTTATTTGCTGCAAATAGACGTGGGACCGAAGATATTAGTAGTCATTAAGGCAGCGGTTCCCGAAAGGTGGTCCGCGGAACCCTGGGGTTCCGTGGAAAGGCCGCAAGGGTTCCGTAAAAAATATTATCCCACGTTTCGTGACCGACGTTGTTCACGCGCACCGACTTGTTTACGCACAAGGTAGGGGCAGGGCGTGCGGGTGGAGTAGTACGGGGTTCCGCTAGGAAGAGTATAATCAAATAATTAGGGTGCCTTGGAAAAAAAAATTGGGAATCCCTGCATTAAGGTAGCAAGGAGGCGCTGGATGCAGGCCGCTACGAACCAATATGGAAATCATTGGCAAGGCTTATGTTCAGCAGTGGACCCGTCGTTGAGACGCACGCGTTCACAGACTGCTGGCAGTCGTGGCTGAGGAGATAAAGTTATAAACGTCATTTATTTGCTGCAAATAGACGTGGGACGTCCACTCACAAGGTGGACCGAAGATATTAGTAGTCATAAAGGTAGCAAGGAGGCGCTGGATGCAGGCCGCTACGAACCAATATGGAAATCATTGGGAAGGCTTATGTTCATCAGTGGACCCGTCGCTGAGACGAACGCGTTCACAGATTGCCGGCAGTCGTGGCTGAGGAGATAAAGTTATAAACCTCATTTATTTGCTGCAAATAGACGTGGGACGTCCACTCACAAGGTGGACCGAAGATATTAGTAGTCATAAAGGTAGCAAGGAGGCGCTGGATGCAAGTCAATATGGTAACATTGGGCGAGGTAGACTATGTTCACCAGTGGCTAAAATGATGATGATAGGGCTTCTCAAAGCCACTTTTTTATTTTTATTTTACGGCACAGTTTAGGCAGTCCTATCTATCGCTATGAAGAAATGCTATACAATTTTCAATATTTACCGATCAAATTCTTCAATATAAACCGGTTATTAACCAGTAATTCACTAGCTATTCCAAATTTTCGCACTCTTTAATATAAACCAATTGGTTTGGCTGCAGCTCAGCCAGAATATTTCGGGAAAACTGCTCAACATCTATAACCAATCGATCATTATGTACCTAAAGTGACCGTAAATATCAGCAGCGACTGTTATCCTTCCTATTAGAATACATAAATACATAGAAATTGTAAACAGCTGCAAATGTTTTGATATCAGTTAAACATTACCCCTCTTATGGAATTGATAAACAAAAATAACTCAATGGAAATAATGGCAACTGCCTTATGACACATATTTACGTTCGTTCAAGGTCGTAACTTCCTTTCATACACCATACTAAGTAACCACCACTGGCCATTACCTATTGCATGTAACATCATTGTTGTGATACCACTGCCATACCTACCTCTTTGCTTTCGCCATTCCGGATTTTACATATTGTAGTCGTTTTGAATGTTACAGTCATCACTTCTTTCTCTACTACTTTCTCACACTATTAATATGCTGTACCTACCTATGACTCATTATTACGCTACCCGACCTAAAGCCTGGTCCGTGAGCACGTAGAATTTTGTCCAATGACCCCAAGCTATCCATCCTTATCGCTCGCGCCTAATTATGTTGCTGTCGTGCTCGCACACTCACTGCGGGCGCCCGTCGCACAGTCGCGACAGCAATATAATTACGCGCGAGCGATAAGGATGGGTAGCTTGGGGTCATTGGACAAAATTCTACGTGCTCACGGACCAGGCTTTAGCTGCTTCCTTTTTAGAAAAATTTTGATTTCACTTACATCTTATCCCTCAACTGCACACTGTCATGGGGGCCGCCTATCTGCTTCATCATCTTCTCGAGCGACCTCAGCCCGCTGTTGACCGAGTTGACATTCTCAGCGATGCCCTCGCTTAAGTTGTAGAGCTCAGTGGGACTGAAGTCCGCGAAGCCCACCGCTGGAGGCGCTGCCGTGGCGCCGTAGTCACGGCTCGACCCAGTTATCGGCTCTCGCTCGGTCATTGTGCTTCTGGAATCATGTGAAGCGTTTGCAAGTGATGATTGTGTGAAGCGAAGTATGAACGGGGTTTGATTAGTATGGGAAAGAGCGCATTTTGCGAAGTGCATTGTTGAAGTTGAAGTTTATTGTTGTCTGACAAATTGTATGCTCTTTGAGCGGAACATAGTGATACTACCTAATGTAACATACATGTCACCATTTTACCTATGATTCACAATAAATGATTTTGTATTTGTATTTTGTATTTGTACATTTTGCGCCAGACCTGATGAGAGCCAGGGGTGGTAGTCTGCCACAACCACCTCGTCCTTCACTGGGCCAGACTGCCCCCCTCTGGCCTTATTATATTATTTAGGCAGGATTCTCCACGCCTAGAAATAGGTATGTAAGGACGTACCATTTTCAGACGGGAGGGACAGCCCTCTGCTTTCCTTGGGTACGCTCTTGATTAGTGAAGTGATGAAAGCAGTATGAGTGGTGGTCCCCAAGATGGTAAAATGCATGCTTGAATCTACTGATATGTGAATATAAGCTTGTAAAGTTATGTTAAGTCCAAGGCAGCTTATTGTTAACCACAGCCTACATGACAGAAGTAGATTGTAAGTTACCTTGTTAGTAATTGTCTAGATATCAAAATAATGACGCATTATTTTCCTTTTCTTGAAGTAGCATAGCTTGGAAGTGGTTTCTAAGCAGTGGTGTATAATAGGATCATGATACATTATGGTTAATTAGGCAATAAGGCCAGTGTTCACCTGATAGACGGTTTAGTAATGAAAATTAGTGGTTTAAAAATAGATAAATGACATGTAAAGGCCAAAGCTAAGCATTCATAAAAGTTTTTTAAGAGTCAATTAAATAAATGGTATTAAAATTTTGATTAATAGCCTATTTGCTTTGGATTAGATAAATTAGCACACAATATTAATTGCTACATACATGTTTAGTAACAATGAGTAATAATTAAAACATTTGCAATCTAAATTGGGTTCAACAGTCAGTTAATTTAAAAAGGTAATTCAATTTACTGAATCATATTGTTACTAAATTTTAATCACACTGTGCAAAACTTATGATGATTAATCAATTTCTAAACCCAAATAACTTTTGATTTATTGATAAATTTGTTCTAAAAAGTTTGATGCAATATAACAAAATGTTCACCAAATTATAGAACAGAGTGCTACAGTTTTTGATACTTATTTAAAAGTGTTTGATTATAATTAGATTTTTATAGAACTTAAGATACCTAATATTTTCATGAGATTTATTAGGTAGTATTTGTTACTAAGTTTTATATGAAAATTAGGTTCAAATCATTGCCTACCTGTTTTTAGGGGTGTAAATATATTAATTTAAATTAACAAAGAAGTCATAGAGAAGTCCCTGATTAATGGTGATTATAATAACATTTTATTATGAAATATCTTGTTAGAAATCATTGAAAGCAACTTTATAGTACAGGGCGCACAATGGTTTTAATATAAAATACAGTAATAAGTTTGAAAGATATGCTAATAAATAAAAGAAAATATTTTACCCAGTTGGTCAAATCCTGTCAAGTCCTTGATAAATTACGCTTCCCAGTATCCACACATGTGGAGATAAGTCAGATCAATGTTATGATTCACAATAACACTGATTACTCATGGAATCACTTATCATCACAAAGGAAAGTAAAGAACGCAAATGGCATAAAAATAATCTCAATTACTACGTTTTCACTCAGGTTGGTACGTGCTGCTCGCCTTTACTATTTAAAAACGTGTATTAGATAAGTATTTAGAACCGGAATGTTTAGTAATTTACCTTAAAATGTAAATTAGGACTGCTTATATTCCGGTTTTCACACTAAGTTTTCACATAGAAAAATTCACTTGGGTGAATCGACGATGGTCGACGATGACATTTGCTGTCAACAATCAGCTGTCAAGTCGTCAGCTGCGGAAGCGGATTATTTTTTAAAGTTGTAGGCTTTTATTGATTATTTATTTGTTAAAAGATTTTACGGCTTGTCATAAACTTTATTAAAACGATTTATCGCAGTTGTGACAAGTTAAATTATTCACAAGTTAATCATTGCGAATAATTAATACATTATAAGTAGCAAGTAGTGCGCCAGACATAAAAGAGATGGCGCTTACATAGAAACTGCTTCGTCTCCCAATCCACAGGTGTCAGTGCAAGGAGGGAAAAGTTTTTCCTTGAAACGAAAAGTTTACCCTCGCATATTTTTTAATCACAAATTATGTGAAAATGATTTTTTATTTCATGTTGCGATTGTCATTAAGATGGTGTTGATCACGGTTGATGGTGAATAATGTTTGTAAAAGTGTTTATCTTATTTGTTTTCTAGAAGTGAACTTAAAATTATATTTTATGTGAGTTAACAAATTAACTTGATAGATATTGATTTATGATATCTACCTATTTAATTTCTTCAATGATGATGAATTATTTTCTCTTTTTTTCCAGCACAAGATGTACCTGCACCCTGGACAAAACCACAGCTTCGATTGTCCAGCTGCACCCGATTCAAGTAAGTAAATCGTTTTTCTATTTTTACCAGTTCCCCGAGTGATCGTGAAGTATTCACATCGTGACCGACACTCGCATTTTTCCCATAAGCGCACGCGCAGGACACATAAAGTGCTCGACACCTGCGCGACACGACATAAATTAAGTAGTAGCCCTTTATGACTGCTGCGTTTTAATCGCAAAAATAGATTTATTTGTAATCGCCACTGGAATTTTATTGTTTGTATGTGAAGTGAGAATGAGGACAATAACAATACATACTATTATTACTTACAATTCCCTGTTGTAGAAAATTCCTTTACTATAAATTTATTTAGTCAGCACAAAAGTAACTGTCTGTTGCTTTGTTATATTTTCATGAACCAAATTAATAAAAATACTAGATTGGATTTGAGTGTCGGACATAGGCAAGTAGGCTACATTTTGTTTGTAGAAAAATATTGTCCAGATAGGTACGAAATAAAAGTTTGTTAATACTGAAACACAGAAATTCATAAATGAGGGGATAAAAATGATAACCAAGTGAAATGACAAATGACAAACCGCAGGGACATGAGTCAGTCGATTTTATAATTATCCCGCAAATATGGCGCGGTTCGGATATTTATCACGCGGTGCGATGCTAAACTGGTGACAGCATTAAAATAATGCTTTCGATGCTGTGTCCAACTGTCTATGTTAGCAAGGGCTTGACATCGATTCTTAGACAGAGCAGCTCTTTTCACTGATATAACAGCAGGGTTTTCATAAAAATTGTCATTACTTAATTGAAAGGAATTTGAACAGGATAGGTTTTCTTTCAGCCTCATCTTGAGACCTGCTTTCTACACTCATACTTATTTCAGTAACCTATTTGTCACACAAATCCCTGTGACACCTAACTATGTTATAATATCATTTTACTGATAGCGACTGTAGTCGATTGGTGAAGTTAGCTCTAAATATGAATCCAGGAAAGTTAAACGGCTTAAAACTCGTACGCTGGTTACCCTCAGGGAAACTTATTTAAAATAGGTGATGCTCATTAAATGTGATATAATTATTAGCACGCGTGAAATAAGAAAATAGTCATCATCATCATAATTTCAGCCATAGGACGTCCACTGCTGAACATAGGCCTCCCCCAATGATTTCTAAAATGGCCGGTTGGTGGCGGCCTGCATCTAGCGCCTTCCTGCTACCTTTATGAGGTAGTCGGTCCACTTTGTGGTCCACCCACAAGAAAATAGTAACTATTATTCATAATTCCAAATTGATGGTGACTCTACAAAATGACGAAGGGGCAAGATAATGATGCGGTCGTCATTGACAATAAGAGCAAGCACTTACCGTCATGGCGGCTCTCAAGGGCGCAGACGGTGACGTGCGAGACTGGGTTGACAGTCATCTACAACGTTAAAGTTTTTTGAAGTTACTGCTCTTCATTTAGTTTTCGATCTTTGTTATAGCTACCATACATACCAAATCAGTCGTATTCGTATTGTGTCCACTGTCCAATCTGTCTAAAAATATTTCGTTTTTCTGTAAACCCAAGTGGATGCTGTTGTCTTCCATTAAAGTTTCTTCAACCTATGTTTTCACAATCTTCCTGATTTAAAACGATCCAATGGTCTAACTCCTTCTAACTCTAATACAACCTTTTGTGAATGGATTTTTAAGAATCACAAACACGTTTTTCATTTTGTTTGTTTGTTCACTGCATTGAGGAATGGAAGTTTTTAACACACTGCACTCGTTCGAATTTACTGGATATCGAATAAGTGCCGATTCCTCTGATGGTACAAAAATATACAAAAGCGGAGATTTTCATGCGCCTGAGTGCTTCGTATTGATTGCAGTGCTTTGTTTGTTGTTGAGAAAACAAATGCAGTTTTTATGTTCTTAGTAGGTAGTTGTAATTCAGAAATCATTACGTAGGTAGGTACTTATTTTTCATGAAGTTCTATATTTTGCGGCAATCAGAAAATTTTGTTGATGATCTGTTTACTCGTTTGATGATTTTCTTACATATGGCAATGGGTACGTAATTAAAGTATTTTACAGCCAAAGTTATTTCGAGATATATACTTTTCCCGCAAGCTTTATTAGCTAGCAATTATTAGTCACGATAGATACATTTATATTTACTTCAGTTTAACTTTTAGTTATTCCGTACCTTCGCAGCTCACAAATAGAGAAAGTACGTCTAAATCAGGGTAATTTACGGGTTTGCTTGCGCCTGCGCCACTCGTTAGCAGAAATAATTCGCTACGCTTAATTAAGCAATTTTTGCTTTGAGACGCATCTGTATGCTAATTTGTACGTGTTAAGGTACTCGTATGTATATTGTTAGAGTGACACAACAAGATGTAGTCATCGCTATAAGGGTCATTCCATAAAAATCTGTATATTTTCGACGTCATTTTGTCCGTAACTTTTTTAAGATGCTTTTGAATACTTTATTAGTGTAAATTATTGTTTATTAATTAATTATGTTATGTCTAAAAGGGCCAGTCACTTTATGCTTTATTTTAGGAGAAATTATAATTTTCAATTTTTTCATACTACATTACTCCTATATGACTTCTAATAAAGTATAAAACTTTTAACCTTAACATTTATAGATAAGTTAATACACATAATGTAGTTGTTTTGTTATTATCACTATATAAAAAACATCATTCCCTAACTAGTAATTTAGTCCCAAGTGCCGTTTAAAGCTAGGGCCTGACGCTCTAGGGACTGACGATTTGGAGTAAAACTTAACACAAATGCAGATTAACTTTATATTATAAGATGCTTAATACGATGTGCCGACAGGCGCGGATCCAGCCCTCGAAAAAGGTTGTGGGCACAGCCACCAAAAATTTAGCAAAGTGAGAGTTGGATTGGAGTACGAACTCACTCACTGAGCGTGAGTGAGTTCGTACTCATCACGCTCGATTTTTTAAAGGATCATCAGTCAGCCGTTTTTATCATCAGCCTATCAATCTTATCAATAGATCATAATATTAAAACAAACAAATTGGGGTTGTGGGCATGCCCACAGTGCCCACAACGGTGGATCCGCGCTTGTGTGCCGAAAATAGCCAAAAAACCACACGTAAATACTATTAAATTATATACAATTTCCTATTATAATCAATAAAGCTACTCAACTAGGGACTGACGAAGTGACTGGATTATGTTGCCAAATGACTTTTAGATTATGAGATGTGACCTGTTTTCTTGCAGTAATTTTCTCGAATTTTGACTATCTTAGACATGATAAAAATGCATTTTAATGAATTAAACATCAAAATTTTCTCAATACACTTTCTTCTTCAGGGTATGCTTATTCTAATGAATACATTCTATCTTCTTACTTAGAAATAAATTTGTTGTAATATTAGTTCAAAGTTGTGCCTTCGCGAGTTACCTGGAAATCGGGCTTTCGAAATTCGCTGTTTTCGTAGGCAAAAATCCAATTTGAACGAGATTTTGTCAATAGACATTCCGCAAAAACGTATGATAATTACGATGATATAAGTCAAAAGAAGCTATAACAATAAATTATATGACTAAAATCATTTCGAAATCTGCTAAATTCTCGATTTCTGCATGAAAAATGTGACAACGCTCTTAATTAAAGGTTGCCACGACATGCACAGAATGTTGGAAAACAATGAATGGGTTTCTACCTAGGTAAGTACATTATTTTCATCTCCATTTACTAGCAGTACTAAAGTCGCAATGTTGCTATCATCATCATCAGATCAATTTGTCTCCACTGGACAGAGCATGGTCATCCCTAATTTACTAGGAGTAAACGGGATTCTAATTTATGGAGAAAGCTTCACACTGTATGTACCCCATTACCTATATCGCAGTAAACTCTACAACTATTTAATTTGGTGATAATCGGTTGAAGCGAAGCAATCAATATTCTGCAATAAGAATTTCGTTCCTAATCTTCCAGGACATCTGTAGTTACTTTACTTTTTCCATGAACTTCGTAGTCTTATGCTATACCTACTCATTTATACAAGGTTATTTTTTGTATATACGAAAGCCGAGACGCGTGTCACGTATTTTAATCTTTAGAATCAGTATAAAAAAAAGATACCTTAAAAACTCACGAAGTTCCAAGCTTTATTTGTTGTCCCATTATCCGCACGCGAGTGTAGACATCGTACAGCGCGCGGCACTTTCGTTGTTGACAACGCAATGTTTGTTAAGCTTTGACAACATTTTCCATACGCGCAGAACATTTTAGTAAGGTGTCCGTAAATTATGGATTTGTAAATATTATTTAGTCAAAATGTAACATGATATAAAAATATTGCGATGGATTCTATTACTGATTCTGAACAAATAGTTTTAAGGTTTCGTATATACTAAAAATAACCTTGTATAGTCTTTCACTAGCAATTATACTTATTCCCGCCATCCATCTCGCGCAGTGCAGCGAAGGAAGTTTACGCGCGTGCGCAGTTCCGCGTCCACAGGATGTTTTGGCGCTATTTCTGCCCTTAGAAATAGGTTGCCAGTGCAGAATTAGCTGGCTCTCATAGAATAAATAGTAACGCACTAGCACTAGCTAGGCACAAAATCATATTAAAATTTTACAAAATTAAGGTAATTTTGTTGTCCGCAGAACTGCAGTGTGATTCTATAAAAACTCTCTTTAGACAACTGAATCCGCAGTGATTTATTTAGATTAACATTCTAAAAACTCTATCGTCGATACGAATTTACTCTAGCGCTACTTACACGAATTTACGCTAGTGTTCACAAAACACTAGTAGGTATTCATGATGATTATATTAATGAATATTTAATTTTGTTCTTTGTGTACTTAGTCGCCTTTGCTCTGATGGTCTGGTAAGTCTGTTCTTTGAAAATATTTACTTAGTTAAATAATTTTGAGAAAAATTTGCCCCGCCAGCAGGGCCACTTCATTTGTTGCCTAAAGAGCATGAGCCAAATCTGGACTAGAATCTAGACTGCGCGTCTCAGTTCGGTTACGCGTTAGTTCATTAGGTAGGTAGCTTATTTAGGTATTTCCCATTTCAGCCCATAATTTTTGAAATTTTTGATTTCATAGTAAAGCTATCATTACCACTTTCCTATTACATTTTAAAGTAAGATCCAGCGGGTGAGGTGATTCAAATTTCCTTTTGTCGTGTTCCATCTTTCTCTATTACCTAAAGTCATTGCAATGTTTGGATGTAGGGATCTACAGAATATTTTATCATTTAAAATCCCATACCATTTTTGGTGAAATTCAAACACTGACATCAATATAAGCTCAGTTTTCGGCTTCAATTTATTCTTCAATTAAGATTCATAGTCACTTGTATCGTGTATACCACTGGCAAATTGTAGCTGAACAATTTTATGTTTAAATTTAAGACTCATCAATGTATGATATGTACCTACAATTGCAATAAACTAATTTGATTTGATTTGACCACTAGCATAACATTTGTATCGTCTACTATGCGTAGAATAACATTTGCAAAACGTCAAAAAGAAATCCACACCACTCGCGTTGAAGTGGCGCAGAGTTTTCTTTAGAAGCATTAGAATACATTCCAAGCCAAACAAATGCAGCATTGACCTTGCCACTGGAAGGCCTTAATGTTTAACATCTGGGTTTTATATAAATACTATTTGTTTGGGTGGAATTTATTTTATGTGTGCGGTTGAAATGGAAGTTTTGTTATACTTCTGTTTTAAGCACGATGACAATGACATGACCTAGGTTTGTAAGAATTATTAACCGACTTCAAAAAAGGAGGAGGTTATATGTTCGACTGTATGTATGTTTTTTTTTTTTCTATGTATGTTCACCGATTACTCCGTCAATTGTGGACCGATTTTCAAAATCCTTTTTTTGTTCGATAGGGTACACTTCTGAGGTGGTCCCATTGTCACCAAGTCAGGATCTGATGATGGGATCCTAGGGAAATCGAGGGCAACCCTCAAATTTTATAGGCACGTATATCGTTTTTCAAACTTTTTCTTAAGTTATTCAAGTATTTGCTCCTGGAAATCATCATCTCATATTGATGAGCTGATGATAGAAGGTAAAACTCCTTAATGCTTAGGAGTTGGAGGATAATTTTATAGATAAGGAGAGTTTCTAAAGTTATTCAAGTGTTTACATCAGATATTCATCATCTCATCACGATGAACTGGTCATGGTAGGTACAACTCCTTAATGCTTAGGAGTTGGAGGATAATTCTTTAAATATTATAAGTACAAATAGACCAACAGTTGTATTCTTTCATGTTTTTAAGGTGGACTGACGGTTTAAGGTCTTTTTAGGTTTCCTATATGGTAACCTGTATTTTGTAGGGAATATTATTTTACACTAGACATGAAGAATAATATGGTCTTAGTGTACTGCCTACCTTCAGTGGTAACATCAAGGTAATAATTAAGTAGTTAACTAAAAAGTAAGAAATAAGTAAAATTTTATTAAAAAAAAATAAAACCGACTCCAAAAAACCTACACTATATTATTTTTCTACTTTTTAGTGTAGGTTTTTTGGAGTCGGTTTTATTTTTTTATTTTTAACGTCATATGAAAATTTTCACTTGAAGTGCTGGGACTTACAGGGTATAAAATATTAGTTATTTTTGAAGGACCGTCCGTCTTACCTCATTTTGTAAAATTTAACCGTTCAATCTTACGAGGTAGGAAGAAACTAGACGAAACTGTGTTTTAGTCAAAGCATAAGCTGTTTAATTTCTGTTATTTTTTGGTATTATAAAAGTAATACAGGTAGATTAATCAATTTACATACATATTTTGTAACATCTAAAAACACTAAATGCCCTAAAAATGGACTAACATGTTTTCATGAAAGATTATTTAAAGGTACTATCTTGGGATTCCTGGGTAGTTCTATTATTTATCATTTTGTCGTATCAGCGCTACGATTACAAACATTTGGCAACTTAATAATGAACATAGGCGTAATAAACTAATACCTATATTATTGAAGGGAAAATCGGCGGCTTCACACCCCATATTGCAACATTTTTGTACCTACTCAATAATTACTGGATAATGTTTGTAATCGTTTACTAGATAATGTTTAACTACAACTAATAATGTAGCTAATGATGTAAGGCAGTGTACTGTATACTTTTTTACTGAAATAAATATTCTTATTCTTACTTTTGTGAAGAATTCTGTCACCGTCCACTAGTTAAAATTAACATGAATAACTTTTTATACGAATACGTTAAGCGCCGAACATCCTGTACACTGTACAGTCAGCGGTTGTAAGGGTTTTAATATTTTTATAGTTACAACAACTTGAGAGCCGTCTGGACTCTGGCGTGTTTATGAAACCGACCATAACTTGGAAAGAGTTTCGGAGTTCATTCAACTACATTTGGTATTTGTAGCCTTGTTGTGCATAAACTTTACTGAAACAAACTTATTTTTAAAATGCTTTTTAACATTTTTGACATGCTGACAACTGGTGAAGTATTTCCACTGTTTTGACCACTGTTTTGTTCCACTGTGAGTTTGGACTGAGATGTTTGAGGATCTGCTAGAATTTGCCCAGCGATGGGGCACTGTAGATATTATGTCTTTAAAATATTTTAAAGTAAGTAGTTTTGTAGGTGTTATCTTTTTCGTTTTAAATGTTTTATTCGGTAAAAATCCCATGTTTCGCTATCCTCCAGTCTCCTCCTAAGTGAGTGCGAGTATGTACTTTTTAACTACTCTCTCTTGTTATGTTACTTTTGCTTATGATAACTCGCTTTACCTATAAACAATTTCTAACAAAAATTACTTACATCCAAACTCTCCCATCAATGTCCAGTAATTTCCATGGTACGGACGGACAGTTTGATTATTTATTAGTATTGATTAGTCTGCCGGCAATTGTGGCATCCGGTCGGCGTCCAGCGTCCACCATGCGCTCGGTGCACTTTTTGTGGCCCTTTGACCTTTGGCAGTTGGTTCTCATTACAGTGTATTTTTATGGGAAATGAATAAGCAAAGAAGTGGTGTAGAAACAAGGTCTACTTCCTTGTAAATTATGTACATTCAACTTCAAGCGTTGATGAATAAGTTTATGCACGAATAAAAACTTTTCAGTCAACTTAGTTTTCTCAACTTAGGCTGAGTTGCATCATCTTACTTTACCTATAAACAATGTAAAAAATCTGTCAAGCTCCATACAAAAAACACCGGTTATCGTTATAGTTACAGTTAAAGTTAGGTGGTGCAATTATTCAGCCTAAAAACCTACATTAAATCTACTTACTTCTACTATGTTTTAGATTTATTCAGTTCAGTGTTAGGTGGGTATTACAGTTAGGTATTTCTAAATAAACTTCTGGTAGTTTTAGTCAATTTAAATCTTCACATATTAAGAAAGTTTCAATGTAAAAGTTTTTAGTATTCTAGTGTGCGCATACCTGGGTTATCACAATCAAACTCATTATCTACAATCTCGTAAAAGGTCATAGAAACAAAGACGATATTATTCAAAATAAGGCTTAGCCTTATTGAGCAACTGAATCTTATAGCATAAATCGTAAATTGTACAACAATACGTTGATATATGGGCAATATTGAATAACCATCTCGTATACTGCGTTTGGGAAGACACTGCGCTAAGTGGCGGGCAAAGGTCGCCCGTTCAATATTTATGCACCACCTTTGTCGGATTAAATGCTAGGAAGCTAGATATTCAATTGGTTTATAGTTTAGAATGTATTTATTGCCTTTTGAAGATTTAGCACCGTGTATCCGAGCTTCGGTCTATGGAGAACTTTGTATTTAGTACTACATCGTGGGATTGAAAATCGATATCGTCAAGCCTATTTAATTAAGTTTCTGGACTATAACTTAGAATATTTAAATTGGCTGTTAAATTACATCACTATTATTTTATTGAAATTACCTACTTTTACTTTTAATGAAATTAACTGAGTTATAAGCTCTACAATGACTTACTTCTGTGCATATTTATTAAGTTTAAAGCCTATTTATGAATAAGACTCAATATATTATCGTGTCTCTATCATCTACTCGTAAATAGACAAAGACACAAAAGTGTCAAAAGTCGACATTATCAAACACATTTTGCAGAAATGAGTCTAAAATGATTCTGTTTCTATTATATGGTCGAAAGTGTAGCCGTTCTTATAACTAGTAGGTACCAATAGGCTAGTTGCCTAAAAAAATTTTTTTAGTCCGTAATGTTTAATATCAAAAAATATTGGACACATATATTTTTATTTGTCAATCTAACAAATAATTACATAGTTATGGTGCGTTGAAGTTGCGCACGACGTCACAACGTGCGGCATTTTTAAGCAAGCGTTGACGTCACGGGCCTCTTCTTATGAACNTTGCGCACGACGTCACAACGTGCGGCATTTTTAAGCAAGCGTTGACGTCACGGGCCTCTTCTTATGAACTTTGGGGCGCTTTATCTCTTTTAATTTTCATTAGTTTGAAAAAGTGAAAAATACGTGTAGAGTATTTTTTGATAAGTTAACTGACGGACTAATTAAAACTCTTGCTTTTTGACCCAGGCAACATCCCCATTATAATAAATTAATCCTATCGGTTATACAGTAGGTACCAATAAAAATCAGCGTCCCTTTCACATTGCCAATATCCATTTGCGAGCGACCAATTTTACTATCTTTACGACGGCAACACAACGCGGGCTCACAGCAGTATCGCTAATTGATATAGCGACTGCGGCGGAATTAGCATTATCAACGTTTAATCGCAATTAATATGCGCGCGCAAATGCTCTTACGCTGGTGCAGGTTCTACTTTGTACCCGGGTTCTTGCTGAGTTATTGTTTTGGGCTTGATAGAGTTTTAAATTGGGAACCAATTGGTGTTATGGGCTGGCAGCCTGGCACAAAATAAGTGCTTACTCCCGAGAATCCTGGTTCAAAAAAAATCTTGAGAATCCTTGTATCTTGATATTGCTGGTTCAAAATATCAATTTGGGTTGCAAATGAATTTGAAATCGTTTCCGTTTTCTAAGCTGTCAGTCTGACACAGAAGACCCATTATCTTCATCATATTACCTTTTCATTCTAGGCATCTTGACATAGTTAAATCATAACGATAACATTACCTTTCAAACACCGTGCATCTTTTGCATCAGAGAAACAGGTAGAGCATGAAACAACCTTTTCTTCGCCACTTTACTGGGATTCGCAAACGTGGGAAATTTCGTTTATAGAAACCCAAGTGTTCTAGTGAATGTGAATTTTACTACCACATTCTAACAAGCAGCCAGCAATCAAAGCCTCCAGCTGTCGCAGTGGAATCCTCGCCTTAACGCCAATTAAGCTCTGTGCAAAAATGCAGCCAATTGCAGATTTCTAACTGGTAGAAAGTTGGTTGGATGAATGCAGTTGTAGATATACTTGTAGGTAAATACTGGGAATTTTTCAAGTGCCTGAGAATGTTTTTAACAAGTATTCTTTATTAAACTGTTAATAGTCTGAACATAAAATGAATCATGGTTATTTTATCCATTGGAAGAACAATAATACTCATCTTAAGTTGTACAGTATTCCTGAAAATGTTATCTTATAGTGCCTTTCGATTATTTTTCGCAAAAGTTTACACGTGTATCCGTTAACTGCAATGTGAAAGCGTTTTATTAATTTAAGATTCGGAATCGGTGTGATAGTTAAAACAATATTGTTACCGCCTTTGTGTGTTACAGTTAATTCTAGTTGAACATTCTCTTTTGATTTGGCTACGTGTCCGTCAGTCAGATTACCGCCACAAAGGCTGTGGTCCGTCGCTATCAAAAGAATGTTTGTGTTGATAAAACAAACGTTTGGTTTGAACTCGTTTGATTCTGCCTCATTCGTCTTCATTGTTTCGTTTGTAATTGATCGCGTATCTAATACAATTTACTTTTTATTACCCTGGTCAATCAACACTGAGACATGCTTTTGTCTAATTTATTTTGTTACTGTAAAGAAAAATAAGATACTTTCAGCTATGTTACTGAGCATATTTGTCTTATTCTATATGATAAGTTCTTCGTAACCAGCTTCATGATTGGGCGACGATTTGATAAATTATTTGCGAATTGAAATGCATCAGACAGGGGACATCGAGTTTATTTTTATGTGCAATAAATATGCATAATTGAATTGTGCTGATGTGCTATAATCTGTTTAAAATGTCAGTCCAAAGTTCAGTTTCATTTGCAGTTATTCTGATATACCTAATTAATTGGATATCGGATATAACAACATTAAACGTGCACGATTAATTAGTCAGGTGATGTTTACCAAACTTTAACCTTTAACATTGATCGACAAAACAAAATGTTTTTCAAAATAAAATAAGTTTTTTTTATAACTTTTATAATGATTCTGCCTTATTTGTATTCATTGTTTCGTTTGTAATTGATCAGGTATCTAATACAATTTACTAGTTATGACTGATAAATCAACAATTTTTGTTCTTAAGAAGAAAATTATGACACTTTTTCGAATGTATCAGAAGTATTGCTGAACTGTCTTTTATTGACGGTGTTCCTCAAGGTTTGCTTTATTTGGTATTTATTGAAAAGGATATTTATTGGAGTCCCATAGGGAACGGCAGAGCTTTCTTAAGATACATAGTAATCAGGCGCGAGCCATAAATCGTGGTAGCGCCCGCGCGCAGCCCACGGCGCAGGCGCATCCATATTGAATTGTCGCTGGTTTTGTTTTGCCAATAGTCGTTTTCTATTTGTCGTCGTTAGGGCGTTTCAAAACCATAACAAGGATTTATTGTTACACGATACTGAGTTTCTTGTGAATAGCTTATTTAGGTATTCATTCTGAGATATTTATTAGTTATTTCTTCTTTTCAAATATTCAGAAGCAAATCTTCGCAGATGGCAATCCCTTAACAAGCTTTTTTTTCATCAACAAACCAGCAGTAGCTTAAGCGGATTTTACGTAATTACTGCAATTGTTAAATGCAATTATCTAAAATAAAACACCAGTTTATTCCCTGCTCCGTTATCTGAAGGGCTAAATTAGCTTAGCTCTAGCTTTAACTTTCTTTTGTTCTGGCATTCCTTTGATACAGTCGTGTGGGTTGACTTTTCGGATGTTGCATAATGGTCTTGTAACGAAGATCATAAGGCTGGGAATCGTCTGCCGCTTTCGGGATGGCCTGCTGGTGATTATTCTTAGTGATGGATGCAGCGTTGTAAACGCAGTTGCGGTTCTTTGAGAAATTCTTGATTCCACACGAATAAAACTACCTAAAATTTCGATTTAGACCACACAAGATCTTGCAAGCAATTTTGTATGACTTTTTCTTAAATTATTTATTGTCATCTTCATTTCTATGTTTTTGGGATTAAATCCCATAGAGTAGATACCTACTTATCCTATTCTGATAAGTGATAACCAAAATAATAGTATTTTTTGATTATTGCCATTATGGTAGAGTAAGTCGCTTTTTAATTTTTTTCCAGATAAATAAAATTAATAAATATTTACTTATCTTGTTCCGCTGTGATGCTTAAATTGCTTATTATCGAAATCACTTGTTTCTCTACACCGGTTAACCTTCTTTAGACTCTAATAAACTGGAACAACACGGGCATTCTTTACGAACTTATTAATTGCAGTGGTAACAGTACGTTAACTTTAACTGCTAAACGGAATACAAATCTTTTATTGTTTAGTTATGTTGTTTTTCTAAAGTTTTCGAGATTCTGTTACTAGTTTCAGTATCATTAAAATCTAGAAGATACGAATAATAATGTTAGTCGAATGCGTAGGCAGAGATAGAGTCATGTATGGAAGCTGTGGTAGGCAATGAATCAGTAGTGAACGAAAACCTATCAGCAAATTTTTTTCATGTAATGTTTTATATCACAACACGGCTCAGGGTACAAACAACGCAAACAACAAGACCTCTTATTGATAAAGAGTACCGCCTAACAAGAAAATTGCTGTAAAGGACGCGCCAAGCAATCGGGTCACAGATTGGAAAACAACAAATCAAGGTGACACCGGTTGGTGGTAGCTACAATGGCGGTCAATTGGGTAACGATTCAACGATTTTAATGCCCGCGTGGACAGGGGGCCGAATTGGAGGCGAGGGATGGGGTGTGGTCGGTATCGATTTGTTATTTGATTTATAGGACGATTTTTGACGAATTTACAAATGAAGAATGCATTACGATGATATGTTTGTTGATAATGGTAGTTATTTAAAAAATATACGCGCTGCTAAATCCCGCTGAAAATCAGTGTCGGGACATCCTATAAGGTGTCCCAACTTAAACTGAGCGGGCGCCCTATTAACATGCATTCGTCTTTTTCTTTTAAAATCTGTTGTATTGTTTTTTGTAATGTGTGTTAATAAAGTTATTTATTATTATTATTAAATATTTGCTTATGTGACCTACTAAATGTAGACTGTCATTTATGAAAAAGTTGGAGATCTATCGATTGAAAATTGGTACCTAGTAGTGGAGGAGAATTCGTTACCATATTTAATCTCAGCGTGTACAAGCTAATCTTGGTAACATACAAGAGATGTTGTGCTCAGTAGTGCTCTCCCTGTTTGGGTGTCCACGGAAGACCAGCGTCGTGGCATTATCTACTGAGATGCTACGACACCATGCTGAGTGGATACCTTTTCAGTATCATTGTAATTACCTTCTCATTAAATAATGTTAAGTATTGCAAGTGTATTGTCGATGATACTGAATAAACATTTTTTCTTTCTTCTTTCTTTCTAGAGCTAAAATATGTAATTTATCTCTGCCAAACCTCAACGGTCTTTTTATAGCTATCATAAAATTCTTATGTCTCAGACAAAAACATAGTGCCTGATAAACTGTTTTTAGCGTATTTATCGACATAATACAGAAACCTTCAGCAGCCCATCACTATAACTTAAGAACTCTTACGCCGGTCCACATGCGCTGGAGTGGATACGGGACCCGTGCTCTAATCACTGCGCTTGCGTATCAGTGTACAGTGTGTGTGACTGTACTCTGTGTACTTTGATACACACTTTATGGTAGATACACTACACAAAACAAAAACAAAAAATGCACTAAAAATGACACGATTTAGGTTTAGATACGAATAATATCTTGAATGTCTGGTCTATGTAAATAATAGTGAGCTAAGTTTCGAGCGTTACAATACAATAATTCATTTAATACGTTAGTAAAATATGTAGGCATCTTATTACATACAGTATCTAATTGACACTCATACACTGTACCTACCTAAATAAGAAATTGGGCGAAGATTTTATAGTTTTTCACTCTATATTCGCCTACGGTCCCATGGAAGAAGTAAAAAACTCAGTAAAACTCAGTAAAACTCATTTATTTCTGTAAGTAGGCTTTAAAAAAGCACTTTTACACGTCCCAGTATTAACCCTACCACTGCTTCAGGACAATACATAAATGTCTCTGGGGTAGTGGCGTGTGAGGCGGGTCGTTACATTCCCTATAATATGGTCGAGTGAAGCGATGGCTGGTTCACACGTCATGTCTGTGAACAGGCGCTGCCTTCGGGGACTGGTCAAGGAAAGATATACCTGACATAAAATATATGTATCAAAACGCAACAATTAACCTAGAAATTAGCACGGCACTAAAGAAATATATTCAAAACTGCCACGCGGTCTCGTGCTAGATGGGCGTCTTAAAGGCCACCTTCTATAAACGGGAGCGCGTGGTAAGTAACTTGCTTCTGAATGTATGTAGCTTCCTACTTTTTTATTTTTAAACCGGCAGACAGTGGTGACTGAGTTTGTTGCGGCGCTTCTTCTCAGCACTTGCCAAATGTTTGTCTCGAAGCGCTGGTAGGGCAAAAAAAGAATGAGACATGTATAGGCTCCTTAAGAGCATTTGACGATTTGCAAGAACTAATTTAATTAGTCTAAACAAATAAAGATAATTTTGATTTTGATTTTGATTTGAATAAATGGGCCAGTGCTGAGAAGAAGCAGCGCAAGAAACTCAGACACTATTGTCAGCCTCTTTTTCAAAGGTTTACAGGTTTTCAAAATACATAGTTATAAATATTTATGCGAGCTAGGCAGTTACGCATCCCAAACATTTTTATCTTTTAAATAATCATCGACTTTATAGTAGCCCTTTTTCATTAAGGTACTTTTAATATGTGCTTTGAATTTATGAATGGGTAGTTCTACAACAGTTTGTGGTAATTTATTAAATAATTTAATACATTGAATGAATTCCCAATCTTATGCAATCTGAAATTTGGAACGGCAAGTTTATTTTTGTTTCTTGTATTAAAGTTATGCAAATCGCTTTTTTTCGTGAATTGCTCTATATTTGTAGTAGTAGGTATTCTATGCCGTAGATCGTGTTAATTTCGTCACATCGGTTTTATAGCGCGGTGGTTTCGCCACGATACAAGTCCCATTAGTTTTTATGTGCCCTGCGGGTTGACAAATAATATTTATACACATTTCCCACCACGCCGTTAGTGTCGGACAAAATGGCGTATTTATATGCATTTTCTATTTAAAACAACGAATAAAGACGTCCTAAATTATGTTCACGCGCAGCTCTTTCCGTTCGGATTTTTTATGGCCGGTCGATATAAATAAATATTTGGAAGGTTTTAGTGTCCCAAGTTAAATGAAACTAATGATGTGTTTAACATGTTAAATTATTACTAAAAATATTAACCTATTTCCTATAAATCCTATGCTAAGAAAGAAAACCATAATTTGTCCCCAATCATGGTCAATTTTGTCAATTTTGTGGGCTCTATACGCGTACCGTAGATAAGCAAAATAAACTCATTTCAAGCTGTCAGTTTTTCCAGATGTTATCACATTAGCTATACATACAACAAGTTTGCATACTATAGCCTGACCAGGAACATAAAAACCCTGGCATAGAGGCGCGTCAATTGCATTTGATAGTGCAACACTGAGTACAGTCGTACCTGTGTTAAATTAATAGGCTAACTTTATGTATCAGGATTCAGGATTACGGGCTAATTTGATATTTTCATAAATTAACGAAAAAATATTATTATAGGTAACCTGATTTAAATAAATTAAATGAAACCATCAATCGAGCTAGAAGAATTTATTTTATTATTCATCAATAATCAAATTCAGAACTTGAATATTCAACTGCAATGTCTGCTCATGAACGCTTCAAACTCGGTACTTCTTTCCCAATACCATAAAATTCAACACTTAGAAAATTAAAATTTTTTTTAAAATTGGTAGTTGAAACAAACCACAGCTAATTTTCATAGTGGACTGTACTATACGATAAACATGTCAGTCAATTTGACAACCTTTGTCGGAAACATTATTCAATGAAAATATTGTCCGAACCCTTAGTATTTCTCTTCGACAAATACTTTAACACATTGTGAACCACTTTTCTTTCACGACTATAAAAATATTTTAGCAATTTAATTCATAAAACCAATTGCGCTTATTTAAAATAAAGTTTGTTTACACTTTGACAGCAATAGACTGACATGCAAGGTGACATGTCAATGAAGTTTTCAGTTACTGTTGCCATTAAAAGAAATTAGTACCATTAGTTTTCCGCAACATGGCGAGGGTTTTTATGTTCCTGGTCAGGCTATAACATCATAATACTCGTAATATTATAATTAGTAGGTTAGTAGGTAGTAATGTAAATTTAATTTTGAATGTAATTTTGACCGAGATCCTTGCTTGTTCTCAGGGTTGTCACGTAGAGCCTAGCTGTCTGGTAGTGCCAATAAACACTCGCAATAACATACTTTATTAATATGTTGTACGATGACAGTGTTTGTCAAACTTTTGTGACATTATTATACACTATCGTCGCAATAATAATGACTCTAGATACATTTAGAACTTCGTTCTAATCGTGTTCAAATTGCACAAAAGGAATTTAGTCCAGATTTAAATGAATTTATTAGGCATACATGTATCTTTTTATGTCACTGTATAAATGATTGTGAGCCTAACATTTGGTTCCAGTGAGATTCAAACCCACAATCCTAAAGCATGACTATTGCGCGATTCGCTAGCCCATAGGTTTGATTCTCTACGTCAAGCAGCGTGTTCACGATAGCTTTGAGACAATTTGGTAGTTTGAGGATCTATGTACAGTCACCGACATATCAGCCTCTACACTTTTGTCGCAAAGTAGCATCTATTCACACCTACATAAGCTGTCACAATGTCAAGCTTGACTTGCCTTCTGAGTACTAGCATTGCAACTGCCATACAATGCATCGGCCAAGGTCGCGCCATACCGAAAGTGATTGATTGGAGGCACCCCCGCCGCATACTAAGCGAGTGCATGTAACTCATTTGTGACATTTTGCGTGCCACCGGGCTTAGAGATGAGTTATCAATGTGAGTTATGTAGGTGTCCTAATGTAAATAAGATCTTTGATGCGGATTTCGGCACGACTGCGGATCTGGTCTCTCTAATTTGTAGCGTGCTCGAATCACGCTGCTGGTTCATCATCATCATCATAATCATCATCATTCAGCCATAGGACGTCCACTGCTGAACATAGGCCTCCCCCAATGCTTTCCATGTTGATCGATTGGTAGCGGCCTGCGTCCAACGCTGCCGGCGCTGCTGGTTGCGTTCGCGTAATAGGAAAACATGAAACACCTATGATATAATGAAATGCGGGCTGTCCGCATGCGGGCCAGATCCGCACGCGTGTCGAAATCCGAATAACAGGAAAAAGGCACTTAGATTCGAGAATACCACTTGGATAAACAAACAAATCTTATAAATGACTTCTAACGCGGATCAGCATCATCAACAGGTCATTTGGTTAGTTTCCACTCAAGGAGCTCGGTCAACAGGTCAATTTGGTCTCCACTCCAGAAATACAATTATTGACCAAAGGCAAATGGAGGACACAACCGCAAGTATCTTAAACTCTACAAAATGTAAAGAGATCATTATATTTATAAAAAGTGTCACAATTTACTGGTGGTATATCACATGACCTTTGTAATATCTAGAGTTTATTATAATAACATACTGAGTATTTTCTGCTGTATTACATGCCAGAGTGCAGATATTAACGACGTTAAAATATTATCACGTGTGTTACATAATTTTAACATAAAATGTAAGTAATATAGGTTAAGTAAGCTGTTCAGTGTCCAGGAGCATTAGCTCGACACTTGGGGCAATAAACTTGCGGCGGTGCCCGTTCGCAAATGACACCAAAACTGCAGGGCTGGGCGACATGAGCTTATCAATCTTTGAATATTCTTAATGTAAAATGAAACAGCCATTGTATTCAGATTCGCTTAATTTATAGGAGAACTTTAAAAGACCTGGTTCAGACGATATCACACTCAGCTAAAGTTATTGAGGCATCTAATGTTATGGTAAAGGCGCTGTTTTGTAACAAAAATAAATACTGATACGGTTTACTGTACTTTGCGGCTTTGTTACTAAAGTTGTTGTAAGTTTAGAAGTAGAGTATTTATTCTTCTTCTTGTCGTGTCGACAACAAATCTACACAGTGTCTGCCCAAAACTCTGCTACAAGAGCGGCGTTCTCAGTAGCATTAGATAATAGTATTATTGTATTTAGTTTTTATTGTAAGTAGAGCTTTCTTTGGTAGTTAGACCTACATGATACAAAGGTAGATCTTTGCGGGATTCGAACCTAAGACCACTGTTTGTGTAATCTGGACACCAGAAGCCGACACGACAACCCTGCGCCACTTCGGCAGCTGACCTGGTTTCCCCTTCCTCATGTCAACAGAAATACTTGCGGCCAATGTTGCTATATTTACGTGAAAATATAGAAATAATTAAATACATAACTCATCAGTTTGCCATCAGAAGGTAAAAAGCTCATTTGAGCTTATCATTTATATTACAAGTGTGCAATTCGGCGGCGTTTTTGTGAACACCTTGGGAACTTACGCTTTGATCAAGATTGTGTGAAATAAAGTTTTATAAATATGGATAAAGCATCCATATGGGAATGCTAAAGGATATATTTATTTTATTTGTTGTGGCACCATTAGGTAGCTAGCACTAATTTGACGTTTTGTGCAACATTTTACTAATTGCGCATCAAATTCCAAGTTAAAACTTACGCTACGTATGTTTTCTTTTTGTTCTCCTTATTTTTGGATCTGTCGTCTCCAACAATCACGGTGTCTATGAAAGAGTTAAAAAAAAAGGTTTTTTATGGTCCTGAATAGTGTCTACTGATTATGCGCAGTCTACTCCTACAACAGATCTGTTTTTAAAACTTATTTCATTCATAGCGTTTCAATATTGTGGAATCTTAGAATATTTTGATCAATAAAAACTAAATGTACACTTACCATTGGCGAATACTATGCCTAGAAGTTTCGCATAGCCGTACCTTCGGTAGCTAGGTACGCGGTGATGCGCCTCATTGGTCGTTATCAATTGGCTTGTAATCGCCTTAATAGAATGCAATTGTCTTAACCTTGTCCTGGGAGCGAGCTACAATGTAGATACATCCAGTATTCTCCTCATAAAAATGTTCCCGTTCCTTAGTTCGATTTTAAGCAGATGCCTACATGCGGTATAATCTAAAAGTTCTCTAGATTACAATGTGTGTACTCGTAGGTCTTTACTACCTACGTAGGTAGGCTTTTCACTCATTCATGTAGTCGGCATCTCCATTGTCCAACGTGTCTCGAGTGGCAAGTTTCTTCTATGTACCGATTCTTTCTTGACATAGTGAGAGCTTTTTGTATATTTTTTAATAAATTTCATGTAAAAGTTTTCGTGATATTATGCGTGGTAAGTGGAACTACTGCGTCCAACTCCATTGGTAACCAGTGGAGAGAACACACGTTCGCGAAGTTATAGGACGCATCCTGCTTTTGCTTCACGACCCATTGGGCTAAACTAATCCCATTTTTTGTCTTATAACCTGCCCATTCAAGCGTGGTTATGTCTTTCTGTGAATAAGAATACTTGAGTTGTCTCATGAAGTCTGATTCATAATACGTACCTACCTACTCACATCTTCTCAAGATACGGCTGAGAAATGCTAAGCCATAATAAACGTAGTTAGAAGTATTTCATCATCAGCTACTGATAGCATCAGATAATAAAAGTTCCCAGTCCTGAACACCTGAATAAAATAAACTTATAAAAATAACAATCTTTATGTATTTGAAACAATAAATATAATGTCCTAATGATTTCACTCACATGAGAACCTGATTTGGTGACTAAATATGTACAATATCAAGTTAAACGTGAGATTTTTTTATGGCAAAGAGCCAATTCCTGACCATGAGATATGTCGGCATTGCTTTACCTGCATTTACCTTTTCAAAAAGGTATTTTAAAAGTAAAACCTACATTTTTCCATAAACAAATTCCAAAACGCAGCGATCCTCGCCGCCAACATCCGCCGATGCCGTTTGTCACTCGTAAATATTCGATCAACATTCGATTTGAATTCGCCACTCGGATGCTATTAACGATATCTCGATGCACATCTCTGTATCGAGTGAATACCAAATCGCAATGGATGGTTTCTCTGTTTTTGGACACCGGAACAGTTTTATAACCGGAATTTTCAATAAAAACGAGCTTTATGAGGCTTTGTTGTCTGACACCTTTTTGTGGATAATAATTTTCCATTGTATCCTTGACCTTTTCAAGGTAAGCATGAATAGGAACTTGCTGAAGTTAGATAAAACTTTTCGGATACTTTCTACGGTAATAACGTATAGAAAAAGTTTACAGCCCACAACAAAAAAAAAATTAACATGAAATGATGAGTACCTACTTATGTCAAAAATATTTTCAAAGATGGTTGATATAGCTAGCCATGTGGTTCCGACAGAAGAATAGAATAGGATTACACTCGCTTTTCCTGTGAATGTCGTAAGAGGCGACCAAGGAAGAAATATGCGAACATTATGCCTCTCCAACCCGTCTGGCAAGGGAGTGTAGACCAAATCCTCATTTTTTTTCTGGTAAATTGTAGAGTCATCAGTTCCTGCAGTGGACACTAAGGCTGACTTTAACAGTAACTATGACGATAACCGGTGTGTTTTTTATGGAGTTTGACAGATTTTTGACGTTTGTCAAAGTTAAAGTAAGACGGTGCAACCCAGCCTAAATGACCTGATAATGATGATAGACATAAATTTTTTTGGTCTAAAATCGTGTTCCTACGCAAAATTACCACGCAAGTTGTCGCAAGGGTTCAACTATATCGCTCTATAAGTTAAATGTATGTACGTACGACCCATAACCGGCATTGATCCTGAACGATCGGGATGTTTACAAGCGGCTTCCGCACGAGAGATGACATCTCGAATCCGCCGCGACGCGGAAGCGATTAATTGTTGGAGGATAGGCGCGTGCGCACCACGGTGGCCAGGTTTTGGCGTTCCACGAGACAAACGGGACACTTTCTTTAGATGAAAAAGGAGAAAAGAAATGAACGTAGCCAGGACCCAGTGCGATTTTGAAGAAGTGTTTGATCCAAAGTAAAAACAAAAGATTCGGTTAAGTGTCACAAACGACAGGAAAAATGATTTTGTTTCTTTGCGGGTAATATTAAATAATTAGTTTTTCGATTTGTCTTCCTTCTACTACCTAAACTATCTTCCATTTGTATGATGTTAAATACAAGAACACTCTTACACATATTTAGCAGTTAACGTTCGTCTGTCCGTGATTTTCCCGCGTGATCATGGCGTCCCCGCGACGGATGCGCGTGCGCTGCGTTTTTTCAGCGACCGCATTTAGAAGTAGTTTTTTCCGGCTAACTAGGTATCCGGTCGAAATAGCTAAGTCCGATGCTTAATGATGTCCTGCTACGCTTATTAGTGTGGAGTCAGACTTAGAATAAAATTAAAATATAAAGACTGCAGTAAAGAAAGCAGCAGTAGTGAATGACAAAAGGCTTGGACTTGTTTTTACCCGACTGCGCCAGTAGGAGGGTTATGTTTTTTGATGATGGACCTGCACTTCCATGGGTGAAGCGAGCTTGCATACAAGATGCATATTCATTCGTGCTTTGAAAGCCTTAGGGTTGCATTAGATTAAAGAACTTCCGGTGATTATTTACACATAAATAATATGTATGTATTCTTAATTACTGCGCTAAAATGATTAATTAAATTCGTTCAAAGTTTACAACGAGACGCATTTTAGAATATTCATGGAATTGAATTTATTTTTATTTTATTTATTTTATTAGGTATACAAAACAGGACAATATCGTAATAAGATTATGAAGTCTCTCTCCATACAATCCCATTCTCCCATCGACAGACTGACGGTCGCTCTGGAAGTCATTAGTCACATGCTTGGCGGACACTGCCGTATTTATGGTACCTGAGCGTTCGGAGTTCGAACAAATCCAGGGGAAGAATGGGGACAATTAGGGATAGTCGCTTCCCACTCGTCAATGAGGGACAGATGACAAACGGATCTGCGCTGATGACCTTGGGTCGCAATTTAATAAATCCTTTTTGGGTTTATTTTAATTTTGAACCCCTTGTGAAATCAGTAGCTTTTGCCAGCAGCTTCACCGGCGTGAAATTCAGTTATAGTCTGTAAAGTTTCATCAATTCGTTTATCCATATAAGAACGAAAAGAAAAGAAGGTATAATAAAGCAGGAGATCCTCGGGAGGTGCACTGTAAATTGCTGAAATTATGAGTAGGAAAAGTTAGATGGTTTTTGGGGGCGTCGTCAGTAATTTTTTTTTTCATAAATTGATAGATTGCATCAAATAACATGATCTTAAATAATGATATAAAGTAGATACGACAGATTTTCATGATTTCTCTTAATGAAATCCTATTTTATTTTTGTTCCTTTATTTTTAATAACCTATTTGTAAATAGTTCAACATTTCTCCCATAAATGGATCCATATAGAAATAATATTATGTTACATTTTTACTAATAATATACAAGCGTAGGTTCAAATTGTGGGTGTCCGTTCAATACGTTGCATTGTGCAAACCAGGCCGGGGAAAGCACCACGCGCCATGTATAATTAATCGATGGACTGATTGCTGCGCCCGCGCATTCAATTACACTTTTAATGGCTCCATTCTGTGTAGGTCGATGAGGTCAAAAATATTAATTAAAGTTGCCATGTATTGGCAATGTTTATAAAGTCATGCCTTTTGCTCCTAAGATGTCATAATAGCAAAATTTACATAGTATCATCGATGAACGAAGAATAATGGGCTCATTACTGGATATTAAAATACATTTAAAAAATAACTTCCCAGGACAGGTCGTTGTGGATATCCTTAGGGGAGACCTTTGTCCTGCAGTGGACGTCATTTGGCTGAAAAGAACGATCGAATGAATGAAATGTAAAAATAGGTAGGTAACTAATGTTGTTTCGTTGCTATTGTTTATAAAAAAGCATAATCAATTTTCAAGAGAAGCTCGTAAATTAACATAAGGCATTACAAATAACAATTAACATTCAATAATTTCAAGCTGCGCATTGGAAATCGCGGGTAAGAGCTGGTGCGTTAAGATATGCGCGCGCGCGACTTCGTAAACGCATACGTTACCGCGACCTCTGCCGCTAACTGTACACGGTTAGTGTTTTGGTACACTCCGCGTGTATTAATTTATGCTAATTAAAAAGCTTTAACGCCCTTTCTTAAAAAGTATACTTATTTGTTTTGCTAATGTTAATAGAAAACAGAACTTGCCCGATGTAGAGTCGTTTGGCGTCTGTCTAATTTAATTCCGGTCAGCTACCTCCTACCATAGTATAATAATGAGTATTGCTACTACTAACTGCTCTAAATAATCTATTGTAGCACAAAAATTTACAAGTTTCTGAAGATTTTTTCTGTCATTCCATCAACATTTTCTGAAATTGAAAATGAAAATGAAAATACTTTTATTAAATAAACACTTTACAATTACAAGATATGTGCCGCTCTCGTATAAGGTTAACCAGTGTAACGAGAGTCAGGCTCCTCCTCAAAAAAAAAAAAAAACATAATACTAAAATTTAGCGTTTAGATTAAATTTAAATGTTATCTTTTAATTTAAAAAATAATTTAAATAGAAAAACAAAACAAAAATGTGTGTGTGATAGTGTGAGTGTGATTTTGTGTGTAAGTGAATAAGTGTGCTAAGAGAAACTAGTAATTTGTTTTTGTGAAATTGTGAAAATATATACAATAAACTAAAGCAAAAATAATTTTGAAATAAGAAACAATATCCCTGTTGGTTCCATATTTAAATAGGAATTTTCAAAACATAGGTAATTTTTTATTACTGACTTTTCCCATAATTTTATGTTCGACTGTACAGGGGCGTGTTAGTTAGCGTTTCGATACAGTCAACGTGCAATTTACTAATCCCGGGAAGATTTGTGACCCACTATTTACTGGTTTCACCTTTTAACTTGTCGGGATTAGAGCTTACTTGCTCGGTGTAGCTTAGTGAAACACAGGCTGAAGTTTTTGTGAAAGTTAGAGACCTAAATAGTTTTGGTATAGATAGATAGATGATAGGACTTACCTACCACTCATCTCTCTAATCGTTGCTTTAAGACGAATGATATAAGTTAGTGAGGACTAGATACGAGTAACTATCAATAGATAAAATAATATTAATTTGATTTCTTAGGTTCAGTTAAGTTTTTGCTATGGTTTTCAGCATAACCTTCTCTAGATAAATATCCATGGTTAATTGTGAATTTTCCAAGGATCCAAAACTTTGGTGTAAAAACTGCTTTTGTATAGTGTTACTGAATGTTTTAAAGACTATACATAGGACTTGCATTTGTTATAATAAAATATTTTTTGTATTCGTCGCCAGTTTTCGATTGCAGGGTTGAGCTATGTATTTCAGGATGTGAAATGGCCCTTATAAATGATAAGAGGCTATATTTGCCTTAGTTTATTATGTAAGCAATCTGCAAGCCCATTAATCACAGTGACGACGTCATAATAGTTCCGAGCGATGTATCGATACTGACTCGGCCACAAACTGCGCAATATCGATAAATCGGTTCACTCGGGACATTTATGGTTTCTGAATAGAAGCTGGTATTAGAGTAGCTACTTTCCTTGAAGTAATAAATATTAATATAATAATTATGTCGTTAATTTAATGAGAGATAATGGCATGAATTAAGGCTAATAATTCATTATGCATAAGTACCTTAAGAGCACTCCAATGAGGTTCTACAGCATAGTTATAACATAAATTATGTAAAGCGCATGTTCTACGGAAGATATAATTTCGAGCGACTTAAGAGTAAACGCCTTATTATTAAATTTTACTCTCTTGCCTTATTATTAAAGTGCTCTCTCATCATCGCGAAATCATCCTCGTATTTCTTTTCTCAAAATTGGATGATTCTAGTCAATATCCTAATCAAACTGAGAGCTTACGCAAATCCATTGTAAATCTAATATTTAATCTAATATATCTATTGAAAATCACTAAATCCTTGATCCAAGAGTGCCTCAATCTCAAACCACTTGGACCAATACAAGAGGCACTCAGTTTCAACACAGCATGTTCGTATCTCCACAACAATAAGCATAGAACTGCGATTGGAACATGGCAGCGAAGCTGTAAAAGCTGTCGAAAGCCATTTCGATCTTGTTTCGGAGCTTAAATGGTTTCATATGGACAGTGCCGGATTAAGACTACTTGATGTACCTACTAAATTCTAGTGAGTCTCAACTTGCATTATCATAAAAAAAAATGCTAAGGTTACACCATATTTTAAAGACCGAAAGAGTAGTAGTACCTATCTACTTATCGGTCTTTAAAATATGGTGTAATCGATCGATCGTATGGTGAATCGAATAACCGATAAGTAGATACTACTACTCTTTCGGTCTTTAAAATACGGTGTTATCTTAGCACTTTTTTTATGATAATGCAACTTGAGACTCACGAGAATTGAATTCCCGAAACATATTTTTTTTGGTGCCCTTCTTGGGTGATCTAAAAACTGTTTAATTTGGTTGTGGGTTAATCCGGCACTGCGCATGGATTTCCAATTGAACGCTTTTCCTAGTTTCAGACAAAGTTACGTTCGTGGGCGGCCGATACTGTCGTAATGTTTGAATGTAAGGGACCAGTAACACGATCAGCCGATAAATTGTATCACAAAGTGAACGAAAGTCACTTATTCATACAAGTTACTACTGAATGCTGAATAATATTGTATGAAATTAGTCAAATTGTATTAAGTAACTTAGTGTTAAAGGTCAGGAGATAGGGTCTTACTTTACCCGGATGTTTGGCTTGGCTGTGCCTACCCGAAAATGATGGGGTATTATAGAAAATCAGTAATTTAAAATTTATGGGATGGGGCGACGATATAGGTAAAAGTTAAAGAGGTTACATGTTCAGCAGTTGACTAAGATAGCTTCATCAGGCTTGATGTAGTATAGTATAGGTAAGTATTTAAATTAGGCCTTGGGGAGGGAAATAGGTTCCCTCTTAACACAAAAATCAATCAATTCCAAAAAGATGAACTCTAAACTCCGTAGACATTTTAATTTTGTCAGATTGATTTAATTATGGATCGGAAGACATCATAGCTTACTTCCGGGATCAAGTCCACCTTGTCCAAATGGGTAAAGTGTTTATAGGGTATTCCAGTAAGTGTTTTAAAACAAAAGCATCGTAGCCTTCTCCCAGAAGCCCAGTTCTGGCCAAGCCCACAACTATTCGATAGCAATTCCGCGTCGTAAATCTCCGCTAAACGGCACTCCTGCGCAGCCCGGTGTCAATACGGCCTATTATTATATTTGAACTGATGCGAGATTGCAAATTGCTCTGCCGGCTGGGAGATAAAAATCTCAGGAACAGTTTCAAGGATAAGGTGGTGGTCACATGGTAATTTACCAGCACGGAAGAGTCAGCGGTTTAGATTTGATCTAAGGGTAGTAATATAAATTGGATAAGAAATACCAATATTAGTTAATAATGTGTATCTTAGTCAGAAGCAATCTCGGCTATGATCGTTAAACAACCGTATTCGACTATTCTGTCAAACGCTTTGTTTAACGAATTTTATCGTACGTTATGAACTGTCAAATAATTACGATTGCTTTACACAATTTCACCTCTGATCGCTTGGAAAATATGGAACGAGACATCGTTATTTTCCTGACTGACTTGGGGTACCTACATCGTGTATAACAAATATACGAATAGATTAAATGCCTATGCCTATATTGTACAAAAAAAACTTGAAATATCTTTGTTTACCTTTTGTCTTCAATTTTCATAATCTAGAGAGAGAGAGAGAGAGAGAGAGAGAGAGATCCAAATTACCCGCGACAAGCCTGTCCAATAAAATAGTAAGCACTCTAGCTCTTGAAAGGGTGCATTGTTGTGACAGTGTAAGTTGTATTGTTGTTGGTACATCATAATGTTACGTTGAAAAATATCTACTACACTTATTCACCCATAATTCGTTTGCCTTGTAGCCGTCAAACTGTTATATTGTTCTTTTCTCTGAGTGTCCAATATAATTTCTCTTAGATATCTTATTATTTGCGTTCGCTGTGGCAAACCCATAAACCTTATGCTGATAAGTATAAGGTTTATTTTAGAGAAGATGACAGCAGATTATGAGGTAATGGATGAACAATACAACAATACGCATGTGATGAAGATATAAAGTACTGGATATCCTTATTTTAATGTTGGCGCTATGTTTTCCTTCTTCGCTTGTGCTTACAAAAGGTAGCGATAAAAAGTGATGATGACTGAGTCAGTTTGTTTAATTGTTATTTTATTTCTCTTTTTTCTCATTGCTTAGCGAAAAAGTTTGAAAGGGGGTAATTATTTTATTTTGCAAGGCTCTACATTTTTTCCGCTATGATATGTTTATTAACACAAAACAGTTTCGTTTGATTTGGATTCTCTTTCTTTGGTTTTTCTCCAACCCTTGCCACGTTGTCCTTCTGGTTACCCCATTGAGGATTTATCCTCCATTTCCCTTTGGCAAATAAGAGAGGGTCTTGCTCCTGCAGCAAAGACTAAATTATGACCTGATGATGATTTTCTGGATTCTCCATATGACATCTGAAGATTTTCTGTGTTATTTCCCTGACCACAATTTATTTGTCACACTGAAAAAAATTGTTGGTTACTGCTTACACAAAAAAGTGACTGCCGAACTGGAGGTTATTACTAACTACTCATTTGGTTATGAAATGTTGAGTAAATTCAACAAACTATTTTGTAGAAAGCTAAAGTTTGGTTATAGTTAACACTTAGTTCGCTAGTTACTTTTTTGTGTAAGCTGTAACCAATGTAATGTAATGTGTACATGTTGTTATGTAACAATGTTGGTAGACCTAATAAATAAATAAACCAATCATATTTTTCAGTGCACCTAGAAAATAATTGCGATATCCATTTTGTCTTTGGCTCTACATCTGTGTCGCGCGGCGTGCGTAGGCGCAAAGGTTACGGCGCGGCGCCTCGTGTTGATATTGGCGGTGTTTATGCGCTCGCTGTACTGCAAACCGCAAGGCTGCAAGTGAGGCGGGAAGAGTGTGATAAACATTTTTATTTAACGCTTTATGCCAATAAAATATAGACCTGGGAACTTACAAATTAATGCCAATCATGTTTTTATGCAGAATTAGGCAGGTTTGATCACAATCGCACCTGATGTTATGTGAGATGCGGTCTAGGATGGTACATATCTGCCCTGTAAGTGCCTATTCATTCACTCTCGCCTCGAAAAACTTAGTTATGCCTCTATCTTTTACATTCTTCTTTCTTCAATGGTCGTTTCCCAAATTCCAAAAGTTTTTTCAATCAACATCACTGACAATTCCATTCACAAACGACCTTTCCCCCCAATCTCCAAAGTGACACGTAATTACCAGTGCTTCAGTGAAAATATCATGGTTTTTGTAAACGACATCTCTTCTGTGCGCGCGCGCCGGAAGATGGAACATCGTAGATCACGGCGTACAAATTGAGACTACTGGACTTGGTGACTGATTGATGGTTTGGGATTGGGAATACTTAAAAACGTACAAAATGTCGCATTTCAATCTTAACCAGTTAAATTTTCTACATTTTCAACTTCATATAAGCTTTTGCATACAGCTTCGTCCGCATAGTTTTCAGTTATGCGTTTTTAAAAGGTTAGGCTGGGTTGCACCATCTTACTTTAACTTTGACAAACGTCAAAAATCTGTCAAACTCCATACAAAAAGCACCGGTTATCGTCATTAGGTGGTGCAACTCAGCCTTAGAGTATGCGCACACCGTTGATTTTTAGTTGGCCGATAGTTGTGCCTGATTTTAAATTGTATGAAGAATCGAAAATTGAATCGGCGTAGGCGTAAGCGGCGCACTCCCATACATGCTCATACTGATCAACTGCCCGACTAAACTATCGGCCGACGAAAAATCAACGGTGTGCGCCTACTCTTAGACTTTGCCACCCTTTTCAAGTTTTATTTTTTGCGCTAAAATGTAGCCTATACAACCATTCTGTCTCTACATATTATGGAATTATTTAATTAAAATTGTTCAGTGGTTGAGGCGAAAAATGTAACAGAAAAACCTAACTTTCGCATTTAGGATTAGTTTGGTTCATCATTAATAATGAGCATACAATAAAAGTAGTGTGTACTTACTACACAATTCCCAAATAGAGGCCATTAACGGCACAAAGCCTATAAAACCAAAGTTGCTCTTATAAATATCGCCATTCAGCTCGGCGTAGATCGATCGGATCGATTCGTGAATGGATCTATTAAAAGCGGCTAACTACGGCTAAAGTTAGCGCGCTTATGAATGGGAGAGCAGCCGTCGCACTCGCCTGCGCTATGACTTGTTATGATTATGAAATACCATTTACGGTTTACGTACTTTTAGGTGTGTGAATTAAGTGTCGAAACAACGGAATCGTATTGTCTGTGTACAGACAACGACGAAAAATTTTTACCGACTCAATACATAAACTTAAAATTAATTATCCCCGATACTTTGCTGTGTCTTTATCTTGTAATTCATTACTATTTCTTGCTTATTAATTTAATTTGTCCTAGTGAACGAATTATATTGAAGGAACAATTAATCAAATTATTACACAACATTAAAGTCACGAATTCGCATTTACGAATTCATACGAAATTGTAACAGTAAAGTTACAAAACGGGTTACATCTATATTCCCGGCCTGGTTATTATACGGCCCATTAACTGCTTCATGGAAGAGGAAGCCGGAACAGCGAGGATCTTCCACGAAGCAGTAAGAGGCACAGCACACGATGCGTTGCGGCGCGGTGCGATGTCGGAGCGGTGTCGTTGCGTCGTCTTACATAGAAATATCTGTAGCGGGCACACGAGCGGTGCGGCGCCGTGCCGTGCGATAACGGCGAATTCTTTGCGGTACGGCGCCGCAACGCATCGTGTGCTTTGGCTCTAAGACACAGCGGAGAACTGTGCTATAGGTATGATATACTACTGCCTTTCTCATTATTTTGTTATGGAGAGATTGTTTTTCTATTCGGTAGAGTTATTTATATAATTCTGGGAAAGCGCGTTCGATTTTTCATTTGAGAGATCCGAGAAAAGCCGTAAGCTTCGTCTGTAATAAAATCGTTTCTCCTTTTCGTAACTGACTCATCTACAAAATCACAGCCAAGTCTAGGAAACGTAAGTTTAGTACCTTATTTTGTTGTGTGTGAAATATCATTCGAGTAAGTTTTACGTTACAGTGAAGGTAACCTTGTATAATACGTTGTTAATAGGTCAAATGTTATCGAATGGTATCTCCATAAAATTCGAATTTGGCAATGAACTTGTAACCCAAGGCTAACAGATCTATTTTGACGAAGCACTCTAATATATTCGATCAAGACAGAGAGATTTAAAAAATAGTTGATCATAAACCAAAATCATGTAGCGCATGAAATATGCACTTATGATCATCAAAAATATCAGGGCATAAATTACGAATAAAAATTTTCGTACACTTCTAAGCATCCGTTCCGTCAAACTCAAAGAAAAACATAAATAAAAGCCAAACGGAAAGCAAAGAAATCATTAATCAAGCGACCGAATAAATCATAGTGCACCGTGCGTTACGCAACGCGCGCGTCATTGCGTTTCCCATTTCCACCGCGACATAGCGCGCGAGCGAGACGGAAGCACAACAAGCCGAACGCTTTCTAGGGCGGAGAAAGAGACGGCTGTATTGCCCGCGCGCCGGTCGTAGCGCGGGCGCAGCTTCGCTGAAAGCTCCGTTTCAATTTCTTCAGTCGTTACTCGAGCGTCGCAGCGTGCGGACGTCACCGCGCTCGTTCCAAACCGCGATAGCAACGCGTTTTCGTGTTCGGACAATCCTAGTTCCACTTTATTTACTTGTGCTTGTGCATCGAATTTTTGTGAACAAAACAGTTTTGACAAGTTACTTGTTGTGGGAACGTATTTGCGGATGCCAGTACGTGAATTGTGCACATTCCGTGTATCTGGTAAGCCGATTTGTGTTTATTTTAAGATATAATTAAATTTAGAACGGCGGCATATTATGAAAACGTAATTAGTTTCATATTGGACGTGACTAACGTTTCTCGGTATTGTTTTCGGCGATTAGAATTAATTATAAAAATGTGCGCGAGTTAAAAAACGCGCGGGAGGAATGATAAGAACGTGTGTCAGATTAGTCACATTTTCCCATTAAAATTAACTGGAATTCCGAAGTTTATCGTTAGCTGTATAATTTATCAATGCCGTTATTTTTTGCGGCTCAGCAAGTACTCATTAAAATCTTAATTTGGGGAACGATTATTTATTAATTAGTTATGTTTGACTAATAAACAGTATTGATGTTAACTTACTAGTTTTAACTAAATACTGATAGGTAAAGTAATAGCTGTATCTTATTTATTTATCTATACTGTGTAGTTAATTGATTGACAATAGTACAATCTGTAATGATTTGATATTGCAGTTGCAGAGTAAACGCAAGGGTTCCAAGTTAGATTCTCTATCGAGTCAAGTTTGTGTCGCGCGCTTTAGCTCCCGCCAAAACTCCATTGACTGACACCATGTATCGCAAGAACTAGCATATTGTACATTTGGGGGCCATACTGGTGTGTTGTACATGTACGTCCCGCTAAAAATCAGTTGACTATCATGTATGTATAGGACTAATATTTTGGGCGCCAATATATTGGCGTGGCGCTGGCGACCGTTTGACACTATAAAATCGGCAGTCCTCTTAACATGTCGGAACTGCCTGTCTTTTTAACAACAAAACCAATTATTAATGATACCTATATTATTTGCAATGGCAAATCACATAACATGACCTTGTGTATAATATACCAAAATACATACACATGGAATGATCAATGTCATCTTGCAAGAGCGTCTTCAAGAAAGCCACATTAGCTTTTGTTCATAAAGCAATTAGTCCGTTCAGTCAGTTTCGAAGTCCGGGTCCATTGTGCCGGGACTCGAACCCGGTCCCTTTAGCATTCGGCGCGCGCGCAACACGTGGCAAACAATATGTTTTTGTTGCTTTTCGGACAGCGCCGGGGATGGAATAGCATGTTCTTTAAATTATTTTATTAAAAATGTAGGTATAAAATATTTTTTGTTAGTGAAATAATGCCAATAACATGATTAAAGGTAAATTAACGTCAGTCTGCATTTTCTTAAATAATAGTAAGAGCAAATTCACCGGGACAGTCCATACCCAAGAAAAGAGCAAAGTATATTGTGTCAATTAATGGTCATTAATATACAAAAACTGATATGATTGATCTAAATGGTATCAAATGCCGGTAAAATAGCTGCTTACTAGAATATAGCGATAAATTAACAAATTGTTTGTTTACCACTTAATTGTTTTGTTTACAAAGGCCGCCGGGCGTCATTAGACACATAATTATACCTAGTGGTTGTTAGGCTTATATTAAATTAAAGTTAAAAGCCAATTTATTAAAACGTCTAGCGGTGTTTTAAATACTTACTAGACTAGACTAAATGACGACATTCCTTATGATTGATTCATTAATGAAATGAAAATATTTACTTATCATTTCACTTTCATTAATCCCCACGTAAACATAACTTGTGAATTTTGCCGATATTCTGTCAATATTTTAGTTTACCTTATTTTGTGTATATGTTTTAATCTTAGTTTACTATACTCCTTGTATTTGTTTTTCTCAAACATCTTGAATCTATATCAAAATAACCCACATTTTATTTTATTGTATTTCTTTTTTCAAAAAAATTTCATGCTTAAGCCGACTCCACGGCTCCCAAGGGTGTGCCAGGCCCCGTGTGCCGCACGTGGTCCGGTGGTCGACCGGAGCAGACGGCTCCATTGGGAAGCTGGCTTTGCTTGGTTTTACTTAAATCCACACTAAATTATGCCATTAATGCACATCAGATGACTTCATTACGGACGCTGCTTGTTGCTCTTGGAGATTTGCTTAAACTTCATATTAAATAATATGATTTGACATTTTCAACATAACAATTTTTATTCTCCAAAAGCTTTATAGGTAGCTAGAGCTTTTGCTCGAGACTTTATGTAGACTTAGCGTAGATTTGGATAAAAAGTAATCCTAACTAATCAACTATGTATTTGATTGATTGTAATAATTTAAGTCATTTACGTGTATAGCCGCTGAAACATTGCAAAAAGAAGTCAAATCAATAAAAGATTGACAGCCCTAAAATAGAAGTTACAAGTTCGCGAATTCTCGGCATCGGGCCCGAGCTTGCTTGTTTGCTTCATGAAGATGTTTTTAATTAGCCTTGCACTGAATTGTAGCTGTCAATGTCACTTCCCTCAAACTAGGTAACTGTCAAGGCACATTCTAGGATGAGAACAAGAACAATACACATTTCCCAATCATCACCGCATTAGCCTCATCTTCGCTCCAAACTTAGACCAAAACTAATGATTAATGATCCGTCGACGGACGATGACAGAAAAAACCGATTACTGGGACAACACTAGTCGTTCGTTGCCCCTCACTATTTGGGTTAGTTTACATATCCCGGCTTCCTCTGTTAATATGTGGCACGCGTTATTATAAGCCATGTTTATGATTTAGTGAAATACCAGATGGAGTAGAGGTGTTGCGATTACCGTCGCAGGCTCGCAGTCGAATGTTTGGGGGCGACCTAGAAGATAATAATGTTGCGGCTGACTAAGATTCTGGATTTTGTTAATCGCAAGGCGATGCGCACGCGGCGGTATAAAGTGGCTTACCCATGTATTGTGACATGCAATAAAATAATTTGAATTTAAAGAGGAAAGCTCCACAATATTTTTTTATAGAAATAATTTACTTAGTTTCGTAGTGCTAAATACGAATTAAAAAAAAATAGTGCTTCAGGTGGAATAAAACGCATGATTACTTTTTTGGTGTTTTTTACATTGAAATTATATTTCGCTACTACGGTTTTTCCAACATTTATTAACGAATTGAAAATCGAATACCTAGTTGCCAACATTTTCACCACCACGAGTAGAGCCACGTCAGAAGGCTAGTCTTGCAAAGGTGTGAATATTGAGCGAGATTTTTTAGTCGTGTGAACATTCCGTCACAATCGATATAGTTATTAATAATGTGTTATTTATCTCGAGTTCTGTCTGGGAATAATGTGAAAATTACAGGCTTTAGGTAACATCAAAGAATGATTAATGCCTTTCTCATTAGATTCGATAACTCAATTAAATATTAATTAATTGCTTACGTTAAAAATGTTTGTATAAATGACATATATTATTAGAAAAGTCATAAAAAATAAGGAGTTAGTACCTAGTTGCAGTTAAATCCACATCTCATCCTCAGTTATTATTATGGCCCCGAAAAACTCTGACATCAGTGGCTATAAAATAAATTCATTTTAGATGTGATTTCGAATTATCACTTGTGTTCTAGCATTTATTTCCTAGAAAAAGTAGATACGCGAATCGATAACTTTTTACAGCCCACAGTTTAAAAGTGGACAACCCCGTGTTCGCAAGTTATGACCAAATGAAATATTATAACAGCGCTCACGCCAGGATGCATCTCATTAGTCCCAATGAAATCAAAAGCTCGCCTTCAAAGTGTGGACACAATTAAACAGATTACCCAATGTTCCGAGTTGTAAACCTAATTCAATTGGCGTAACCCATCCCTAAGAGGATCTTGACTCACGAAAACATGGATTATCCTTTGGTGTGGTTACAAAGATAGAAATAAAACATATCTCAAGAGTTGGTGTGCGACCTAGAAGTTTGAAATGCAGACGCAACAAAGTGAAATATTTGACACATATTGATTGAAGTGACAGCTTACAATCATCTTTCTTTTACAGTAATGTCGATTTACTTCTGCAATAGATTTAATGATGTGCTAGAAGATGAATCATTTATTATTAGAATTTATTATTCCTTATTTCCGCAAAACTCCTGCCAAACCACCGGCCCGGGTATCTAGCTGTGCTTCGCCCAATAAACCGTCTATTTCAGCGCTTTATTGGACAATAAACGCAATTTTTTCCAGCCATGCCGCATTTGTGGCTATAAGTTTATGACTTAATTCTCCTCTGTAGACTGAGAAACATCACTCAGTAACATAAATTATACAAAAATAAGCAACTACAAGTAAAATAAAAACAAAAAACTATCGCAATTAAAAACATTTTTCAAATTCTCCGCAAAAAAGAATAGCATCAAACGCGTGATTCGAATTTCGATCGCGATTACTTTTTATTTCATTTTACATTGTTTCATTGTCGCCTTCGATCTATTTTGGTCGGCATTCTATGCGGCCAGTACGTTCCTTCGCCCTTTGCTGTACTAATTCTACAAAATAATCATTTGCTGCCAGTTACTCAAATGTAGACTTTATTACAGTTTGTAATTACGTGTCCTTTTTATGGATGGTTTGCGTGAATTTGGTGATTCCTTGATAGGATTTTTAAAATGCTATTTTTATATCGTTTTATTTTTGTTTTAGGTTATTGTCAGTTTATTTTTAAACCTGGTATTAAAAGGTTATTAATTTAACAACGTTTAACTACACTTTGATAAAATCAATCATACGACGCGACGTAGTAACTTAACTGTGCCATAGGTACGTTATATTGGAACATTTGGAACTATGTAAGTTACACCTGAAGTTTGTCTAGAAGAGTTACTTTTGGACTTGAACATTAATAAGTATTAGTTATAAAGTTATCAATAATTCCCATTTAAGTATATCTTTCTCGGACACTATTGCCTAACACAAGTCTAGTTCTATGTAAATTTTACAAGTTCAACGAATTTCCTTGAATTGATGAACGGTGATCGGACAATTTGTATGTACGAAGATGCCCGTCGCATTAGTTTTTATTCTGCCGATACCTGGGCCCCGTGGCTTGCATAAGAATATATGGCCATTTCATGTTATGACATACTTAGACACATGGCGTTATGCTCTTCCTTGTTCATAAAACTTTATTGGTTGCAATGTGTCATTGTGCTTTTGTAATTCATTGGAGCCAATGATACTAAATTTTAAACCACAATGCTATGCCAATTTGTTTAGATGCAATCACTTCTATAATGCTGTTAGTAATCATTTGAATTTGATGACATTTTAAGATTAGATACTTCTGATTTAATTTCTGAATAAGTTCTTTAAGGACACATTACCTATTTTAATAAGTTACTTTATAACTACACAGTTTATGTAATTATGACAAACAAATCAATAAATGTATGGAAGCCAAGCCAATTAATATTTTCTCTACGCCTCTGGGCTTCCCCATGGCACGAGCTAGGTGTCAATAATTCAAAATGTTAATTACTTACTGCTTAATAAACGGACATTCCATGTAACATCAATTATGATTCGCTGCAAGTATGTTGCTATTAAAAATCTTGCGACGCCTTCGCGCAACAAAGTGGGGGTACCTCAAGGTAGCACTCTAGGACCGTTACTTTATATGATATGTACGGATGAGTTATCATAGATAGGTATTGGCAGGTTAGCAGGGTGCCATATCCGCCGATACATCAAGACTTCCTACCACGTTGCCAATGATAAGGCGGAAACGATAGACGTGGTTACTATCAACTGACATTTACACTTGGCTTTGTTGGATGAGTCATTGTTCATTAATAAATTATAAGAGATAACGCGTGTCTTGTTTACTCGTATGTGCTAGGAATGCAATTTGTTCGTTAACATATGTTTATCATTAGGAATGCAAACAAGAAATTAGAGTTGTTTTTAGAAAGCCACATGATTGTCATGTATGTACATGTTATTTTTAGATACAAAGTGATTTATCGTTATTGTGATTGAATTGTGCAAAGACAGTTTTATCGTACTTATCTTCTTTTACTGTGAAAAGATAAGGTTAAAACAAGAAAGCATTAAGTTCCTTAGAAACTTTTACCTTTTCTCTCATTATCTTAAATACTTAAATCATTACAGTAATTAGTATTTAAATAAACACAAGTTTTTAACGCCACTTTCTGCGAAATGACATCTTGAAAACAAAATCTATTGCTACATGGGATTTTTGGTTTTTTATTATTTGTATTTTTCAGTTATGCTTTTAAATCGAATAGTGATGTGTTTGATTCCTCCAGCGTTCTTTGTTAAGTATTCTCTTCATTTAAGCTCTTAACGGTTTTCAAGAAGCCATTACACGTAAAAGGCAGTGACTATTGTCGGTACCACTAAAGGTGATATCTCTGGTGCAGCCATCAGGGGTCCAAATGGCTTTAATGGCGTGTACGTCACGATTGCATATGACGTAGTCACTGGGATTTCACATTTTTGTTCTAATGATTTTAAAACTCTATGGGTGGCATTGCCTTCTAAGTACCTTAGATATCTACTCAATTGCTGTCTGGTATAGGTCGGTTACAACCTAGTGTCAAAAAGCTTCAAATTCATAGCTTTCGATCTGAGTTCTTATAATCCATTTGTGTACTCGTGATCATGTGACTTATTTTCACTATTTTCATAAATAACCTTAAGACCACGTCTTTATTCCAAATTACGGTTACAAAGCTGGTAACATACTGCATCCCTAATTGCATTATTGCATACTAAATTGGCTTAAACGATTCCAATCCGATTTACTCTAAACAAACAGTGCTCATGAAAATGAATGATGGCTAAACAGGTCAAGTGAGCCCGGGCCCAATCGCTAGTTAAGCCGCATTAAACCAAATCGCCCCCAACGACACCTAACTCGATGGGACAAAACGCTCCCATTGTCTCAAATCACATGAGTGCATTATCTTCGATTGTCCAGATAACACTGCTATGCCACAAAACGGAACGCTTCTCTCATACAACACCGCTCTAAATTTAACCTTAGATTGTGAGCTGCAAGATTGAAAGTCGCGTGGGTGCGCGTGCGCAGCAAGTGTCATTTTAGTTCCGAATAGCGTTCGAGACGCAATAAATTTCAATTAAGATCGCCGACAGGGTTTATGACATTGTCTTACGGAGGAGATTTGGCTAGGATCTGATTCGTACTGCTGGACATCTTTATCGGTAATTGCGCAAACGCGCGAAATCGCTTTGGATGAAACTTAAAACAAAATCTTGTTTAATGTCCGATGCATGAAATTATCTTAGGCATCTATTTCATAGTGGTCATACCTAGAAAATATGTTTTATTTATCAATCCTACTAGATTAGTAGAACAGTAGTATAACTTGTGAGATTTTATAAACACTACAACTGAGTAAGCTAGAGTCAACAATTTACAAAAACGAATTTAAAATAATCTGAAAAACTATTTTCCAATCGGATCATTGGCATATTGGAGGATCTTTGAAGAAAATACATTGGAAGCACCTGAGTTGCATAGTAAATCAAATAACAGTAAAGTACAGCGATAAATCAGCACAAAACAAAAGCACAGAAATGTAAAAAGATTGGAATTGCTTTTACGACTTCATTATATGAAAATGGAAGGCTGATAAGTGATTATTTGTGTGATTATGCTGGGAGGCGCGACTTATGGTCAATCTACGTACGAATGGGCGTCAATTGACAGCCGATGCGCTGCGTTAAGGTTATTTATCGGCGGGATGCGCCTGCGCAGCGGTAGGCTACTGGGGCCATGAGTCTGTGGAATTTGCGGATACTAAGGCTGGATTGCACCATCTTACTTTAACTTTGACAAACGTCAGAAATCTGTCAAACTCCAAGAAACTTCCAAAAAGGACTAGCAATACTGCAGTTAGAAGCAGTCTCTAGTTTTCAGATTTTTGACCTACGCGAAGTATTAATACAAAATGTAATGATTTTCAATTCATTCCTTCCTTAATTCTTCTTTACTAAATATTTGTAATCAGGATCTTTATCACTTCATCTTTATCAGGTACAGGCAAGGTATATAGGTATCATGTGATAATAATATTAAACTTACAAATGATTTTAAAGAATTATCCTACAAAATTGTGATTTTTGGTCAAACTATTGGCCATAAAATAGCATACACGAGCCAATGGTCTTCCTCGGCGGTCGTTTATTAGCGCGCTGACATAACACATCGCATAATGAAGACTCGACAAGGTGCGCTGATGAAAAGCCCGTGAAGGGACAATTTACAGCTACAACTCGGAAAGGTTGGATCAAAAGGAAGTTATTTTGTCTGGAATCCACCAAGACAAATCGAAAGAAAATGACGAATAAGAAGGTTCAAGTCTTTACAACAATTAATAAAAGACTAACCAAAATGATAGCTAGCGATCAATAAGGTTCGAAGTTTCTTCTATTATAGACAAAGTTTATCAAGAACAAACATAAAAAAAAAGAATCTCCTTATACGAGCTTATGAAAAATGCTGTTGGTGGAAAGAAAGTAACTTACATATAGCCTCTTGCACTGAATATAGTCAAGGGGCATCGTGTGTGGTTAAAGAGTAATTTAACGACAAGCCATTCAATCGTAAATGCATCAGCGAGCAAATCAAACATGTCCTTAATGATTAAAACCATAAAACATCTACAACCGTCGTGACAAAATAGAGGGTCAATTTTTCCATTATGTAGCCTAATCGGTCGCCTTCTATCAAGTTGTTATAAATACGATCGTTACAAAAAGGATATCATAATTGTCAACACGGCACATTACCTGAGACATAATAGAAAAAAACAATCTTCAAATTCTACCCACACTTGATTAATATTTCTGTGCCAGCTTCAGAAATCGTTCTTACTTCCTCGTACGTGAAGTGCATTTATTGACGATATCCTTTCCTCTTCTTGCCTATGAGTCGGGTGGTAGGTGCGAGGGAGAGAGCAGAAACGTCTTATTGCAGTCAATCATCTATATTCCTGGTTGGTAATATTATCGAAGCTTCCGGTCGGAGTCGTTGACTTTGGGTTTGGACTGGCCACTACTGGGAACTGTTGAATTGAGCTGAATGATAGTATTGTGTGTAAAAGTGGACAGATTTGTGATAAATGATAACCCCACTGTTGAAGCCCACTTGTATAGAACAATCATGTATCTCTGAAAGTATTTTTTACTGCATCAGCCATCAAGATTAGGGCGGGCGGATGAAATTTAAAGGTAGAAGCAAACAGCTTGGCCCAGAATTTTCCATGGAAACAAAAAAAATGTGTGTTTTTTATGTGATAAATTAAATTAGTTATTAGGTTTTTCAATGGTGAATTAACCTTATTGGATTAAGACTATTGCTAATCCGAAGCAACCAAAACTGGGATCCTATATTTCATTACCGTATGAAGTTATACAGATCTTTTGACATAATTTATCTTAAAAACACTAATGTTGGCATTACCCAAATACATTAAAGCAAGTAATGATTCATTTCTTTAACATAGTATACTCACATTACTCATACAAACATACAAAACAGAAATATTTATTAAGTATTGAGTAGGCGTGGATATTGACTTACGGTGATTTGTGGGGGCAAAATTGTCAGCCGAGTCTATTCCTAAATAATTTATTGCTTGTTTTCAGTTTGGAATACTCTATTCATGTATGTGATCTCTCTTTGACTTTGCAACAACTCACTATCATTGCTATTTTTGTTACTGTGTGCTGTTTTTTTCTGAAGTATAAGGACTGCCATTTATAGTAAGGTAAAACATGAGCACAGTTATTATTATTATCTATCTACATATTATATGTATATCACCATGTTTTAAGCAAATAAATTTATTTGATTTGATTTGATTTAGATTTTGACTATACCTACATATTTTGAGATACGAATATAAATATTATTATTTAATTTTTTGACTTAAAAATTAGCTAATTTTTAAGTCGGTCTTCAGTAAAGATGGAGTTTCTCCGCATTAACCGAAGTTACAGTAAAGAAATGACAGTAATGACACATTTGTATGTAGCATATAAAAATAATAATATCGTAGGTGCACTGACGGACATTTATGGGATATTTCTTTAACACAGTTTTAAGAAAAGGCAACTGCTATGCCTTCATTTTAAGAGTATGCACTTGTACTACAGAATAGTCAAGTGCTAGTGATGGGCCAAAGTTCATTTCACATTATCCAAGTTCATATAATCATGAACATACATAGAAAAAAAATGCATACAGCCGAACATAGAACCTCCTCCTTTTTTGAAGTCGGTTAAAAACTCGGTTTATTTTACTGAATTTCATCGAAATTAATGACTTGCTAAATAGAGAGCAGAAGGGATGAGTCCAGTTATAAGTAACTAATTTATTGGTGTAAAAAAACTAGAACCCTGTATTAATATACAACAACGATTACTTTGTCTTAATACCGATTGAAGTTTGATCAAATTGAACTTAAAATTCGGTGCACACAGGAAAGCCAAATATTTGCCAATAAAACGCATTCGTCCCATCACTAAAAAGTACTTGTTAACTATAAAAATAAAAATCCGTCGTGAGTGTCCGTCGGTCTGTTGTCTGGCGACTCTACAATGCGAGCACTCCATCACGAGGATAGTACACTGGAGTACGCGGGACAGAAACGTGTGTAGAGCCGACAGTCTTTAAATTTTTGTTAACGACACACAAACACAGTACGTAGTGCTCATACATTAGCTGTATGTAGAGAGCTTCCCCAAACCGTCCAGTTAGCGTGGGGAATATAGAACAACTTCTTTTAGAGAGAGTCAGTGCAGTCGAGACTAAATGAATGGTGATGAATTTGAAATAGTAATAGTTATTCTTCTTCCTCGGCCCCTCACAGATGAAGATCGCGACCACAAATAGTATAGTTAGAGCTATCGAAAAGAATCAGCGCCTTTCGGTAATAAAAATAAATAAGATAGACATTAATATGGTAAATATGTAGAGACATATAAGCCACAAACGCTTTGAAGTTCTTAACTTTATTACTTGCCTCTCAAATAGGTATTATTATAAATTTTAAATTTATTAAGTGACTGTACATTTGCTAACCAATTTTAATGATTGTTTTTTTTTTCAGGTAAGTAGCTGAATTAAAGCACATTAAAAATGCAGTTCAAACGAATAAATGAAAATTGAGCAAGTGGTAATATTCAGATTCAGATGAACAAACGGTAAGTGCAAACAAATCATAATATTTTTCTTGCACAAACTCGACTCTATGCATTCCATAGTATTCCCAAGACAGAAGTCTCCCCTAATCTTAAAACTTGCGCCTGCGTCTGATTCAACAGACAAAGTATAACATGACCTTTATGGCTTCGGTAATAAGGTTTACAGCTTTACTTTGTCGTCTGCTATACAAGGACGTTGTTCTACAACGTTGCATTGTAGTTGTTTTATAGGACAAGAGGACAAGAAACAAACATGATCTTAATTTAAATTGCCAAAAGAAAAAAGGGGTCTTGCAGCACAGAAAATAGACTCCAGTAAACATTTTGATTAGCTTTAACATTGAAAATTTTTATTTGTTTTACAGAAGAAAGTTGTAAACAGATATCTGGACTTGTAGAATCACATCGGTACAGGCATTCATACTCGTATAAATCGTATTTATACTAGGTATGAAGAAGAAGAATTTTGTTTTGGAAATGCTACGCAGTTGGGTGCTTTATGAAAGCGGTTAGCTACTCGGTAACTAGAGAGACGATAGGACAAGAAAATCTTTCATACCTAGCTGACAAAATATGAAAATAGCAGTTCAAAATCCGTTAGTCAAAGCATTAATAAAGCTATGGCTGCTGAGCACATACCAGTGTAACAAAGACACAGTTGCGATATAATCCGGCACAAATATGTCGCCCGCACACCTTCGACACAGTATAAGGTGTGCAGACGTGAGCCTGCTACTGATGAGGTGGACAGGGATGGATTGAGGGCAAGTTAATGAGGAGCAGAAGGTTTGGGAACAAAAAATGTCTAAATGCTAGCTGAAAAAATTCTAATCAGTCTGTCATACTGAGTTACTTGCGCTGCTTCTTCTCAGCACTGGCCCATTTGTTGTCACGAAGCAGCGGTAGGCTTAAAGTAATACTGAGACGCGTAAAAGAGCTTTTATAAGCCCGCTTGCAAGTGAATTTGAACTCATACCACACTTTAAAAAACCGAAATAAAACTAATATTCTTCAATTTGTGTACATAATTAAAGAAAACCTTCCTAATGAATTTATTAGTGAAAATCGCAAGAAAATACGTTCATTAGCACTTTAACATAAACTGTGGAAGACTTTGCGAAAGTTGTATTGTATGTACTTTATACTGTAGCCAGTCAATTGTGAAAAAAAATCTGTTAGTTTCCCTAATTTGTAAAGTCCTACCTACCTCTAAAACGCCACTAAGTCCAGCCCTGGTGGCCGCGGGTCGTACGTCGGTAGCATACCGTTAGGGCAGGACTCCAGGCTGTTAATTGTCAGTCTTAATTATCTACTTTGTTTTACAAGAGTTGTCGTGAGCTAGCTAACTTGTAGCCAGAGGCTTGTACAACAAGTATCCTGTTTTTGATAGTATGCGAGAACATTGTGTTAGCGGTGTTTTGGATGTCGCATTTACAGAAACTTTACGTTTTTTGTTTTCATTAAAAATTCTTCGATCCGATAAAAATTGAAGCGGCTGTCATTTTAGTATGAATCTAGAGACTTTGATGAACTAATTCGAATTTCAGTTTTACGGTTTCTTTATATTATTTTGGTGTTTTGAGCTTGATAGAGGGTAACTTGGTCTTACCTAAGCTTCGAATCTAGGACTTACTATTTCTACCCCACCATAACAGTTGAAGGTGCCTGGATGCGAGCGGCGCAGGGCCGGTCTTTGTGGAAACCCTTAGGAAGGCTTTTGTCCAGCAGTGGATGTCTTTCGGCTAAAACTAACGAACAACAGTTGATTCTTTCCTCTAGAAAAGTAGACTCAACTGGTTCATCAATAGCGGTCAAGTTGCAAATCCTCGATATACATTATGACTTACTTATTCAGCGGTTTGGGAACCACTGTGAATGCCATTGTCAGTAAAAAAAAGTTTGTAGATGGCACAGGTTAGATTTCTTACAGCTTTGTTGCCGTCAACACTAAGGACGGCAATCAGCGGCACAAATCACCGCATTGCCATGCGCCCGCGCCGGCGTCTCTCGCGATTAACACGAATCGTGTAGCTGTAGGGAATGCTAATTGGTAGGGGTTGTGTTTTTTACTTTGACAACTTGCTGGTTGAGAAATTAAGATCAAAAGTTTTGCTATAATGTTGGAAGTCTGTTAACTTTTTTTTATGATAACAAAGCAGTTATTTGACCACAATCGCACATGATATTAAATGGAATGCAGTCTAGGATGGTACATATCTGTCCTGTAAGTGCCTATTCACTCTCGCCTTGAAAATGCCCGGATTATAATCTTCGGGAAAGACAGAGCAGGCAGCGAATTCCAGTCCCTAGCTGTTCGTAATTAAGAATAGTTCGTTTAAGTAGTTAAGAACCAAAAAGTAAAATAAAGCGTAGTAAAATTGAAATATTTTATTTCAAGCCTAGAATGCAATGATTGTATCTCCTTTGCATTTAATTCACCTTGGTGGTGATATTTTCATAGAATTGTTGTATTCTTCTAATGTAACCCCTGAAGATAAACAGAACTTTATGACACGTACTCGTCATTGCCAAGGGACAGCCCTGTCCAAAACATTGTCAACTCGGGTGCAGAGTCCTAACGTATGGCGTCGCGTCCCATCGAATTGGGGCATCTTCGACTGTTCGGTTCGCTGCGTGCTTTGGAGCCGTCACGTCGCGGTAACAGTAGTTTTCAATCGAAGCATTGTTTTTGCATAGTAATGTCTGAATGTCATGTGTTTCGAGTACGACAAGCCTAAAACAAGAACGTTGTAGGTATCTTTCTTGGAAAATTTTAATGATGGACAAGTTTTAAAATGGTTATAAGCCGAAGTACTTTAACTTAAAAACTAAATATCAGGAAGAAATGTTAAAAATAACTTAGCACAATAAGGATACAAATAAAAATGCCAAACTATTTCCAACAAGCTTCACAAAACAGTAGGGTAATGTTTATTTCCCCAGCCTCCACTTAAATTTCACTTATTTTAAACTATTACCTACCGTTTTTTCCTCAAAGTAAAATCTCCGAGACCAGGTGCATAAATTAGCGGCAACACCGCCATTGTCGAGATGTTATCTGCGCATGCGCTACCGGCGCGACTCTATGGGAACGCGAATTGGAATAGGGACGTGCAAAAAAAGCTTATAAATTCTCACGAAATGGGAATTAAGTGCTGGGTTACTAAAAATAATAAAAGTCTAATAACGTTTTACATATCACTTGATTCTCTGGTATTTTTAAATATTGCAGTATTTTGCAATTATATAAAAATAGAAGAGGAATGCACAAACAAATTCTCTTTTCTGTAATGTGTCAAAGGAATATGATAAAGGTGTTTAATCTTTCGCATAATCTTCTTCAATCTTGAACAAAAAAGGTTTCAAAAGATAAAATCGTGTTAAAAATTGGTGTTGACAGATATCAATAGTTTTGACTTTAACGTACACTTTTTCGAAGGATCTCTAAAAAACCGTAGCAGTGCCCGTAAACTACACATACGAGGGTGGAATGACTGATGCGCGTGCGCCGATGGGATCTTTGTGCCTTTGTGAGGCGAGCGGGGACGGGGGATGAAATATACATTAGCTACACTTTTACTGACTTCGTATGGGTTCGGGTGTTGCGAAAGAAAACAATGGAATAAGGGAAGTGGAAGCATTGCACGAACAGATTGTGACAAATAAGTCAAGAAATGGACGTGACCCGACAAAAACGGGAAAAATGTATGGAGTTGTAGCTGCCCCAAGCTGATGCCAGTTGTTTTGTAAAATTTTGCAAAAGAGGTGTGATAATAGTTAGTACTGAGCTTTTCTCAGCACTCACTGGTCTGTGGGCCAAATAATGTGGGAAAAATTATGTGTTATTTTTCAGTGAAGCAGTGTATAACAGAAAAAATATTCACTGGGGCATGTAACAGCACCCTTAAAAAGCCAGCCCAGAAATTACTATATGATTTTAATTTTAATTTATTCACCCTACAATTCAGTATTTTACACATATTATAAACGTAGTACGAGTATGTACAAAGCGTCAGAGAAATTGTCAACCAACTTTTTCATATGACAATGTATTTCAGCGCCACACAGCAGCACAGTCATGTGTTCGTAGCCTAACTAATAAGAATTATTTTTATCAACTCCTGATTCGCAACAGACTCGTAAATAATCCGCGTGGAATCGAGATCATTTTTTCAACGTATTTGCGCGCGTTGAAAGATTCTCTGTTTGCAGATCAAAACATCGGAGAGTTCACCCGCACACATCGATCAAATTAGCTAACGAGGTCCAGGGCTACCACTTGTCACTTACTATAATATAAAATGTACTTTCGTTACCTACTTGTACAATGCTATCAAACGTGCACCTTGAAAAATAGCAAATTGACTGTCGATCAGGAAAAAATTATTCTTGCTATGCAATAAAAAGATTAATTTTCCATTGTATTGCAAAACATCCGCGTACACGCACATAAAAGGAAATTAATGAAAGATATTTTATAAAAGGAAATGTTATTGCAAAGCTTTCCGTATTTGGTAGATCATTTTAGAGTTTCAGTACACCTCAGTAGGTACCTATTTCTAGAACATTTAACACAAAAAAAGCCCTCAGGGGGTGTATGTTTCCTTTATTTTTTGGGCCAGTGATTCCAGTCAAAGATTGTTCTCAAAGAATATCCACTAGTAGTAAAAAAATATGGTTGAGTATCAGCCCTATTCTTCCACTACTGCCCACCGCTCCCGCTAGTTAGCCAATCTAGATTGACCCACATACAACCAGCTATTGTTTACCGCACATATCTCAGTTCGACCCATTTCGTCAAATATTTGACCGGGACCATCAATTTTGAGCAGCCCACCTTTGAGAATTAATGATTCGATAAGTAGAGTACCTACAGTGAATATGAAAATGTATCAATTAGTTACTGTCGGAAGAACTTTACTTAGGTGTGCCACAGTCTGCGTTTTTTGAAGTCACTCGGGATACTTTTAATATTTTTAGGTGCTGCAAGGGTTTGAGTCTTTTCTCAAGTTAACACATAATATCTATAATAATATATATGCGCTGAAACATTGGCAGATCCTAACAATAATTTAACAAAAGAGATTTCACAATATTTTTTCATAATCTTAGCTGTCGTAACTTCAAAAAGCCCAAACTCAGTAATCCCACCAGCGACCAGAAATCAGTAATGAAATACATTTGATCTTACAAAAGTGTTTGAAATCAACATTTCCTCGCCGAACCACCATGAGGTTCCGTAGTTTCGTAACCTGACCGTTTGAAACCCCATCAAATTCCCGCGCCTGTGATGTGGGGAATAAACCCGTCGGTCGGTCCGTTAGATGGTATTTATGACTTTAGGCTTAGACTTGATGCTGATGGTATCGTTTCTACAACGCCTTCATGTGCTTTTCACATTTTTCAATCGACGGAAATATCTTTTATGTTTATTACTTAATCAACAATCGATGGGGTTTACATAGGTATGTAGACCCCGTCTTGACAAACAAATTCTGGTGAGCCAGATGGTACAAAATTTACGCAGTTTCTAGTCGAGGCTTAGAAATAGTGTTGATTGACGTGCGTTGATAATGACGATGATAAAATAAAATGATATGGCTAGCAGAAAGTGGTATAGTGTCAACAGACAAACGACAGCTTATGTCTGCTCTAGCACCAGTATCACAGCCAGCATCTTGGCGAATTTTGCTTGAATTTCGAATTAGATTATTCAGTCTATAATTATTTCCGACTCCGTCTCTATTTAGAATAAAATTATTCACTAAACGTTTTGAAATTAATTAGAGATAAGACGTTTCTCTCAGCGCCGAAGAAAGTGGAAAGCATTCGGTCTACCGTTGCTATTTCTCTTATCTATCATTTTAATAGTCACGACTCCGAGTCGTGATGGATTTTCGAAAAGGGGAATTGTCTAGACAAGAAAATTATCCTTAAATTGATGTAAATTAAGATGTTTGTTAATCTTGTCTTGGAAACTAAGATTATAAGATTAAGGAAGTAGGCAAAGGAATGATTACGAAGTTGTCGTAGATGGCTAAGATAAATTATAAAGTCTAACACAAGAGTGATAAAGTAAAGCAATAAAAAAATAATTATTCGTATTGTTAAAATTGTTACCAATGGCTTGACTTCAAGGTATGAAAATAAATCGAAGAAGGCCAAAGTTGTTTATAAACTGAAATCGCAAATAATCTTTGAACTGCAAATGTATAACAAAAATCATAATCAAATTTCAAGGCGAGCAGAATTTCGAAATCCCGGGAAAAACCATTTCGCTCACGAAACGGTTGTAAAAGTCTGCAGGATAGAAGCGGGGATTTATTCGCCTGCTAAAAATGTAGCAAAGAGATTGCGATTACATACGTGACCTTAGTGTTTTTTTTCTGTTTTAATGTTTTTCATGCAAAGGTCAGCGATAAGATGTGCTTTTGATATCACACATAACCAATTTTCTACTTACGCCAATTTTTTTTTGTAACTTTTCAATATTCTTTTAGGATTATTTCAGACTAATGAATGTTAAATAGCTCTGATCCCATTATAACTCTATGTAACATTAATAATATAACTTTAAAAAAAAACCGACTTCAAATGCGTTAACTCTAATAATACCTTTTCAACAAAAAAATAATCGTTCAAATTGGTTCATAATCGGCGGAGATATTGCGTATAAAAAAGTTCATCCCCAATTTTCCACCCTTGGGGGTGAAATATTTTCTTCAAATTCGCATGAAACCACCCTTTTAATAATACATATTCAACAAAAAAATAATCGTTCAAATTGGTTTATAATCGGCGGAGATATTACGTATAAAAAAGTTCATCCCCAATTTTCCACCCTTGGGGGTTGTTTTTTTTATTATTGGGACCACCCTTGAGGTATTACCTATACGCCGAAAAAAGATTTGTTCAAATCGGTTCATAATTGGCGGAGTTATCGCGTAACAAACATAGAATTAAAAAAACATACGGGTCGAATTGAGAACCTCCTCCTTTTTTTGAAGTCGGTTGAAAATAGTAACTATTCATCTAAAAATTCATGAAGCGGCATCTCTGACCGTGACTGCCATAAAATAATGCCAATGGCATACATTAGTGATATCATAGAAAAATTCCGATTATAAAATGAAAATATAAATATAACATTTCAAGAATTTATAATTCCAAATCAAAGCGAAACAGCACATCGTGTTTAGATTGACGTGTCAGTATACGTGTCTACATACTAAATGATGGATACGGAGTAAGATTTGTTGAAATCAGTTGCGCGAAAGTACTCATTACTGGTGTCGATATCCGTTCTCTATGAGATGAATATTTATAAATTTAACAGGCGTTTGATAGACTGGCCACGGAATACTGCAAACCCTGATTTACATAAAGGAGTACACTCATTTGATGCGAGCGCAGTCGTATACTTAGCATGCTGTCAGTGTTATATATAGAAGTCCAAGAAAATCGTCGAAACACACGCTCTAGCAGAATGTTTACAAATGCGGGTAAATAACGATATTTGCACTTCTGCGAGTACGAGTTAGTTGACTGTAATTAGGCTTTTGAAGAACTTACACTTGGTAATTAAGTAAGTAAACTCGCATGTAGACTTAGTTCTGCTAAAACAGTTAGTGTACGAGTAAACATTGATAAAACATTATTCAAACAATATGAACACAAATGAACACACAAATAAAATAATCACCCCAAATCTACCACTCAAAGACACCAGAAGTAAATACTTTTGTAACGTAGGATGATAAATAAGGAAAATGGGTAAAAGATTTTTCGAAAACTGAAATAGAGCTATTAATGAATTTCTAAGCAATTAATCACTACCTACGGATTTTCAAATTGGACAATATTTTCTTGGAAGCGATTATTTCAATTCAACAATTGCAAATTTAGGCGAAGGCGATGACTGGACGTCTCCGCAGAACTGATGGTGGCTACAAATGGATCTGATCTCATGGCGTGTACTCCGTATGGACGGTATATCAACATTAACACTGTAGCATCTTAAGCAGTTGTGATAAGGTGCTATTTTGCAAGGAAAGTGTATAACCTGATGTGGTGTTGACTGTACCTGTAAATGTTGTAAACAGTAACTGTGGAAAGACGCGAAGCAAGCTCGAGTGCTGCCAAATCTGTAAGAATAATCGATGCGTAGATTAGTTTCCGATGAGGGCTAGATTGCACACTATAATAATAATAGGTACGGGTACTTTTGCTTTGCAAGAAAGTACCTGTACTTATCCATTTTTGATCATGCGTCCAAAAAATTCTATTGTACATAGTATTTACGTTCAATAATGGTACAAACTCGGTCTTTGCTAGTAGGTTTTTACGCATTCTTCAAGCTAGAACATGGCTATAGAGATATTTCAATAGTGGACACCAGAGGTGGGATAGTCCCATGACATAAGATAATTTATTTAACATTTTAACCATTAATCTCTTCACTTTGGAGATGCATCCTCTGACTGCTGATTGCTGCTGATTTACTTGCTCCTATATTTAATGCAGGAAGCCCAACTCGACAAATTGCCACAAATTTATCACCCCGTAGACAACTCAATTGCCAAATAAACAGACCGTAATCGTGTTGACATAAGATGTAATTTAGCTTGCACGGGAACAGCTCGACGACGGATTTGCGATGCCACGTTGAATTTAGGAAACTACGGTGGCTTACTTACGAGTCCTGCGGACTTATGCGAAAGTGAATTTCGTTGTTTATGCCATTGTTATAAAGCTTAGCTTCCATTGAATCAGACTACCTTTTGTAAAGTGACACCAGTGACATTACCATGATCATATAAGACTAAAGGTTTAAAAGTAGAGTTAAAGTACAAATTTTTGAACAATTTTGTAAATATAAACTTACCTATAGTTAGGATTAAGGGTATATTTTACTGAAAGTCTAAAAAATTTGAAATCTGTGCGAAGTACAGCGTACCTAGCTCTAGCTGGAGCAACTAATTTGTCACTTTTCAAAGGCTTATTTTATCTTTGTCTTTTGCACTTTTCTGTTATTAGGATAAGTGACTTTTGAAATATCCTAAATAAATATAATTTTATCGTTTTGTTTGTTTTATAACGTTTCTTAGAAAAATATGAGCGAATATTTTGCATGCCTGTTCAATTTTCAAATGCTAATGTTTGAAATTACAATTCTGCTGGACTACAAACGTTTTTTCAACGTAAATACTTGGCATTGGATCGCATACGCACCGATACATTGTCGATCGCCGCACATAAATAACCGTAATGCGAATTAAATTGGCTCTATTTTTAGAGAGGATTGCGCGCGCGCATTTTTCGCGTTGCGATTCAACATTATGATGAGAAAGTCTTTGAAATTTTTTTGAGAAAAAAAAAACCCATCAACTTGCATTGTGATTTGATTAAAACCATTACATTATTTTTTCCCAGGTTGTATGAAAACTGAGCAACACTTAAATTGTTAACATCTACGTCACTCAAGTCTAACCACAGGGGATCTAATGTTTACAGGATTACTGTTCTACTACAATTCTGTTTAGCCAGGATCTCCAATGAAACCCAACCATGAAGGTAACAGCGATGTTTATTGTCCTTAGTTGTTACAACGCACACGACAAATGTGTCTTGACTGTGATTCTTGGACACACTCTCGCAAAATGAATGTAAAGTGAGAGACCAAGAAAAGCGCTATAAATTACTCTGTATATTTTGCTCACTGAAAAAACAAGACATCTTACATTCTTCGCAATACAATCGTAATATCAGTTGAGTAAACGCATTTTTGAGTCGAGTTGTCAATCCGACATATCAGAGCGCGCGTAACGACTCCTGCGCATCGCATAACAGATTTAAACGTGGCCGTTATGGGCACAGCTAAGTAGCGGCCAATTGAGATTTAGTGATGTGTTTGTAGTCGATATTATGTCGATGATCGTACATATTTCTCTCCTGACTACGAGAGCCTTGAATTTATCACTAAACATACGTGGTCCTTTTTGGCTTGATTGACGCATGTTTAATGGTCTACTTACATATTTGTTATTATGATGTTCTTATTGCTATTTTTATTATTCTCTGAAGTTAATTTGATCTCTGAAAAGAAACTATACTTAAATATTTAGTTGTGGATACTCGCAGGATCAAAAATAAGACGCGCCTACAATAATTTATGCCGAATGAAAATTGTAACTCAGAAAAATACAATAGATTTTTATAGATGCTTTGCGGTTTGCAGTAGCGTAGAGCGTTTTTAGTATTCAGCTGACAAATAAAAGTTCGAGGTCAGTCTGTGGTTATGTTTTGGTTACTTAATATTGTGATGTTATTTGTTACGTGAATACTAAATTTCTTTTTGTATATCACAGCGCTAAACCGATGTACATGTGTTAATAAATTTCGAACTATCAACATACCAATAGCATGTTCAACTAATGGCATGTTTATGCATTGTGGCAAATGTTTAAATAAAATGTACTCTGAACTGAATCTGGTTAAATAACTGAGCAAATCGCTTTTTTATCGATAAGAACACTCTGCTCTATCACATCACTAGTTGTTTATCGTCGATTTACAAATCACACAATAGACCCGTGTAGGGGCTCCTTATCGGCGGGGTTCCATACGTTATACTTATTAACTACCGATTTGCTATTGTATAATGCATCATTGATCCCTCAATAGGGATTTAATATCTTTCGCCGTGGTTCATTCTCATAAATGTGGGAATGGTTTTTTATGTGTAAGAAAATATGGGCAGATTGTTGTGTTTTTGTCATCATTCGCAACCAAAAATGGGCTAATAGGCAGTACTTTTAGCACAAGCACGGGCATCTAAAATGTATTGCAATTTCTGTTTCTTATATCTTTCAATAGCAAGTTAAACATGACCAGATATTTTCAAGTTTTAAATTATCTAGAAAATTTTCAAGATTTATAATATTGCTTGCTCTAAAATTTGAGGCCGCCATGACAGTGTGCCCACAAATCATAATATGTATATACTCAACTAATAAATTAATAGCCTTGTTTTTAAACTTGCTCATTTCAATCTCCATAAAAGTGTTTTACGGTCCGTACAAATCAGTGTTTCGCATTAAAAAACACGAAACTGAAGTGTGACTCAATCGGGCACTGAACCTGGAGCCAGCTCACGCCGCGGAAACCTGTGCGATATTGTTTACGCGAGGGGTCTGCTTCTCATTTGATAGGATGTGTATATTAATATAATATAGGTTAAACGCTTCAAGGTGTTATGTTTAATATGAAGTGATGATGTTCAGGGAGTTCTTTATAGTATCTCATTGAGTTCACTCAAGTGTTTGTAGTAGTCTCTATTAAAGTATACCTAAATCAAATATTGATTTTATCCATCATCGCTGTCATTTACCAATTCAAATTTTTATTACTTGTAGGTTCTTTTCAGGGCACGTTTAGGGTGCTAAACAAAAGTAGCGGAAGTAAATCAGTACAGTGTCTAATGTAGATACTACATGTAGAATAACCCTTCCCTCTTTATTACTACCTTACTATGTATACCTATAAAGCACAAGAATGGCAACTCTAGGTCCTCGGTTCGATTCTTGTGATGGACACATAAGTAAAAAATATTTTTACGTGAATCACTTTACTACTATTTGTGTCATATTTGCCAAAAATAGTAGCCCGAATTCGCAAAATATCTTTACCCCCGCAGTCATAGTTCAGTGTTTATTCCAGTAAAAATCGCAATGTTTATAAAAACTTCAGTGTCACTGACCCTGAGACAGATTTGGGCCACAAATGTCCTCGCAGATTAGCGCGACACATTCGCTCGCTACGATTCGACTAATGTGCCAAATTGCTTTCTTTCGAGGTCTATTAGTTCGCTTGTTTATAGTAGGGAATCGGTTAAAGCTGTCAATTATTAAAAATGTCTGAAAGTTTTTTGGTTTTGTCGGACACTAGTATTCTTTATAAAACTTTCGTATTGTATGGTTGTTGCAACTAAAAATTGGAATTAAACACGGCCTTTTATTTGCCTGATAGTCGAGTTGACTAAGTTGTACCGAATGAAGTCACGGGCAAGTTTCTCTGGAATTATTTTTTTGATCCGTAGAATAGCCCTTCGATTAATACTTTGATTATATCAAGAAAAAGCTCCGAAAGCTCTGACATACCTCTGACGCAAACAAGCAGTCAAATATTTGGAGATCAAAAATGATTTTTGTCATATTTCACGTAAACAGTAGCCGTCAATTATTTGGAGCAGTTTCAAGCTTGTTGAAATACGATGATGTCATGAAAAATTGCGCAATTAACGTCATCTGTCATCTCCTACACTCGTGACTCTTGGGCGCCACCTCTGCCCAAATCTTATCACTAATGCACCCACGACTTAAGACGCCTTATCTACCTTCAAGGCGCCGAACGACTGTTTATATGTAATGGTTAAAATAATTACTTCTAAAAATACTTCACTCTTTGTTCGGGACTGTTGTTTCGAGTACCAACCCTTTTTACGGTATTTTTAGGTTCAAGTTTTTAAGTTGAATTGGTGGTCTGGGGCATTGAAAATTGAGTTTTATTTTTAGGCAGGATTATACAGCTTAAGTTGTGCTTGCTTGTGTTGTGTAAGGTCAATGATTTGAGTAAATCCCAGGAAATAAGTAAGTAAATTCACAATGAACAGTTAGGAAATTAGTAGTTTTTTTTATATCCGACTATTATTGCCACCTGTATTCAAACGATGCTTGCTTAAGTTAAGCAGCAACGCTATGCGAAGTCGAACGCACAACGTTGAATAGAGCTCTGTGATTGATTCGTATCATCGTGTGTGTTACTTCGCCACTCAAGTATTATCTATGAATAGGTTTTTGGGACACTGTGCGTCCACGCGCACTGTGAGACCTCATAGCAATGTTTGTGAATACGTAATTACTTTTGTACATTTGTAAAATCGACAAGAACCGTGGGATGTAGTTTGCCAACTCCCGATGTACACAAAAGTAACTCCCATCGTTACAGCTGACCGATAGCGCGGTGTACGACTAATAGACGCAGTTTCAGCGCGAAGTACGAGCGGTGACAAATAGTCCGTCTCCACCGCTGCCAGTTGGCAGCCGCCCAGAGTGGACGCTGGCCCTTATAGCTAGGGTTGTTATGAACACTTTGGTAGAAAAGTAATGATTTATTTTGGTTTTATATTGAGTGGTTGTATCACTGTAAACTGTCATGGGAGCCCGACTTGATTGGTGTAGCTTAATTGCACCAAAAGGCTTAATTTCACTTCGTGGCACAGAATAATATCCTACTAACTGAAAAGCCATTGATGTTAAAATGCTTGGGTAGTTTGTGATGAAAGACGCATTTCATCATGTAAAATTTTCCTATAACTTCTAATTTTTTCTTTCATGTCATGTAATGTACTGCATTGGTATGGTGAACTCCATTTTCATGGTTTACCCCAACACTTTCATAACAAAATATCCAGAGAGTTTCAAAGAAAACTTGCAAGAGTCTTAGTGCAGGTAATTTTCTCCATCATTATTTTCGTTATAATTGGAACTAGAAACATTTTCTTCATTTTCCAGCTGTCAGCCCTAATAGTAGCCCTACGCTCGATTAGCTCTTCAGTTCCTAGTGTATTATTAGCGCTCATACATAACCGATGTCCCTAATGTCGCATATCCTGCGCAGATTCAGAGATTGTGGTGGAAATTGAATTATTAACGATAAAAATAGCGACGTAATGGGAGAGGCTGATTGAATGATTGGCGAGCAGCGGCCTGTTGGGCTGGACGGGTTATTATCGACCTGTCATCGTCAAGGATAGGTGGCTGACATAGTTTTGATAGCTGCCAGTAACGTGGGATGTACCTCATGTACCGGTATACTGCACCATTATATGATAGCAACTGCAATTTAGAATACTTAGTTGCAAAGTTTATATCAACGCTGACGATTTTGTACACTATTGATAGGTTTTCTTTCGCCTAGACAAGTTACAAATCCTGACAGTTTTAATTCTGAAATCACTTCATGAAGCGAAATACCAAAATGCCTGAGTGATGTGATTTCGGAACCACAACTGTCACGTTTTGTAACTTGTCTATGGTTGCTTTCGTTGAGTTTAACATTAATTACTCTCACTAGTTAATTTTTACTAAAACTAAACTGTGATGCTGTTAGTTATCAAACATTGAAATCCTTGTGCTACTGACATAAAGAGCATTTATTTTTACCATCTCGCCCAATTAGTTCAGGGACGCGACTGTCATCGCGGTCGTCGGAGTTGATGGAAACACAACACGTAGGTTTCAGTGTTCAACAAATCTAAAGTTTACCAGATATCGCATTTTTGGCATTAAGAGTAGGCGCACACCGTTGATTTTTAGTTGGCCGATAGTTGTGCCCGATTTTAATTTGTATGAAGAATCGGCCAAATCGAATCGGCGCCGTAGTGTGCGCACTCCCATACATGCCCATACTGATCAACTGCCCCACTAAACTATCGGCCGACGAAAAATCAACGGTGTGCGCCTACTCTTACCCTCGCAAAATTCTGAAGTACTAGGCTCTATACTATTCTGTATCCTGTGTATCCTGTGGTGTTTTGATTGTAGATTGCTGGAAATAATGGAAATTCGTCGAGATGTGGAAACACCTGAAATAGAGAGTTCGTGACCTAATCTATTTTTGTTTTAGTTTGCGTCTTTTCGTAAATGGGCAAAAGCTGGGAAAATTCCTCTAATGATCTTAGCGGAAAGCAAAGTACTCTTGAACCTGTTGGCACAGGTGTTGGTTAAACTTTCATGATACAAAAAATAATATAGTTTAATTACATAAAAATATAGTGTGTGATTCTCCGCACTTCCATTGCCTTTTCTTTTGCTTTAATAGTGACAAATTCAAATTCAAAACGTTTATTGCATGTCACATTACAATTTATATGTTGTTGCAAAATGGACGATTGTTGAAAAAACGTCATCTCGATCAACCTAATTTCCCCAATATTTATATTCCACACCCAATGATAAAGCCGTGGTCACAAATCTAGCTTCAGTTTTATTGGGCGGTCAGAAATAGCCGCGTTTCAAACAATGTCAATTAAGTCGGACTATTTGGACAGCCGTCGATTGATCACGACTTTTATTGGGCCTGTTCAGTTGACCAGGCCGGTACGAATTCATTTGATGTTATTAGGTTCGAAACTGAGTTTTAGTTAATTAATATTTCTGGCTATGTGATATGATTTTAGTCAGTTTGAAAATCTAGCGTTGATTTTTCTCAGCTTAAGTTTCAGGAAGCATTGCTAGAGTTTGTTAGATATCTTATATTAAATAACCAGCTATGATATCATTACTAACCATAAGGTCTGCGTGCAACCATTAGGATTTCCTCTTTTGGAAAGTCTTTTCTCTGACTAATTATATTTTAGAAATGAATATAATTAAAGAATTTAGCAAACGTTGATATTATCCTTATTAGTACCGTTACTCTTGTATTAATAAGTATGTATTTATCATCAATCACTTACTTTTAGAATATTAGGTATTCTATTAATACCACTATTAATAGTGGTGTCCTCAAGCGACATACTATCACGTCACCCCAATAAATCTTGCCACTAAATGCCAAAGCCTCATCACAGTAATAGTATTTAAATGCCTCTAATACCATACAAGATGGCGAGCATTGAATGTAAAGTGCAGTCAAACAGCGCTTTTGACATTGCAAGGTTGGGCATATTGTTTGGGAAACGTTTTGTATGCAACTTGTTGCAACGTCATAAATTTTGTGAAGCTTGCTGAACACATACATATATCATCTTCGTATTGATGTTACAACAGCCCTGGTATTGGATATTCTTTCATTGTTTCGAGTTAATGAACCCTCTGAAGTACGTATAATATTCTTTCAGGGAGTATTAGTAGACAACCAGGTACATATTCTGAGACATACAAGTTGATAATTTAAACCATTTTACTAAATTAACGTTTGGTGGAGATACTAATTTAGTTTGGAAAAAATTTCTGATCTGGGACATGCAAAGTTTGGTGATACTATTGGGGTAATCTTACGGTTAGATATAGGTGGACCGACGACCTCATAAAGGAAGCAGAAAGGCGCTGGATGCAAGCCGCTTCCAGCCGGCCTTTGTGGAAATCATTGTGAAGCCTTTGTTCATTGAAATGATGACGATGATGATGATGAGATATAGGTACATAGAAATAAATAAACATTGTAGACTGCGCCATCTTAATCCCGAACTAGGCTGGAACTAGAGTGCCAAAGTTTGTTCATGATCAAGTTTCAAATAAAATCATAACCACTCATCGTAGTACTACAAACCAGACGTGATGTATACGATGGCATGTTCCGTACCTGCGGTAATGGGCCCCATAAATAGCCAAGAGCTGGCCAATCGACCGGCGACCACCGGCGCGTTAGTTGTGGACTTTGTTTAATGGACTTCCAATTTATTATGCTTTTCAAGTCTTCGTTTGAGGGCACTCTACAACTGGTGCGACTCTAGATAACATTTTTGAAGTTCTTGATTTGATAAATGCAGCTTTTATGGTGATGTTCATATAAAAAGCACACTGTTGTCCCGTGAAGCGATTCAAAGTGACTAAGGATTCATGAAATCACCCACGAGTATTTGCAAAAATTTTTGTTCCATCCTCGATCGAGCGAGTATTGTAAAGTGCTAAGTTTTAACAGTCTGTATTTAATGCTACAACACGCCCCCAATATCAGAAGCATAATAATCAATGGGTTCATTTTTAAAAAATCTATAAATATTTGAAACAATCATAAGATAAAGCCTTTATCTTTCTAATTTTGAACCCAGTTTTCGCCTACACAGGCCTAAAACCTTATTCAAAAGTTTGTATTCCTCAAGCCAAGTCCCTCCCAACCCGCGTACCTGCGACCGGAAGTGCCGCGCACGTGCGCGCGCAACAGGATGTTTGAAAACGCGCCGGACGCGGCGCTGCGATCGCGAATCTTATGCGTTCGCGGCGGCCGTTACACCGGCTTCGATCTGGATTTATTAATCTGGACTAGGTTTAGACCTAGCCCAAATATAATCCATAATTTTGATAGTAGTATCAAAATTAAGTTACAGAGCCTCTATTAGTAACAACATTTCTCTTTCATGTTAAACTAGCGGCTGCCCGCGACTTCGTACTCGTGGATCCCTTTTTACCCCCTTAGGGGTGGAGTTTCGTAAAATCCTTTCTTAGCGGATGCCTACGTCATAACATCTAGTCCAGTGGTTTGGGCTGTGAGTTGATAGATCACTATATCAGTCAGTCAGTCACCTTATCGACCGCTCGCTAAAGATTCTTAAACCCTTTGTATGAGAGCCAAGTTATTTTATCATTGTTGTTCATGTCGGTACTTTTGCATTTCCACTTATCTTATTCGCTGGCTTAGGCTTAGGCTTGCTATCCTAATATAATTCATACAAATTAAGTTTTCACCGATGATTTAGCCCTAGGTCACGGAAGGACACGTGAAGGACAACGTTAGTAGGATCTTTCAAGCTTGTATAAGTTCGTCCTAAAGAAGTTTGACTAAACATGAAAGTTCGTGTAATTCGCAGCAGTGTGAATGCAGGCTCATTGCGGTGAGTTTATTGTCGCAAGTAATGCAGTCGTGTAAACACGCCGTTTATTGGCGCCAACAGAGGCTAATTGGGGCCATTGTTTGCTTTACGGCTAATTTACTTGCGGTCAGATTGAGGTTTGATTTCACAGTTTCATTGAAACAACGGTCGCTTCATAAGACGAATGTGACGACAAAGTACCTATTTGATACTAAGGCTGAGTTGCAACAACTACTTTGACTGTAACTATAACGATAACCGGTTTTGGTGTATGGAGTTTGACAGATTTTTGACGTTTGTCAAAGTTAAAGTAAGGGTTTCACCCAGCCTAAGAAGATCTTATCCCACCAAAAACATTCTCACGTATAATGTTGACAATATGAGCCGTTTGCTCGCACTGTCAAAAAGTTTTCAGATCTCATGTAGAGCCAAGCTTCTAACTCTTCACGCCCTAACTCTACAAGTTCATGACGAGCTAGTTCTTTAGGCAGAGTACATGGTTTCATGGTACATACTCGTACCTATATATTTTCTTAAATTATTGTGGTTTTAAGCTTTTGTTAAATGAAGGTCGCAAAAATATTATGTAACTAGTGTCCTATTATACTTTACTAGTACTAGCACAGAATAAGTACTACGAGTAGTACTTCGGTACTAGGTGTAAATGAATTTGTGAAAGAACTACAAACATGGCTATCTATGATCAGTTCATCTTGCATCCCCCTGTATGTCCATAGAGCTCTGTTTAGAAATATTCGTGTAAGCGCGCGCCATCTGGCGTGTAGTTATGTAATGTGTCTCGCCGCGTGTAAACAAGCGAGATCATTGTTTGACTGTACAAAAATAATAATAAATTAAACTATATTAAGAAACCTCTAAAATAGATTTAAAAATGTTGAAAAGATTTGATTACTGTTTTATTTATTCATACAAAAACATTTACTCTCTTCATCTATTTTTAGCAAGCTTCAAAACGTCCTACAGAAATTACAAGTACCTATACTCTACGCACTTACTTACTTAGGTACTCACATATTACATGACCGATGCTATTTTTAGTTTACGAGTATTGATAAATGAGTTTTTAATTTCTTCAACCCATGTGTAAAATAACTTCTAACCCCATAACTATTTATAAAACACCGTAAAAACTACCCCGTTCAATTATCAAATAAATCACTTCCCACTGAGACGATGAAAAGTGTATTTTTAACAGGGTGATAGGTTTTTTACGGTGTTTTATTTAAGGAAAATCCTTGTATCCCACCTTATACATTGTATATTCACCTTTAACTACAACTTTTCCATCTTGGTGACTAGCTCAAAACTCGATTCAATTTAAAGCTCAAATGCTTTTGATTGTTTGAAGTTCAATATTGAGACCAATCACAAGGCAGAATCTATGACTGATTTTTTTCTCAATTGAATCAAGCAATGAGCGTATTTTATAAAACCGACTTAAGTAGTAATCTTTTCGGTAAAGCAACTAGTCCACTTCTTACCCCCTTTAAAGAACGATCGATATCCAACCCATACAATCAGAAAATCTTAAGAACATTTACAGAAATCAATATGACAGTAAAATTAACGTTTTGTTGGTGAACAGTGTTCTAAATATACTAGTTATTAATTTAATTCATAAGATACAATTTGAACCCCATTTATTTTTAGCCCCCTCAATGTAACACCCCATTGGGTTATCGTTGTAAATAAAACGTATCAGTGCGTTGAAAGGGGTATTTTTAGGCGCATAACAATAAAATAAAAAGCTGTGTATCCATTTTCGAAGCGGCCAGGTTAGCCCTTCCACGTATGATGAACGAGCGACTAGCACGTGCATATAGGTAGGGTTGTGAAAATTCATTTAGGAAATAAACATTTGATACTGGTCTTTTTCGTGAAACCGTAACGGTTTGAAAAGGTCAGTAGGTTGCAAATTAAACATAATCGTTTGTTTCAGCCTATTCACTGCGTCTAAATAAATTTTATTTTTGAAATTTTAGCGGGCTCTATTATTTTTGGAAAAATGCCTTGATTTAGGAAAGTTCTACTTACAGCATCATTATTCAGTTGCGACATTGTTCTGGCATAAGGTCTTATAGTTTGGGTTAGCATACGATTCAGAAAGGAAAAGTTTTCGTGTTAATCGTTGGCTAGGTACCGTATTGGCATCTGCGCAAATATGGTGCAACGTCCATAAATCACGATTTCCACTTTCCACTAAATGGACAGGCCCCAAGCTTGCCAAAAACTAATGTAAGAGTTGGATGCCTACTAGGAAAACTACGCACAATAAATTAATCTTGCTCTTAGTGAGTGAAATATGAACTGTATGCCCTAGGCAATTGGTCCTGCAGGGCTAGGGTGCATGCACCGTGATAAAATTTTATCGATGATTCTAAACGGAAAATGTTTAGGCTTATCGCGTAAAATCTATAAAATGGCACGATAAAAGCTTATCGCGGCGGCGCGCATCCTAGGCCTACTGACTGGCCTTAAAAATATCTAAATTAGAAAACTCTACGAGCTAATGACGTCACTAATTGCTGAAACTTCTTTCTGACTAGTGTGGCAGCCCTGCACGTTTAAAAAATACTTGTACACTAAACGGAAGGTGGGTGTTTCTGAAGTCTCTCTCTATCCTAAGCTGCATTCATATTTATAGTCGCTCATAAAAGGTTATTGCTGTGTTCGAAAACACGCTCTTTGAGTAACTGTTGATATTTCTTATAATAATTACTATTAAAACATTACGTAACATAAATAATGGAAAACAACGCTATCCAATTAATTAGTAAATCGTGGGATACATTTTTAGTGGTAGTGTCAGAATTTCTTGTTGATGTTGTGAAAGTTTTCTTTTTTTTTTATGCATAACAAGGCAGGTATTTGACCACAATCGCACCGATGTTAAGTGGGATGCAGTCTAGGATGCCATATATAAAGTAGAAGCTTGCATGTTTTTTTTTCTTTCAGTCATTGTTTCTCACCAAATGCAATGATTTTATATGCCTATCCTGGAGTGTGACAAAAATAATGCCAATTAACAAATACACAGCAAATGAATCTTTTAAATGACTTTAGACGGACCCAACAGTGCTGAATTCACGAATATATTAAGACGGTTTTTTTGTTATTTGGAATAATACACAATCACATAATATTTTTTGACTTGGTTAAGTAGTTTTAATGCAGTTTTCCCTATCATGAATTAGTTTTCTTTCTCCAATCTACGAGACTGCAACTATTACTAACAGTTGCATAGTAACGGTTTGGTTGCGCGCGCGCACATTAAAAGGAACACGATACGGAGATTATTTATGAAGGCACCCTTTCGGAATCAAACCTGGATGTTTTATATGCGTGTTTATTTTACGTTAATTTTATACGGTGCCAACGACCGGAGAAAATTATTTTTACGAGCAATGCAGAAAACGGTTTTGGGGGTATTGGGATATAGGTTGTAATGTTTTTATGTTTTTTTTATTACAAAAATATTTTTTAATTTTTAAAATTCAATCCTTTTCAAGGCTAGAGTGAATAGGCACTTACAGGGCAGATATGTACCATCCTAGACTGCATCTCACTTAGCACCAGGTGCGATTGCGGTCAAATACCTGCCTTGTCTAGCATAAAAAAAAATACAGTCAAAGCAGTCAAATGTTTTGAAATACAAAAGTAACGTTTATTTGGTTACACATTATACTGAGATAACTTTAAGATAAGAAAGTACTTTCTCACTTAAAAGCCAATCCATTTATTATTTAATACCATCGACTAATTACCGTTTTGTTTCAACCTATTTGATTAATACAAATAATTTTTTGAACTAAGTACCTAGAAGTTTATTTTATCTTTTGACCAATCAGAATATTTGCTAACTGAAAAGAAATTTTAGGCTATTGCAAATCCGTTAATCCTTAATCAATACTAAACAAACGGAACTTCATTAATCACAAGAATTCCCGGAATTTCGAAATAGATCTCAACCCTATTAGAAGATGAAGTTTGTGAAATTTTACCAGTAAATCTATCTTGGCAGGGTATTAAAGGGAATGCCTTCTGACGTTTATGACTTTTCACGCACCCTGTATTTCAGAAATTACAACGCAACGAACGCATTACGTTTCGAATTTTATTGGCCATGCAACTGAGAGGGTCTATTTTTAGTCGCCTGCAGATGTTCATGAAGAATTTTAGCAAATATCTACAATATTCCAGGCACGCATGGAGAACTTAGTTCGTCCATGGTCCAGTCGTTTTGATGCAGTCTGTAGTGTTTGTTTTTTAATCTGTTTACTGATCACAGTAATGAATATGTAAAATGTGTACCTAAAAAGTTTTTTCAACTTTCTTTTTCCTTATAAAATATTAATGTAATGAATTTTGATTGTTCCAGAAACTAATGGATCGAAATAAGAGGAGTTGAGCGTTGGAAACATGACGCGCACCGCCATTACGTTTTGGCGCGAAATGCCAATCGCTGTCACTTTTGTTTTGCTGGCGGCCGCGTGCGTGTCGGCAGCCAGGGTCATTGTCGTTGGTAAGTAAAATTTTGAGTAAACCAACTAAAGTAATATCAGGCCTCCGTCACTCGCCTATGCCGGCCGAGATAATTACCTACAGCGCGCGACAACTTCAAGTTGCAAATCAGTCAAGGCCGCCACGCGCCGTGACGCGCCTGTGAGCACACGCGTATTTCTATGTACACGCTCGGTCGATTATCGTCGCAATCAAGGTTTATTGTTCCAACAGCACTGTTATTCTTCTTTAATGGAAAATCGTAACATTTAAGAATAATAATTAACTGTAGTAATTTAAATAATTAAAAAAAACTACACTTTAAATAATTTTGAAATACTTATGACAAAAAACTGTAGCAAAAAAATTATTTAGCTAATAAAAACATTAACTTTACTTCACCGTGTCTATTTTCTGATACTACACCTTTTAAAACTGTGTGTCCAATTTCGAATTATCGCATCACTGAAGTTTATTAATAGGTACTTTAGATATGGTACGATTATAAAAAAACCACTAGATTAAAGTTAACCAATCGTAAATACAATAAATGCTTCTTAAAATTAAGTTTTTATTTATTTTAATTTGCTTATTCAACCCTGACGCTTGAGCTGTGAGGTAGATCAATTCTGAACACAAAAAAATTGCGGTCTTGTGAGCGTAGTGTAAGGTGCGATTTCGAATGCACCATGTGCGTTGGATATTTTGCATTATTATTATTACCGTTAAAATGTCGGCATCTGATCCTACACAAAGGAGTGCAATTTCTGTTGCTACTATTATGTATTCTGTGGTAATATGCTAAAGTTCTGCCTTATTTTAATAAATGCCGCCTTTTTCACCGTGAAAAATAAAATCCTAGGGCTTCTCAATTCAGTCTTTCTACACTTTTTTACTAAACAACGGTAACAAAAGAGAGTGGTAGAGTTTCTCACATTTTACACATACCATGAAATAATCTTAAACCCAACGACAAAAAACGTTATGAAATGCTTGAACTCCGAATCTAATTGACCGTTTCCCTTTAATGTAATAACGTCATAAGCGAATCAACTCCGTACCAGGAGAGCAGCCATTGCAGGACGTATGAAATAGGACGGGACGACCAATGCACGCTGACCCACTGTGTTGCCAGGTGTCCCAGTTCGCATGAGTTGTGCCAGATTTTTAAAATCTGAGGGCCTTAGTCGATTGTTTTCTAGGAATTTAGTCTACACGTTTATAGATTAGTTAGATATCTGAAAATCGTGTCTTAGGGTGTGCAAGTGACCACCCCAAAATAGTATACAAGGAAAAATGATCGAGAAAAATCCTAAAGCGGGGGGTCATACGCTATTATTTTTCTAAAATGGTAGGTAGATATGAAACAGTATTTCGTTAAAAAATCCTCTAATGTGGTTATTTAACACTTCTTTTTTTAAATATTTCATCGTTGATCGAGTATCGAGTGATTTGCTCGTATTTGTATCTGGCAACACTTGACCAAATTAGATTGTCACAGAAAGAAAAGAGAGGGGTCTGATTAGACCGGCCGCGATAATCGTCGGGCATCCGGCGCGTAATGAGCACCAAATGAGGGGGTTGATGCTCCAATCGATTTGTCCCGTGAACTCATAACGCTTTCCGCCGGGTTTTTATTTCTGTGATAATTTGGTGGCATCATGTGATGCCGTGGTTTAATTAGATTTATTGTGAGTAGCATTTGTTTCATTGTCACTGAACTTGAACTTTTGACATTGAAGAAAGCTGTAGACGGACGCTCATGTCTGTCATTTAAACCAATAGAACTTTCCTGATTGACCTGAAACAAAAGAAGGTGAAGAAGAAATTGCTTGGCGAAGAAATAAGGCCGGCAATTGACGCCTACTTGTAATCTCTAGTGATGTAATAGCTTCATTTATACCAATTTGAGTGAATCAAAACCAGGTCGCTGAGGCAATCTGTGTTTTAGAAGTCTTTCTTTGAAATACCTACTTATCTAATTCAATAGTACATAGGTAGATAGTAAGTAACATGATTGTAAGGCCCAGAACAGACGGTGAAACGCAACTGCAACGAAACTGCAACCGCTAGTTACTTTTGAGTTGCATCTAAGTTTCTGCCATAGCGTCCGTTGAGAGACCACACATGACGCGATCAGTTTGAAACTTTCAGTTTCAGTTTCAGTCATCAGAATCATCAGAAAGTTGCAGTTTCGTTGCAGTTGCGTTTCACCGTCTGTTCTGGGCCTAAATGCAACCGCGAACTTCGTCAAAATTTGTAACTAACCACATCAAGTCAACTATAACAATGAGAATGTTTACATCAAAAGCAAAAATACATATTATTATGATATTGCAATTCTCATCATATTCTAATATTTCGCTGCGAATGACAAATGTGCAGAAGAAATCATTTCCGATTGCCAAAACATCGATATCACTCATCCGATTTCGACATATCGATTAGTATTCAACGTCTGATTTCCGATTAAAAATTCAAGTAGCCGCTATCGCGTCGTGGATTTTCGTTAATGTGGATGTTATTGGAATACGAAATTTATTATTTTTGGTATAAAAAGACTATATAAATTCTGCGAGTGTAGATTTTGCCCATTGTTCGCGTTTCACCAAAAATTTTTGGTCGCTACATATCCCAATGACTACTAAATCATCTAATGCGCATCCTTGATAGGGGTTCTTGCGTCTTCCTTTACGGATTGTTTGATTTTAAGTATTTCCTCACTAGCTGAAGGTCTTTGTGTAGATAATTATGGAACTTGCTAGAGTAGTCATTTTATATTGTCTAATGTACCTTCTTTGTCTTTGTTTGTGGTACTTTTGTAGAATAAAATATTTTGTATGAAAACGTACTTACAGGATCCTATACTGTTTATGTTCGGATTCTAAAACGTTCATGAAAATGAGTTGTAGAGATATGTGCAGATATTTAATTTCTTGCTGTTACTTTTTTATGAACCACAAACGGAGATGCATCAACTGCAGTAAGCCACCGGTCGCTTGACGTTCTCATGGCCGGTCCTTTCCTTTCTTTTCAATGGCTTTTAGACCATAATCACATAATGTGTTTATGACGTAGTAACACTTGTATTATTTATGTTCGTTGTAATTTAAGGCGATAGGTGAGGCAAAACTGCAAAATAGACCTCTCTTTGAATCCCTACTCCTCCTAAATGGATGATCCAAACAATAAAAAAAAATATGTGTGAGATGTATAATATCTTAAACTAAAAAATTGTTGTTCGTTTTTTTTGTTACAACTATTAGTTTTGACAGGAAAAATTCTTAACTTTCTTCTAATTTCACCAAAGAAATTTCCTACTACTCCTAAACGGCTGGTGCGATTTTAATGATTCTTTCACCAAATGATAGAGANTTTGAAACACAAAATAAGCATCGCAATTTTTTTCGATCTGCGTAAATTAAAATCGAGTTAACATTCCCGTAGGCAGTTATGTTAGAATTGGCAGCGCTTCGCATCTGTATTCTGAGCGCACTTTGGTATCGGGCAGAAGCGCGGGCGCGCGGCGAGAGGCGCGTTGTCTCGCTCTAATGCTCAAGGTCGTTCGGCCATGTAATCGCCTTAAATGGTGCTTGGGCACGTCGCCAGGTACAGGTCATAAGTTAATAAAACAAGTCTTAAATGAACATGAACACAGATGGCGTTTCGATCTGAAAACATTCAAGAAAAAACCGAAAAACAGACTGTCATGAAATGTTACTCATTAATTTCTAAACGTTATTACTAAATATTATTAAGTTTATTCTAGAGTCCTCCTGAACCAGGAAAGATGTCTTGTATGTGGTGAATTTGTAATGATTATGATTTTTCTTAAAAACTTTCAACTTGTTGGTTGGTATGCAACGGGGCGTCTTAGCTAGCTCAGTCTGACACCCCGCTGTTTAGTACTAAGTCCCAGTTCGCCTTCTGCGATGAGGGATGTGTACCTATCCAGGATGCCTACAGGGATATTTGACCAAGGAAACGCACAATCAATAACACAATGGCACTTTATAATCTGGGTTCCACAATGGTTTACTTATTCTAGTTTCACTGACTCTAAATTACTATCGTTTAATAATGAGCAAGTTTACAATACTTTACAAGTTATATCACAATATACTAATCTATTACCACGAGAAGAATAGCGACGCGCCCGGTTCGCGTCCCGAGACTAGTTTACGTATCCGCGAGAGGGGCGGCGCCCTGTGCGAGGTTTAGCGAGTGTTAGTTTGGATACTTATAACTAGGGGGGTAGGACGTGGTTCAATAGCTCGAGCCAGAGACCAAAGTCCTCTGATGAGTATGATACCACTGGGAAAGGGCGTCGGACCTACGTGGCGAGGGGGTATGAAGTTCAGGAAGGGTGGCAGCGGGATTGCTACCGCAGGTCGGGAATGAGTATCACATGCACTACTCGGTGAGGACGAGAACCGAAAGGCTATCAACGATAGAACGTCTCGAATCGACAATAGGCTAGTTGCCTAAAAAAATTTTTTTAGTCCGTAATGTTTAATATCAAAAAATATTGGACACGTATATTTTTATTTGTCAATCTAACAAATAATTACATAGTTATGGTGCGTTGAAGTTGCGCACGACGTCACAACGTGCGGCATTTTTAAGCAAGCGTTGACGTCACGGGCCTCTTCTTATGAACTTTGGGGCGCTTTATCTCTTTAAATTTTCATTAGTTTGAAAAAGTGAAAAATACGTGTAGAGTATTTTTTGATAAGTTAACTGACGGACTAATTAAAACTCTTGCTTTTTGACCCAGGCAACATCCCCATTANATAATGAGCAAGTTTACAATACTTTACAAGTTATATCACAATATACTAATCTATTACCACGAGAAGAATAGCGACGCGCCCGGTTCGCGTCCCGAGACTAGTTTACGTATCCGCGAGAGGGGCGGCGCCCTGTGCGAGGTTTAGCGAGTGTTAGTTTGGATACTTATAACTAGGGGGGTAGGACGTGGTTCAATAGCTCGAGCCAGAGACCAAAGTCCTCTGATGAGTATGATACCACTGGGAAAGGGCGTCGGACCTACGTGGCGAGGGGGTATGAAGTTCAGGAAGGGTGGCAGCGGGATTGCTACCGCAGGTCGGGAATGAGTATCACATGCACTACTCGGTGAGGACGAGAACCGAAAGGCTATCAACGATAGAACGTCTCGAATCGACAATTAGATCACCTGACCGAGTTAACGAGGTATCGAATCAAGCCAGAGTCGAACAGTTAGGGTTAGTGGGAACAATGTGGATAGCTATTCGCTAGGGACTCTGTGCAATGCAGCCGAGGGAACAATAGACGCGCGCGCGAACGTCTGACTGTTGCAATGGCTCCCGAGCGAATGCTCGGCGCCCGCGGTCGCCGCCGTCTCATATATTAGCTCGGTCCGTGCGGCGTGCGGCCGCGCAGCCGTAGGGTTGTCAAAATCTCCGTGCTCGGTGCTAGGGCTGTCGATGCGTCGCGGGGCGCGTCACAGGTATAGTCAGTGTCATAATACTCCGTGACACCTAAAGTACGTAAAAAGTTCTATTGGAATATGGTTGTGTTGTCATCTTTTGGGGCACTTAGGGTATCAGTGTCACGAAATAGTTGACGCTGACTGTAAATATTATTATCATTTTTGCTATCAAGAAAATAAGTTTTATCAAGAACAAGTATTTGTGTAGACGACTCTACCATATCCCTGTTGTTTGCAAAAGTCCTAAACTAACACTAACATCTTTAAGGACTTTCTGTCAATATGATTTACTATCTTACTTATCTAAATATTGCATTTTGAACTTTTTACAGTGTTTTGATACATTTTTGAGTTATCAAAGGAAGCATTCATAGCGTGGGTGGTTTGTTACCGCTGATAATAATTTGCATTAATATCCAAAATGATAATATCATTCATAATCCAAATATTAACAGGATTTTCAAGAGATAAATTTTGTCGGTTTTTGTTACTCACGGGAAGAGATTAATTTTGCCTGTTTTATTTAGAATCGTGTTAGGTATTTGGGCATTTGCAGCTTCTTGTAAACTGTGTCTACATTAATCATTAGGTACCTAGTTAGACTTATCTCACTGAACGATTTCTAATTGAAAACTTTTTAGTTTTCTATTTTGATTTAGTTAAAATTTTATTAATAGGTATTATTTGAAAAAATATATCGAGCATACAATTATCTACTTCACAATTAACATAAGTGCAAAGTTTAAAAGTGATGCGACGATGACAACATTAGACTCTACGCAATACCTGCAAACACTTCAGCCTTGCAAATGTAACCTTTTCCTATCATCTTCTTAGGCGTTCATCATCATCATCATTTCAGCCACAGGACGTCCACTGCTGAACATAGGCTTCCCCCAATGACTTCCACATCGCACGGTTGGTAGCGGCCTGCATCCAGCGCCTTCCTGCTACCATTATCAGGTTGTCGGTCCACCTTGTGGGTGGACGTCACATGCTGCGTTTTCCGGTACGCGGCCTCCATTCCAGAACCTTGCTGCCCCATCGGCCGTCAGTTCTGCGTACTATGTGCCCTGCCCACTGCCACTTCAGCTTGCTTAGGCGTTATATATTAGTAAAACATCAAATAGGGTAAACCCGCCATCGTAAGCTCCCATAGACAGCAGCGCCCTCTGCATACCAAGTTCGCGCGGCGGAAGTCGGCGCCTTTGCGCGCGCGCATCCTTCGCCCCCACCGGAGGCAGGGCTAGCTTAGAATAATGCGCCATTTTTTTTATCTAATTCATATTTATCTGGTTTTATATTAGAAAAAACATTTCACATAGTTACAACGAAAGTACTTGACATACAAACAATATAATTTAGAAGCCAACACTAAAATTTAGGAAATACCCATAAAAATGGTGGAAATTGATGTCTTTAAAACTTATTCATGTATTTAGGACACCATTTAGGACGAGCTGTGATAGGCACTTAGACTTTAAGCAGCATCATCTTAGAATATTTACCGTCTTTCAACGTTTGACAATGATAATACTGTCCGCTGAGGTATCCAGGAGTTACAAGGGACTCTCTGGCATCCTAAATCACCTGCAGGTTTTTGCATGCCCTCTGAACCTCACATACTGCTCAGATACCCAGTGATAAGTATGCATTCAATGCCATTTATTCACAAGTAAGCTGTGTAGTGTCGTGAGTTTATTAAAAAGTATCCTTGCATAGATGACAATCGCAGCCCTAGTTGCGGGAACTGCGCGGGCGCAGAAGTCGTGATCCGAGGATCCGCATTGTCATTTGCATTCAAGTTGTAGTCCAGTCATTATAGTAAGTTCACCTCGGAATTCGAGATACCCAGCTGTAAGTCTGTAAATACGTGTATATTGACACCCTAAAAGTTGTCTCAAAACCTACATATGGTAGGGTGTAAGCAACTATTAAATTTCAAGGTCAACGGTCACAAAAATCGTTTTTTTGCGCTTTTTTTAGAAATATCTCATTTCCTGTGGGTTTTTTGCTATTTGTATTTATTATCAATATTGTAGAATACTAAATTCTCTACAAATTTTGTTTAAAAACTTTTTTTATACGGTGAACCGTTTTCGAGATAGAGGGCGGAGAGCGCGCGGTCACTGCATCACTTCAGGTCTACTTAAGCGGTTTAGATTTTTCATACAAAAGGATTTTCCCGCTAATTCCTGTGGGAATTTCGGTAATTACTTGTTGTAAATAAGCTTTAAGTTTACTAAGGTACCTACATGCCAAATTTCAAGCGTCTAACTTCCGTTAAGCGTTTAGATTTTTCATACAAAAGGATTTTCCCGCTAATTCCTGTTCCCGTGGGAATTCCTAAGTAAACTATAACCTGCCCAGGTGTATGAAGAATAATTGTACCAAGTTTCGTTAAAATCCGTCGAGTAGTTTTTGTTTCTATAAGGAACATACAGACGGACAGAATTCTATACATGAAATATATTTTCAAAATAACTATCAGGGGGTGATTAGTGATCGATACTGATGCCAAAAATGCAATCAGTAAAATTTTTGTCTGTCTGTCTGTCCGTCTGTATGTTCCTTATAGAAACAAAAACTACTCGACGGATTTTAACGAAACTTGGTACAATTATTCTTCATACACCTGGGCAGGTTATAGTTTACTTAGGAATTCCCACGGGAACAGGAATTAGCGGGAAAATCCTTTTGTATGAAAAATCTAAACGCTTAACGGAAGTTAGACGCTTGAAATTTGGCATGTAGGTACCTTAGTAAACTTAAAGCTTATTTACAACAAGTAATTACCGAAATTCCCACGGGAATTAGCGGGAAAATCCTTTTGTATGAAAAACCTAAACCGCTTAAGTTGACCTGAAGTGATGCAGTGACCGCGCGCTCTCCGCCCTCTATCTCGAAAACGGTTCACCGTATAAAAAAATTTTTTAAACAAAATTTGTAGAGAATTTAGTATTCTACAATATTGATAATAAATACAAATAGCAAAAAACCCATAGGAAATGAGATATTTCCAAAAAAAGCGCAAAAAACCGATTTTTGTGACCTTTGACCTTAAAATTTAATAGTTGCTTACACCCTACCATATGTAGGTTTTGAGACAACTTTTAGGGTGTCAATATACAAGTATTTACAGACTTACAGCTGGGTATCTCTAATTCCGAGATTCTTACCTAATTTAAGCTTAAATGACTGGACTATTGATAGCTTTCGCTTACCACGTTCAGTTGGCGTCAGATTTCGCTTTTATATGGCAGTATTATTGCAGTTTACATGGTAGGTAGGGTTAGTAAAGATCAATTTTTGTTTACTTTCTAGAGCCATTACTACTTTAATAAAACATTTGCCTACATCCAGTAACATAAGAATTAAAAAAATGTTGTGATAGGGAGTAGTTACAGTAGATGTAGTAGTAGTACCTAGTTGGAAACGAAAAAGTCTATGAGCCTAATATTATGAGAAATAGTTATCATTATCATGTTAAATGAAATATTACTAATCTCATAGGTACACATTTAAATACAGAAATACCTACACATTTCCAGCAGCTAATCAAAACTACAGAAACGTACAAGAAGTGGAATTCTTACAAAAACTGTTTAATACAATTTTATGTCGTGTCTGTCACGACACCCACCGCAGTTGATGGCTTTCCTAGAAACGGATAATCAAGCGACATGGCTCTACCATAAAAGAATTGAAAACAAACAGATATACCACCATGGATACATAAAGTCACGAAATGAAGTTCCTAAGTGGAGATGATGCTTAAAACGCCGTAAAAATTTTACTATTCGAATGGAGATAAATAGTTTTTCGGCTGAGTGATACAATAAAATGTTTACAGCGAGGAAAATAGACAAGAATCCGGTTGCGCCGGCGCAATGTGGAACTGTCTCGGTTGCACAATGATTCGGGAATTTTTGATGGTTATACATTTGTTGCTGGAGATACTATGTAGACCGTGACATCATGCAATCCAGTTAATTTAGGATCTTAAGTTCATAAGCAGTTAAATTCAAGGTTTTAGATAATTAATTTTTTTTTCTGTTTAGTCTAATTTGTATTATTTTTGTCTGAGAAATGTCTAGTGATCAATGTAGACAATTCAAACAGCTCTAACGTTCTGTGATGGATTTTGCGGCAAACAAGTAAGAATCGACGCGTGCGCAACCTATCGCGAATTTTGTCAAATTGCACGTAAAATGTCGAATGCCAATGCTGCTCGTAAATAACGTTTATTTTCTCTTCTAACAACCTTACACTGTACACAATAATGCTCTTAAGTTCCTAAGCTTTAAAGAATACATTCCTGTGCTTGCAGATGAAATTAAAGGTTTACGTCAAAACGAACATTCAGATTAAGCACGTTGTTAGTAGATAATTACGTGTTTGTTTATTGATTTCTTGCATATGCTAATGAGGTATTATTTACTTGAGTATGTTATAAAAATCCTAGCAAGCACCTAAGCTGCAAGGTAAAAAAGTTTTCAGTGAAATAAATAAAAACAATCAGTAATACGAATGAGTTTAACAATATTTTCCTTTCTGTGCAATTTGAATTTTATGCAATTTAAATGCTGCGGAACCGTATGCATAATGAACATTTTGAAAAGGTTAATAATATTTTAATACAGTATCCATATAAATTGTGGACAGGCAGGTGGTCGTTTAATTCACTTATGCTAGTTTAACTAGTACAAGTAATTGTCCTGGCCAACATTTATCAATTTACTGGTCCATTATCTATAGATACTCGTATTATTCCACACCTTTGCCCTATTGTTTGGTATCACCTGTGGTAGATCGACATCACTTTGCTGTGAAAAAAGTGGTGCGACCAGCTACCAGCTGCAATTCAGCATGCTCTGAGAATATTATAACAGAGAAACAAAAGAAGGAAAAGGAAGAAGAAGACCTCTTTATTCCATTTGACATCGTGTGACAGATGATACTGTTACGACGTACTCCTCCTCACATGATTACCCAAATAGCTGATAACAAATCTAGATCTAATCTAGGAAAAGCAGTCATTTTCCACGCTCGTTGATCCCCCTCCATAGTCGGTCATCATCAGCGCAACTGATGGCCCCCATTAATAAGCCGGGGCTAAATTCGTCGCAATAAATCCACACCGTTTGACGCGATTTGCCACGACTTGAGACACCCTTTTTGTCGTTATAAATTTAATTATGAAGATAAAAATGAGAAATTATATTCTGAAATCAAAGATGATTTTAGATTCAGCGGAAAACGAGATAACGATCTCTTGGTAGAACAAATTAAGATTTATCTAATCATTAATAGCAAAAGAGTAAACCAAAATAGATTGAATTTTTAACCAAATTCCTGAAATGGAGGCGACGAACATGAAACGTGTGAGTTTATGTTACTATTTTTGTGAGCAATTCGTTTAGTATATTTCATCCGTGCATCTCCTTTATTTGTATAACATTAAAAGCTTTATTATTGAAAGTCTTTCACGCAGCACGCGTCGCGTTTGTCAGGCGGCGCGCGCGCATAAATATTTGCGTTGCGATGATACTGTGCGGTTCATTGCGCCGAGCTATTCGTGATCATAGGGAAAACTCCCTATTTACTGTTTAGCTAGTCTCGCGTTTTGTTTTTTGCTGTCAGCTGGATTTATGTCTTTATTAACGTCTGTGTAAACTGGCATTGCTCAGAAAATGTTGGAAATTCTAACCAATTTCAGACAAGTTATTCAATATGGTTTCGTAGAAATTGATTTTAGAACATATCTATAGGTATAATTAGGTACTTTCATACTCTGTCAGAAATTAATATCTCGTAGTAGTAGATAATTAAGATTATTGATGAAAGTGTTTGCTAATAACGTATTTTTAGAATTTGCCGCACTACTTACATCTATACTTATAATAAATCTGTAGAGAGGTCAATTCTGTACATGAAATATATTTTCAAAATAACTATCAGGGGGTGATTAGTGATCGACACTGATGCCAAGAATGCAATCAGTAAAATTTTTGTCTGTCTGTCTGTCTGTATGTTCCTTATAGAAACAAAAACTACTCGACGGATTTTAACGGAACTTGGTACAATTATTCTTCATACTCCTGGGCAGGTTATAGGATACTTAAGAATTCCCACGGGAACGGGCATTAGCGGGAAAATCCTTTTGTATGAAAAATCTAAACCGCTTAAGTTAGACGCTTGAAATTTGGCAAGCAGGTACCTTAGTAAACTTAAAGCTTAGTTATAACAGGATATTGCAAAATTCCTACGGGAACGGGAATTAGCGAGAAAAAACATTTGTATGAAAAATTCTAAGCCACGTAACATAGACGCTTGAACCTTAGTAAACTTAAAGCTTAGTTACAACAGGATATTGCAAAATTCCCACGGGAACTGGAATTAGCGGGAAATTCCTTTTGTATGACTGACTCACTGACATACCCACGCACAGCCTAAACGGCTAAACTTAGGCACTTGAAAATAAGGGGCGTAGCTTAGGTACCGTAGAGGTGCACTAAGAAAATAATTCCCGAAATTCCCACAGGAACAGGAATTACCGGGAAAATCCTTTTGTATGAAAAATCTAAACCGCTTAAGTTAGATGCTTGAAATTTGGCATGAAGGTCTCTCAGTAAACTTAAAGCTTAGTTACAACAGGATATTGCGAAATTTCAACGGGAACGGGAGTTAGCGGGAAAAATCATTTGTATGAAAAAATCTAAACCGCGTAAGATAGATGAAGGGGGTAAAATGGGATCCACGCGTACGAAGTCGCGGGCGGCCGCTAGTCATGAATATAATTGATGTTGACCGTTTAACATTAAACACTAAAGAGAGTTGTCAGTCATATCCACATCAAAGATCGGAAGATTCCTGGACTTTTACCGCTTAAACCTAATTTGGTGCGCACCCCCCAAAATGCACATTTGCAAAGGGCAAAACGGACTGTCAGCGTCCAGCCTGGATGACAAATTATTCTTAAACCTTAGCATGTGCTGCAGCATTTGATTCCTTTATCTTATCTCCAACGTCGTAAGCTTCAATATCGCTTGCGTTTTTAACTTTGGCAACTTTGTGTTAACTTTTTGAGGCGCGTGTTTCCATCATTTTACAGTCTGCTGCTATTCTAGGAATATTCCATGTATTTCGGTCTCAGGTGGCCAGATGTCGATGGTGGTTCGTTTTGCTTAAATTTCATACACACACGCGATTTGTCGTCTTATTCGTGTGTCTGGATTTATTAGCAGCATCGTCGTGTCGTTCTCTTGTTGCCTCTGAACTTGCTCCCAATTATGGTGCTATGACTAATTGCTGGATAAAACAGGGGTTCTTTGTGTCAGTGTGTTAGCCTTAATTGCGAATGCAAAATATACTCGAAAATTAATTACGTTTTCAGTTGATCTTCAAAATTATTAATACTTATTTCAAAGTTTTTGTTTAAGATTCGTCAAAAATATCTACAGATCTTCTTCTTTTCGTGTCGACAACAAACCTACACAGTGCCAGCCCAAAACTCCGGTCAGTAGCACTCATCAAATTAGAGTGCAGTTGCTTGGGCACTCAGGGCACGACATCAGGTGCTTCATCAACTTGGGAACAAAACCGCACCTGCACTCCATGTTTAAGCCATCCAAGAATCCCCACCTGACCAGATTGTCCTTACTACGGCCAACCTGCGTCCGAAGTATATTTAAAGACTTCCAGGTAAGCCAGGGGAGCTCATGTCCAGGTGGAGGACTCTCAGACACAGGGACAAAACGGCAGGGGAGATCAGCTCTCTGGCGCCATAACCTGCATCCATAATATCTACAGATAATGAATCCGTATACCAATTTAATCCATAAGGTACTGCACAAGGTACTATACTGAGCCTTCAACTTGAATTACGAGTATCATACGTTGAAATATCCTCAAAAAAAAAAAATACTGCGTTTTTAAATTAACAGCAACTTTTCTTCATACCTTGTCGCAATAACCGTCATCCCCAAACGATTGTTATTGTAAAAACGTTGTATTTACGAGGCAAATGAATAGTAAACATGCTGTATGACGCCAGGAGTAATGCGCGCGATCGGATCGGCGCGCGCGCAGCGGGCGGTGCGCACAAAGGCTCCAGCCATATTGGGATTTTTCTCACGAACACGTGGACGGACTTAGAGTTTAAAGTCTGATTTTAGAAATGCATTCAAGTTCAATGCATGCTGTTATGTTTAGATTGCGAATAAATAAGAGCGGAATTAAATTTGTTTATTTTAGCTGGGCATCTAAAGGTGTTGAAGATAGGAGAAATGTAGCGAATGTGTGGTATGTTTCACTGGTTTTGCTGTAAATAAGATCAACTTAACTTTTGATTAAGAATACATTTTGTAGATAACTAACAAGGCGCAGGATATAGGATATAGGGTCTTGATAATTAGAATGATTAGGTTCTATATCCTTATGCAAGGTTTTTTTTGAGATAACTAAACCAGTTCATATTTATAGCATTTTTTGTGCTTGTCAAAATAATATCTCACACAAAAAAAATTTACTACTATGTGTAATTTTAAAAATGAAGTCTTCAACTGTCTCCAGCTAAAAAACATGTGTCGCGTCCAAACCATTCGTTAGTCTGCAATATTTGTCGACCTTTAGATTTATAGCTGTCCCTTTTTTGCGTGTTTATTTTGGCAGAAGACACCGTGTCAAGTTGCGCAAAAACGGCTAACAAGCGATGGGAACGCGTGATTTTGTGTTAATGCAGTCTTTAAAAGTTTTTTAGCTTTTCAAACTATTTATTAAAATGACGGTCACAGAAAATATGTTGTGAAATAAAAATCTATGGATGCTTCTAGTTCTTAAACTCGTCATTCTGTTTTGAATACTTTGTGTTTTAAAAATTCTCGCATAAGAAACGTCACCAAGAAACTTGTTATTTTTTTATAAGATTCTTGTATGTTGTATTTTAAATAAATAGGATTCCGGTACCTACAGAACCTCCCGTTAAATGAATTACGAGTTCGATAAAGGAGGTAGATAAAGGGTAGCTGCCAACTTTTGTGCAAATATGTACAGTAAGTTAGCACCTTTGCAAGCCTAGAGATATCGCAGTAAATGTTTCTAATACACATCGCCAGGTTATCTTCAACTTTAGGGAACTCAAAAGGAAACATTTCGGCAACATTCCCTGCTCTGTTTTCAAAGACAACACGCTCGTGACGGGTCGCCTTACTGCACAAACAGTCTATGCCCGGGGGTTTATGGGATACATTTATTGGACAGCTCGAGTTTGATGTTCCGCTGAGATACGACAGGGAAAGTTGGCGAAAGTTGGACAATATTGAGTGCATCTAGAAACTTTGATATGGTTCGAAAATTTTAACAATACAACGTTTTAAAAAAAATCTAGAAAATAGTTAACTCTTTTGTCTGTTGCTTTTTCACGTTTAAGCCACTGCAACAATTTAGATTAAACCGGGTATCGAGATAGTTTGAGACACAGGAAAAACAAAGGATGATTTATATTCCATTCATAAACAGACTGAAATTCACATGAGTGAAGCTGCAAGAAAAAGCTAGTTACAAATATGAGAAAAAGAAGAAGCCTATTTTGTTAATAAGACACAAAATCGACAACAAACAACATAGCTGAAATATTATTACAAACACTCAGTAAATCACATTAATCCCAAATCCACTGCGACTGAGATTTATTCACAAAAAATCAATCAAATAACACTTCAGTCATCGTGCAAGACGGATTTGTGCCGGACTCGATGCGACGACCTCAGTGCAAGTGCAGACGGACAAAAACGCCAGACGCGTAAAAAGCCATAATACCTAATGCCTTTAAATGCTCTTAGATGTTTAGGTTCAATGCCTGGTAAAAAGTGTAATTAGGCTATACCTAGACTTTATGGATTCAGATGGAGCTTTACTTGTTGGTTGAGCTTTACCTGGTTCGAGTAGATTAGTGAAAATGTAGTATGAGTGTATTATCACAACTCTACAAGATACTATTCATTTCAAATTTTGTTGAAGTGTCAAAAGATAGACAACTGCTAATTTCGTCCTTTTAATTCTTACATTGATTAAAAAACTTGCAAAAAAAGCTATGTAGGTACAGGTACAGACTTTAATATAGTGAACTAGGCTTCCAAACGTTACTTTTTCACAAAATGCTTCTTCAAAAACAGACGTTTAACTCTTTCAAATACGAGTAGTCATGTATTTGCAAAGATCAAACAATTTTCTACACGCATACTGGTCATTATGAATATTTCGCACCCATTATATTACACCTCTATGCACCATTAGCGCGTACAGTTATGAACACAAATGATAGAGGTGTTTAATGAGTCTAACTCTTTGGATCCACTTCCGCTCGTTAGTGCATGATTGTACTTATGAGGTCTATTCTGCAAATCAGTTTTGTTCGATATGGTCGCCTATTAACCTACATTAAAAAGAAAAAGTAAATTGACGAATGTTTGTGAGAACATTACATTTAGGTCAAGATTTGTAAGGTAAATGGTTAAAAAGTGTTTAAAAGTCTCTAAGGTAGGGTAAAAAGATTACATGACATGTAGAGGCTCCTTAAGAGCAAAATGACGATTTGTAAGAACTATTTATTAGTCTAAACAAATAAAGAAATTTTGACTTTGACTTTGACTCTACATAAAAGTTTGTGAGTAGAGACAAGACTGTTTTTGAAAAGACATAGGTACGAGTATTTAATGAATCGAAGTTACATACCGATATAATATCTTACAGTTCGACTTACCTTGTGCTGTTCTAGCACAGTCGATCGGGACTATAAATACCTCCCCATCTACGCACACCTCCCTCGCCAGAGTTCAAGGGCGGCTCTGTTTACGCCCACCTCTGTACTGGGAGCCGTAAAGGTAACTAACTTACTGTTGTAATCATCGGGATGTTTCTTACTTACTTTTACTTGCATTGTCTAGGTTATGTTCAGTGCTTACGTCCGTATTCACAAACCATGCTTGCTTAAGTGAAACAGCAAATCGAACGCACAGCGTTGAATAGAGCTCTGTGATTGGTTCGTGTGTCACCCTGTGCGTCCATGCGCACTGTGAGACCTCATAGTAATGTTTGTGAATACGGGAGTTAGTCCCCGCAGACTACACTTTTGATTGGCCGATAGTTTGGTCGGTTTCCAATTTGTAGATATCATACTAAATTAAAAAAAAGTTTGTGGGGAGTCTGTATGGAGGTGTTTTTTGTATGAATTTTCAGATTTTTGACGTTTGTTAAAGTCAAAGTAAGATGGTGCAACCCAGCCTTAAATTCAATCAATGAAAAGCTCAAATGCATGCCGAAATGTGAATTGACTTTTTGGTTTCATTCTACATACAGAGGTCGTAGACACACATACTTATTCACACCTAAGACTATTACTCTCTTTTCACTACTTGACTACAATTATCTGCAAAATCATCGCAAAACCGTTGAAAAAGCACTTGTGATAATTTATTTCTTTCTGGCACTCCGTCCACTCAGACGCTGGCCGATGTTTGACTTGCTCTTCTCATGCTGTTTGTCATCGTGGCTACTATGTTTGCAGCCCAAATATATCAGCCAGATCATTTTGGTAGCACAAAAAAGCTCTACATTAAACACTAGTGGTCTTTTTTAAGAACCACCAAGAAATACCATGAATCTAAATATTATTTAAAAGTAACCGACATAGCTCGCAGAATTGCTAAAATCAAGTGGCAGTGGGCGGGGCACATAGCTCGTAGAGACGATGGCCGTTGGGGCAGGAAAGTTCTCGAGTGGCGACCACGGGCTGGAAAACGTAGCGTGGGCAGGCCTCCTACTAGGTGGACCGACGATCTGGTAAAGGTCGCGGGAAGAGCCTGGATGCGGGCAGCGCAGGACCGTTCATTGTGGAAAACCTTGGGGGAGGCCTTTGTCCAGCAGTGGACGTCATTTGGCTGAAACGAACGAAATATTATTTCATATTCTGGCGGAGTTTATAAGTAAAGAATTAAAGAAATCAGAAGCCACTTTCAAATATTTTTTTCTATTAATTCCTACTGTTTCCTCAAGGTTCTACAATACGAGTGCTGAATAGTAGTTATCTAAGTAATAGAGTAATCGTCTGAATTCCTGTCAAGTGTTTGCTACTTTCTTCAATCCAAAAAATAAGTTACATATATTATTTTGATCTCGTATCTTCCTTTGATAATATTTTAAACTCTTAATTTCAGTATGAGTTGTTTGTTCTTGTTGGGCACGCGAAGTGCAGCGGGTAAACGACAAATGAGGCAATGCGCATGACGCCAAACAATACTAAAAGCCATGTTAGACAAAACTAAATGCTCTCTATTTGGAGTGTTGTCTCGACTTTTTGTTGTTCGACAAGGAAAGAACGAAATAATGAGGTATTGGCGGAAAAATGTAGGTTCTTTGAGAGTTTTTTACTTATATAAGCGTATATTATTTTCTCTGAAAGGATGAGATTATAAATATTAAAATGGACTCAATAATGACCCCTATAAGATACCTGATTGATTTCATCAAAGTATGTTTTGTGCATTTTTTGTTCTTTTGCTAATTTCAGTAGTTCTATGACAAATGAATGCTTTATTTAGCGTTCTTTCAGCTTATAACGGTTCTGTTAGTAGCTGCTTTGCTATATTTCCCTCAACGATCTATAATAAGCGTGGATCCACTCAATCCGATGGTCGCAGCATGACTAAGCCGTCGCGGCGTCGTCTCGGGCCCGTCTCGCGCCCGCAAGGTCATGACGCATCACCACTCGAAAGTAGACCAAGTAATGAGAGCGGATACTGGATGCTTATTAGCTTACTACTTAAGTCTTATTACTGGCTTGAAACTCCCCCTATTTTCTCTGATTAATTTAGTTTAGGATTTAAGGACAGTTGAGCTATGCCTCAGGAATTCTACCTTCATTGAAGCAACTATAAGGAGTATGAAACCCTTAGCCCAGTTTAGCGAGACATTTTATGTACAGTCACGGAATGAAAAGGTTCGTCAGTTTTCAAATTGATTCCTTCAACGAATCGCGAGCACATAATTACCTTTTGAAACTATGTTACAGAATAATCTCGAGTTAGAGAAAATAATCTTTAACTGTTCGTCAGTAAAGTTCAAAATTATCCAGATCAAAGTTGTTTGACGATTTATCTTGTGTCAAGAAGATTATTATGATTGATAAACTAAAACCTTCTTGTTGGTTCAACCTGCCATTATTATTTCTATTAAATAAAAAAAACGATTGTCAATTGGTCAATGTCATCATTGCATTGCACTGATGGGATAGAAAAATAAACAAGCAAAACCTTATTTGTTAGCAAACGTCATATTTATTTAAATGTTAGCAGCACTGTTTCTTGGATTGCACTGTTGTTTTTTTTTTTTATGTGATAGGAGGCAAACGAGCAGACGGATCACCTGATGGTAAGTGATTACCGTCGCCCATAGACACCCGCAGACCCAGGGGCGTTACAGGTGCGTTGCCGGCCTTTAAGGTAAAGATACGCTCTCCTCTTGAAAGCTTGCAGGTCGTATCCGTCCGGAAACACCGCAGTCGACAGTCCATTCCACAGTTTGGTTGTACGGGGCAGGAAGTTTCTAGAGAAACGTACTGTTGTGGACTGCCAACCATGTTGGCAGGTTTGACTCTTACAGTACCTAGTGCAAGCGAAAACCGACACTAAGGTGACGAACCTTTTCATTCTGCGACTGTACAATGTAGGTACCTACGTGAGTACTTATAGCTTGACGTTTCGGCTGAGTTGCTACAGCCGTGGTCACAAGCAGACTGTAGAAACCTAAGGCAGGGTTGCACTATCTTACTTTAACTTTGACAAACGTCAAAAATCTGTCAAACTCAATACAAAAAACACCGGTTACCGTTATAGTTACTGTCAAAGTTAGGTGGTGCAACTCAGCCTTAGTCTTCAAGTAGGTGGTACCTATGTGTATATGTTAAAAACATGCAGGCATATCGTTAAGTAAGGCAACACCTTAGATTATAATTTATTTATAAGCAATCTGTGAATGTATGGTGTATGCTTTGTTGGTTGTCTTTAAATAAATAAAATCTTGAAACTTAAAAATTTACACTTTCATAAAACCGTCTCATAACCAAAGCTTGGTTATATTTTGTCAGCCTCTTCTGCTGACCGTACGTCTAGACAGTCCATTAGAGCTATCACAGCGTGTCACTGCGCTGACAGCCACCAGGGCGCGTCAACTGTCCACTCTGCTACCCACACTTACCGAATAACTGGACCAATCGTGAGGTGTAGCGTCAGCAGCAACTGTTTTACTAGGCATAAAAATATTATAGTTTTGAAACTGAAAAAAAAAATCTATTTCTTCGTGTCAGATGACTTTTAGAGTTTTTCTAACCGCTGAGCTACAGAAACGTTGGGAAAACCCGTTCATGTGTTTTACACTGTGGGTGTGTATTATTACATGATTATAGGAATAATGCAGCAGCTTCAGTGCAAAATGTTGATATCTAGTTATACAGAAAAACAGATTTAACCTTTCAGGAACACCCTGAAAAGGATTCTGAGAGTGTTCAAAAGGCAACGAAATAATAATATAAATAAATTGTCCATTTTATTTAATTAAAAACAAATCGTTTGTGGTTTCTTAAATAAAAAAAATAATAAAGATCTTGCACTAAATCAGGCTGACAGAACAAATCTTGCAGCGCTTACATTAAGTCATCAGAAATGAGATTAAACACGCGTTAATGTCACTCCCATTTCCATTAAACCGAGACAAAGGAATATCTGTCTCCATCTATAAGGGTGAAGACGCACCAACGAAGCTTTTTTTCCGAGTCACAAAGCCATAATATTCAGTTACCCTCCAACATAGTAAACAAACTAAAATATGTATTTCAGTTTATGATCAATCTGCTCTGATTTCCATCTTTAAGATATTAATTCTCAAGAGAAAAAGTTAAGACCACCACATTCTCACCACATACAACCCACCTAATATTTAAGTAAGTAAAAGTACATTTTTCAAACATAGGTACTACAATTTTCATACCTATACTTCTGTCAGACATTCTTCAGAACAGGCGCATCATATGCAATACCAGTAGGTTTCAACTCGTGCACTCAGTAGTGGAATTTTAGTCGCCTACGTCAAGTGTTTTCAGCATATCAATAATTGTAACTGCTATTCTTGTGAGTCAGTGCGCAGCCACGCGATGCGCGGGAGTGGCGGAAATACCTCATCTATGTATTACTTTACTGGATCTTACCACGTGCGGTTGGTTCTCGCCATATGCCGGAATGTTGTGGAACATCATCAAGTTCCTGTGGAACCCTGATAAGTTAAGTTTAGTGCGATTTTGTCAAGTGGGTGTTGAAGTGTAAGCGGTGCTATTGATGTGCCGTTAGTTGTTTTAACACTTTCATTGATGATTGTGATAAGGACTCGTCAGTCTAATGGGAAAAGCACTTCTCATCCGTTTTTCGTGCGTTCTTTATGGGACAAATCCCATCTCTCTTTCCAACCACTGCAACTTCTGTATAGCCAGGGTCTTCGTCTTAGCTCTATTTTCATAGAAATGTCCCAATTCCGGTGGCGTACGGCCGTGGCCAAATATAAGCGGTCGGAAGCCATTAGTCACGCCGCGGCTTCCTCTCGGATATCGGCGGCGACAACAAACAAACTTACCGTTACTCTTCTGTTTCCGAAGTGGATTCACATACTTCCAGTTGATAAGTTAATCTATTACTTACCTACGAAGAAACTAAATGAAAATAGCCTGAATATTCCTTGAACTTCCTTCAAAACCTCCCTCAGTCTCCCTGAAGAGGTTTTAGGTCTCCCTAATAAGTAACGCAATTTTCAGCAGTTTTCAGTTTTGTTTTGAGCATACTCGTACGGCGTACGTGATGCAAGTTCTACTCAAAATACATAGTAAATAAATAATTTACTATCTCTACATAGCTCTATATTCGATTTTAGGACAATCTACCATGCTAAACTCCAGCTAAGAATCAAGTAGGCCTATCCTACCTTCCTATAAGCTACACTACTTAAATCCATTTTCTAAATGGACTGTCATCTAAAAGCAAGCTCTATGTTTCAGCAGTCTCTACGTTTATCAAAATTATTTATTAGCCCTTTCAGAACATAAATCTGTGTAGATACTTTATTGCTTTTATTGACAAGAGATATTATTACGGAGCATTATATTGCAACTTTATTGTAAACACAAAGTTCCTACAAAACGCAAAAGTCTATTGATTGATACATAAAAAATTAGGCGATCTTGTTCCTGAAAGTAACCATGTCAAGCTACTTTTAGTTGTATTTTATTGTCAGCACATACCTATCTCTAATTTTAACTAAAAAAATTGCCATATTATATAAACAATACTTCCTAATATCGCGTATAGGCAAACAAGAAAGATAACAGATTTAAAAAGCGCACTTTTATTGTCTCCTTTATTAACTACTGCAATTAAAAATTACTGAAATAAAACATTCAATTAACTATCAAAGATAACTGAAATTAACAATCCTATCCAACAATCACTAATTACGTTTTATTGAGGCGATAATGCTTAGTTTTAATGGGTCGGGAGTCGAAACCCGATCCTTGTGCGGTGCTCCTACGGTCTATAGGCGTCCACTGCGCCGTGGAGACGTCTTACTATTTATTGTAATTGGTTCCTTTATATTTTGATAGCAAATTGAAGTTATTATATTGGAGTTAGAATGAAGCGGTCGTTTTTATGGAGTTACGTTTGATGTTATAAAAGCTTTTGATTTAATAGTTATCAAGTATGAGATTTGCGGTCTGTATGTTAAAGGTGCTTATTCTGTGGACTTTGAAAACAAAGTGAACTACGCCTTTTGCTCTATGGTCTCCTCTTGAAAACTTCTTTCCACACGGCCATAAGTTTCTAGTTTGGTATATGGATCAAAAACATAAAAGACTGTGTAAGGTCCCCTGTAAAGCATTTGAATTTGAAGCTGCAGTTATTATGTTTTTTGCAACGTTAAATAAGCTACATTATTCAGGTTAATGCGATGTTGTTCTATAAAAGCTTTATGATGTACAAACGATTATAACTCGCGTGGGATTCGCGTGGGCTGATTTTGATTTCAGAGAAAGCTCAATTTTCCTCATACACTTTTAGAAATTAGTTTGTTTTCTTTCAGTAGTTCAACTAATTTGTTTACGAAATTATATTTGTAAACTGTTTACGAATCGATTTCTTAGTTGTGTTCAGCAATTCTTAGAGATGTAGATATTCGTTCGTTTCAGGGATTTCCATAACGAACGGTCCTGCGTTGCCCGCATCCAGGTTCTTCCAGCAACCTTCATCAGATCGTCGAACCACCTAGTGGGGACCAACTATTATTAGGAAAAAGTACAATAGTTTATTTAACACTTGCATGAAAAGGGCTATGTGATTTTTCGATTAATGTGTCTTGGAAACGAACTCAAGACCCATCAATCATATTTTCAATTAGTTTGACCCATTCGCGATCGAACCTTAGACCTTCAATTCACTAAGAAGACCACGGAGGCGTCAATCTAGTGATCTTCTGAATCTAATAATAATCTAAGTACAATGTAACAGGAAAATGCGTTATTATTATACCGGGTGTCAGCAGCGCACGCGCCGGTAACGGCACGCTTGCGTCATAGCGCCAAACAATATGATAATCGCGCGTAATACAACCAATGGGCTTATAACGATGCATATGAATGCACGCTAAAAAGGACATGAATTACAAACGATGCAATAAGTCTCAATGCTAAAATCACGACAGTCTTAGCACAAGTATCAAAAACTCTATATGTGTTATAGAATGCTGTTTGTTTTCCTAACAATAAAAAAAAATAAAAAAACCCTACTTACAGAACATGACTATACTGTATTTGTCGAGAGATTTTCAGTGTTCTGATTTGAATTAAAAACTAATAGTTAAAGAGACATTATCCTCTCATTCAAAATATCCCCTTAAAAAGAGTTCAACGACTTAGTTTTGGAAAAATAATTTTCAGGATTAGCACTAAAACAGTACCTTCCAGATTTTTATTACTAATGCGTTTATTTAAAAAATGCAAATAACTTATGTACAGTGCGATTTAAATCATTTAATTTAACTGGTTAAATATGCTGCAAGGGTTCTGTTTAGTTGTGTAGTAGTTGAACTAACGAGATAACTACCAAGACGTAGTACGCGCAGGATACGTTACTTGCGCCGGTCTACGCAATTACGAACTCCATGCGCCGGCGCACGAGTTGCCGCTTTTTACGACGCGGGAAAACAAACGAAGTTGTTTTGCTTTCATGGGCCAATGAAAGGTGATCTTGAAAATGTCACAAGTAATAAATAACATGTTTTTTACTTCGTAACGAGGCCAAATAACAACGAATAATAACAAATGAATCTTCAGCACTGCACATGCCACCTATTTTCCCAAAACAGTGTTAGAGATAAAGTTATTGCGACTGAGATGTGTAAAAGCGCTGTATAAAAGCCTATTTTCAGTAAATAAATAACTTTCACGACTTTTAGGTATTACAAAGGTTAAGTATCTAATTCAACTGTCAATTTTAGTAAATTCTGTTTGAATAAATTAATTTTACACCCAATTCACCCTTTACTTAAGTTAAAAAGAGCTTCCCAAAAATAGTTTCCCTTTAAAAAATATCAACACCTCAAACTTCCGTGAAATCGATTTCTCACAAATCAAACTAATTGAAAGCAAGGAGCTTGCGCACGCGCGCGCTATAAATAAACAAGATGGCGGACACCCTAACGCGGAAAAAATATGGCCGCGGGAAAAGGTACAGTTGGGATATCAATTGAAAACGTTACTGACAACGAAGGAACAGGAAAATATAGTTTAATTGAGACGTAAAAATATACCTTTATCTGTAACTGACCCAGGGAACTTTGTATCGCTTATGTTTATCAGAAATAATAAGGATTCTAATGGTAAAATAATTTTTCAAATCGATCTATGTAGTAGTTTCGGAGCCTATTCAAGACTTTAATTCCTTTAATATTTAAGACTTTCTAGGAAGCGCAGTGTAAAATGTCCAAGGACATTTATTTATTTATTATTTATTTATTTATGTAGATAACCCTTGATAATTTTGATCTTGTACAGACTTCATTCCCGTAAAGATTATTTCACAAAAATCAGCTGTCTTTGAATTTATGTAAGCTTAAAGTAAATTATTACGTAGTTTTTGTGGCGGACTGTACCTCGGTAACGATTAGCAGAAATGCAGCAAACGGCGCATTCTTGCAATCTGTTTCAGATGCTGGGGATGTTTTCGATGATTGCCAATTAAGACTTCCTCGGGACTGGAATGTGTTTTTAGGGTTCCGTAGCCAAAATGGCAAAAACGGAACCCTTATAGTTTCGTCATGTCCGTCTGTCCGTCTGTCCGTCTGTCCGTCTGTCCGTCTGTCCGTCTGTCCGTCTGTCCGTCTGTCACAGCCGATTTACTCGGAAACTATAAGTACTACAGTGATGAAATTTGATGGGAATATGTGTTGTATGAACCGCTACAAAATTATGACACTAAATAGTAAAAAAAAGAATTGGGGGTGGGGCCCCCCATACATGTAACTGAGGGATGAAAATTTTTTTTCGATGTACATACCCGTGTGGGGTATCAATGGAAAGGTCTTTTAAAATGATATAAAGTTTTCTAAAAAACATTTTTCTTAAAGTGAACGGTTTTTGAGATATCAGCTCTCAAAGTCGTAAAAAGTATGTCCCCCCCCCTCTATTTTTATAACTACGGGGTATAAAATTCTAAAAAAAATAGAGGTGATGCATGCTAATTAACTCTTTCAACGATTTTTGGTTTGATCAAAGTATCTCTTATAGTTTTTGAGATAGGTTGATTNTACTATTGATTGTGGTTTGTTTGCCATTGCTTTTGCCACCTCTTTAGCTCGGAATATTTATAAATACATATATAAAATTAATATTCATACATAAAAGTACAAGGCAAAATATCGGGAGAGTTTAGGCTCCATTCACCAGGTGTATAAATTGACATAATAAGTTTATTATATTTGCTGCTACGGAACCCTTTGTGCGCGAGCCCGACTCGCACTTGGCCGGTTTTTTTTTGTTAGGACAGTCCTTTTGGAGGGAACAAACGCAGACGGTATTTCTAACGGTATTTGAGAAATTATAAATTGAATTTTGAAAATAATAAAAAGTGTTTTTTCTACCAAAGTAAATCAATGATAATAACTAATATCTATTTAAATAAAATGACATACAAACACGTTTTTGTTTTGTCTGTCGATAAATGAATAGATAACCTGTGAGGTTAATTGGTGAGGTTTCAAGGTGTCTCTTTTCAAAGTAAGTAGGTAAAAACGGTATTTTTATAAAACAATGTGCCTCGCGTGATCTAATATCGGAATAATATAAAATATCGTCTCTATATAACTTTGGAATTCACTTGGAATGCCAGCCTGAAGGAATTCCATATTCGCAGCTGTTACTGGGTAATAACGGAAGTATAGTATCGAATAACCCCGTTGACGTTTCAGGAAGTTGCTGAACATCGCTAATATGGTAATAGCGTTATTGGCAAGACATGTTAGAATGTGAAAATTGAAATAGCTCTGAACGAAGCTAATATATTTTGCCAGTGTATATCCAAGTTAGAACATCAGTATCGAATTTCTGTTAGGAAACGGAATGACTTCCCAAAACATTCCTAGTTTTTGACGAGGCAAGGCAAGGGAAATGTAACGCGATTTTACCGTTTAGCGTGTCCTTAAAAAATATTATATCAGTTCAAAACGCAGCGTGAGACGTCCACCCACAAGGTGGACCGACGACCTGATAAAGGTAGCAGGAAGGCGCTGGATGCAGGTCGCTACCAACCGTGCGATGTGGAAGTGGACGTGGACGTCCTATGGCTAAAATGATGATGATGATATCAGTTCATGAAAGTCAGAAACAATAAAGCTATCCGTTGCTATTATTAGGATATATTTATTAAACCATTTTTATTGAAGATGGATTTCCCAAGTCTTGATTCGAGCATTATTATCGAGAGCTAGAAATTCTGATCTATCATGTTCAGCCGTCAAACGCGTGCGCATTCGAAATCCGAAGAGGAAGCGGATATGTCGGCGCCATCTTCCTTTTATTTTTTAAATCATGCTAGGCCAGATTAAAAATAATCTTTTCATCTTCGGGCGACAAATCTCTGTGGTATAATAACTTCCTATGTCTGCCGTTTGATGTTCTCGATCCTGAAGTGTATGTAATGTGAAGAGACTTTTAAATGTCCTTATTCACCTTTTCATGTTTACTATACCCTTATATTCAACATTAAGGTATCATATCACAAACATTTGATATTCCTAAAGAAAATTATTAGAGGTAAAAAAAGAAAGAAAATCTAGAGAATGTTTTTGAAGTTTTTTTGCTACATGCGTCTAAGAATACCCAATATTTGCATCTAAAATGACATCTGCTTAAAACAACCCCCTTGCTCATTTTTTACTCGCTCATTAAAACCGTTTAAAGTGGGCCCTTAAATATGTGCCCCGTAAAAACCGTGAAACGAACCATCGAGTATCCATGTCATTCAAAACGATACTGCGAACTTAAAAATAATTTTACAGCTGTCAAAACGCGCGTCACGCGATACCGAGCCTTATTAACGTGTCAATAATGATTAGTATCTGTTCCGTTGCGCCGGCGCAGCGTTCGGTGTCATGTGACAGACGTCAGTTCGCGTTGCGTTGCATGATTGGTTGGAAATAGTGCTTCCGGTGCGAGGTGTGATTTTCTGCCGTGACGTATGAGTTAATCTAATGCCGTGCTAAATACGCGAAGACGATACATTACACTTTGCGTATCAATAATACATGCACAATCGTCAATTGCATATATTACGATCAAAATATGGCCTAGGCGGCTAAATGTAGAGCTGTTGAATATAAAATGTCCAATCATAGAAATATTCTGTGAAAAACTGATACTTGAAAAAAGCTACTTTTCCGTAACATTTCTCTACCTTTCGCATCTAATGTAACATCAAGAAAGATTTTGAATTCAATTACTCACAGTCTCTCGTCTTGTTACAAAACATAGCTCAAAGTTTATGTCTTTCTAGTCATATACCGCGAACCTATAAAACTGACGATCATCTGTTATAACTGCAATCGCTTATTATTTATTATTCGCTGCCTTTTCGGGTGCGCGCGCGCACAATGCAGTGATTCAGCGCAGGAAGCGTGCGCGGTTATGTTGTTCTACAATCCCACACGAATCCCGTTCATAGCTATGAATATGACAATTTGTGCGTTTTTAATTCGTTTAATTTAAACTGGAATAATGTTCTGCCTACGACTGCCTTGTACAGTCGACTATTCGAACATACTTGTACATCGCAAAATATGACACGTAGCCACAACTTAATTCCAATGAAGCCATGTCACAGGACTATGTTATAAAGTATGCGATCTCAGTTGCTTTTTTCATGTCCGCACCAATAATATAAAAATTGATTCAGACTTTGAACTGTCTCAGTGTTCGGAATATTATTTCACTTAGTTATCAAAGTCAGTTTTCCAATAGTTCTATGTGAATGTTATTATTTGTTACAAAATCTGCCAGTTTCTATTGTCTCATACGATAGTCTAGGGTAATTATTCAGTGTGAAAAACGACGCGATGAGTAAATTAAACTAAAAACGTCTCAAATACACATAAACCTGCCACTCGCCAAGTCATTGAACAAAAGCAGTACTTACTTTATGTAAATAGCGCTTCAATAAGGAAGTGTCGTTTATCTTTAAACTATAAAACATTTAAATAGTTGTGCCTCTTTTCCTTTGTAATAAGGTTTCAAATGTTTTAACCCTGATCGAAGATCTTGGCTAATTAATATGTACGGCGGAGACTAAAAGGGGTCCCTAAATCGAAGCGCTTTGCGGAAGGGAGAGAGACGCTCGGAATCCTTGATTAGACTACCTCCGCGTTTAGGTACATCTTCGAGGTCCAAGAGACGATGTTTGGTGGTAATACTGACGTGAATATTTAATATTATAAATACAAATGTATGTTAGAGTTTAACGTCTACAGATACTGCTGAAAAAAACTTGATGATTTTTGGAAATATATTCTTTTTTCTCTAAAAACGCGGTATCCTTGCATTATGTCTTTATTCGTGTTTGTCCTTAGAAAGCGTGCTTTAGCGGGATGCACATGACAGTTCGAATTCGAAATAGACGCAAAACCGTAGGCTGGCGACAAAATTGAAATTTCAGGATTGTGTTTGCAAGAGACAGGTGTGTTTTTAATCTTGGAGTTTTCTTCAATATTTTTACATGAAAGCAATTTCTGGATGAAATGTGGTGCTCTCATTAAATTCACATTGGTCACCGGTGCCATAAATCCCGGGAATCGACCCTTAGTCCCGCTACCGAAAGCCATACTTCAGCGCAATCGCACGATTTGTCTCTCTGCGATGATATCTGTGTCAACGAGAGATCATAACTTATGTCGCTATCACGAAAGCGCATCAATAACTTACCGTATTTTATGAAGAGCAAAATAATAATGATTAAAAAACTTTGCCTTTCACTATCAATTACCTATTTAGTTAGCACAAACTTTAATAATATTTCTCAATTAAAAATGGTAGAGATGAATGGCGAACAGTAGGTACCTAGGCATAGTCTTGTAGTTTATACTTCTACTACTTATTTAAGAATATGAGCTCACTCTTTCGACAATTAATGACGAAACCACTTTATCTTTACGAATCAGAGCGAGACTTTTCCGCGTCCAATCTTAAACGTTTTAAAAATATCGAACAATAAATGTCTGGACACAAAGTATTTCTTTCAAAACACACATTTTGCAACAAGAAAGATCTCGTATCGACGTCGCGATGCATTTAAAGACGTGTTAAAAGCAAACGACCCAAAACTGCGGATTCAACCATCAAACGAGACTACAAGGAGAAATCACTCCTACGCACAAAAAATATAGAGACTTTTACACTGCACGATTTCTCCGTATGGAAAACAAAAGTAAGTATTTGCTTTATAGTGTACCTACTTACAGTACATGACATCGTAATTGAGGTGGAACTGCACTGTAATACTGAGATTAATAGAGCCAACAGACCTCGTGAACGAAGAAGACTACACGAGGTTTTTCTATATTATTGCTATGATTACTAAGGGCCTCGTTCACCCATCTCTAAGTAAAGTGTCAAGTAGGCTACTCGTTGCTTAAAGTCACGAATAGCCATCCACTCTTTTTTCCTCTACGCTATCCTTTTCCAGCTCTCTTTCAGGTTCAGGCTCTACCATGCTTTTGCTGGAAGCCTTTCCCTTCTAATTCAGACTCCTTGACGAGTTGGTACAGCCGATCCAGAGCCTCAATTACGGTGGTCTTGATAGTCTTTCATTAACTTGATGATAATTTGTTTACTCAACCACAGATTTGTTTATTTCAATGTCAACAAATCGTAGTCGTGTCGTGTGATGTAAAACGCTCCCTTTGGAATGGCTCCAAGCAATCAAAAAGCCATGCTGAGCTGAAATACGGCAGTTTTGTATTTCATACGCGCTTTTTGCGTTGTTATGTCTGTGTCCACTGAATTTCAGCCGACTTTGAAAAATATTCTTTTAATAACTCCAATTTGCTGTGAGTTTTTATGTATTTAGTAGTAATTAGAAGTACGTGGTCTCTAAGCTACGAGTACACATTCAGCAATCGTAGGTTCTTGTTCCTTTTTTTACCCGACTGCGCCAGAAAAAGAGTAATTTTTCTCATCATACCTATTTGATGTTGGATTTGTTTCAATTTTAGTTGAATAGTTAGAGAGCTTTAGGTGTGTTAAAAACCACAAGGTCACTATCGAATTAAGGCTTTATTCTCATTGTTTTATGAGATTAGTCATGTGGACACCCAACCTTACAATCAAATATTTATTCCCCATACCTCATTATTGATAATTCCATTGAATTCGTCATAACTTTTGTTTTGTTTAAGGATAATTTTAAGTCCGGGTTAGAAGGGATTGGGTGATTGGCACCATTGTTTTTGAATGGGATTCTTTTGAATGGAAACGTAATTGGCTTAAAAGCTTTATTCAAATCATCGCTGTGCCGAAATTGTTTTTGATGTTTGAAAACAATACCCAGGCAGGTGATGATAAATCAATATACCTACAATTTAAATTCATTTGGTCTTGTTGATGCATTTTCCTTGACTAACTAACTTCTCTGAAATGAGCTTTAAATATTTTTTTTACTTAAATAGAAATTACACATTTTAATGCCACTTTTAAAAAGCAAGTACACATCCTTCAAGATAATCTCGAGAGTGAGTTAATCCAACATTAATGCAACTGTAGTTTTATTGGATTGCAACTAAAAGTGTACGTAATGAGCTTTAATGCTCAGCGCAGTTTACGATCGGGTCTTAAGTTCAGTGCCAGTTTAGGTCACGATAAATAAGTATTATCTGCACACTGAACTCTATAATCTATGGCTACAGATAAATTACACGTACCTAGGTATTAGACGCCGCAACATTTAAAACTGAGGATTTCCATAGTTCTAACTTGAAATCACAATTGCAGTCTTAATTTAAGTGTCTTTTCAAAGTAAGAACCTTAAAAGTTGTGTAACTGCCATAAAAACCGAGGAAGCTTAGAACTAAATAAAGCAAAAAGCACACAATTGTCATAGTCTTGAGAAATTACGTATAGTCCTATGTCACGAAATACGGTAGGTATTTCGTTAAGAGGTTGTTGATAAGGTCTCCTATCACAGGCGGATATGAGCCAATTTAGAAGATCATTATCCCAAATATGCAACTTTTCAAGACAGCCTCTCAAATGCTTAGTGCTCTGTGCGTGTGTTAACTGCGCTAGACGCTAGGTTTCCTCCGAAGATAATAACACCCTGGAAATAACGGTTTAACTTTATTCATATCTAATTATGTAGGTACTGAAGGAAATTATTCGATATCATGTTTTATTTTCCATTATAAATTACACTCGATAATTTAAAACATAATACGACGTATTATCAGTGTTTAACCATAACAAGAAGGGTAATAAGACTTGATTTAATAATGCAATGTCATGGAACTGCGGCAGTTATAATATGTGAGCATATTATTTTCTTAATTTTCTATCCTTGTAGATAGTTATTTGACTTTCTAATCTACGTGTATGCAAATTCAGTAATGTAACGTGATTTGATATTAAGTGCATTTTTAATCACTGAAGTTATTGATCGTGGTAAATATATTTATCCTGGAAGTTGAAAATGAGATGATAAGTTACCATCGAACTTTAATCTTTTTTCATTCTTTATGATTTTTAATACTTACTCTTCTTATTTATTTATTTATTTTTTGGGAAACATACAGTTACAATATAATTTAACTTAGGTGCAGTAAGAAAACACATAAAGTTGGTTTAGTTAAGTTATTTCTTGTATGGTTACACGTTTATATTTTATTCGTGAACAATGCTTAGGAAAAGTTGTAACGTTTCTAAGCTCCTCTTTAATTTGGCAATTAAAATATTAAAACGAGTACAAGAAACTTATTCATTTTGTTATTTGTAAGAAGGGTTTATTCAAATGAGAATCTGGTGCTGATTGACCACGGCTCAGGTCAGATCCCGACGATTGTGTAAACAAAGCGACTGCTGGAGAAATGGTTCGGTTTTTGTGCGCGGGCGCATCTGGCGCGCATGTGCAACCATAAAACGACCTTTGAGAACTTCGCAAAAACACCATGGACGGGAATGTGTCGATAATTTGAAATAACTGCCGATATTTTAACAATTTGAAGTAACTGTCAATTTTTATACTCGCGCGATATGCGAGTAGGTAATCAAGAAGTCAGAGTGAGTGCTGTTGATAAAAGGAAACTCAAGTTCGAAGATTTTAAAATATTGGTTTTTCAAAAAAAAAAACATTCTTTCATCATAAGTCTTATCACCTTGTAAGATATTAGAAATATCCTATGAGCATACTCAAGTACTTATTTTTTAAGCATTTACTCAACCTTAAGACCGTGCTACATGCTTTTGGACCTACATCTGCCGTTATCTAATTCCGACAGAACATAAAACAGTGCTAGGAATTGTAATAATTTACCCGTTATCGACACTCGTGTGGTTTTATCGACATCACTGCCTCCCCTGACGTCCCTATCGCCATAATCCACACACTACAAATCTCAGGGCCGTTAAAGCTTCAGTGAAACAAAGCACAGTGACTTTGTCTTGTCTGATGAATGGCTAGTTAAGTTCATGTTTGTTTTGTTTTAAATAATGTTTCATTCATAAAAGTTCGAAAGAATTTAGAACATTGTTTTTAACAACGGTTTTCAATTTGTAAATGTCTAAACAATAATTACTCACATAACGATCAGAGATGAATACGTTGTATTCTAATGAATGTTAAATGTATTAGACGCGTTGGCAAGATTCCTGATTACTGCATTTCCATAAGAAAACAAATAGTTAATGCCACACATCAGCTTACTTGCAAGCTTTAACATTACTTAAACGTCAACGGGCAAATAATTAGAACCATAACGACCCTCGATTGCAAAATTTTCTCACAGAAACAAACAAAAAGACAAATTGTCCTTACGACTCGGCGATAAGGTCGAAAGTGTAATTACTTTTCCCTGTATATCTGTATGCCACAACAGGTATCCTGTAGGAAACACAGGACGTGAGGGACGTCCATATAAAAAGCTCACTTAGTATTCAAAGCCACCTCCTGGCAAGTTTATGATCTGGGAATGACAGTACTAAGTGAAAAGTAATTTCAATATTGATTGGTTTATGTGCAAGCACAAACGGCGATTTATTTCAAGAATCCTCTTAATAGCTATTAAGATAAATTGAAATAAAAAATGGCATTCTTCAAGGCACTCACTGCGCCGGGACCACTCTTATTTTATCATAAAAATTCTGCATGATGTTGCTGTAATTGGCTATAAATAAAAACATGACACTTTTAATGACGCTTTTATACAGTTTTAATAAAATCCTGTCTTACACAATAACGTGTAGGCAGTAATTATTTTTAAACACATGCGTGATAGAAAACATTGTTTTGTTGTTATTCAGTTTTTTGGAAAAGGATTAGAAATGGTAATTTTACTTGTTTTGTCATTAGGGTTTCTGATTTCTCGACTTATTTTTTTTCTCGAGTTTCGGGAATTCTCGAGGCCAAAGTCTCGAGTTTTCTCGGGTCTCGAGTATTTTAATTAAAACTGTTGAAATCGGTTGAAATTTAATAAAAACACGAGTTTTTATTAATGTTATAATGTGTCTGGGTTATAATCAATAATACTGTAAAGTTTCAACAAAATCCGTTCAGTAGTTTTTGCGTGAAAGAGTAACAAACATCCAGACATCCACACAAACTTTCGCATTTATAATATTAGTAGGATAATTATAACTTAGTAATTAACTAAAGGAACAAAAGTCATAAAGTCGCGTGTACTTTAAGGATTAATAACCATAAATATCTGGAGCTCCAATTGAATCACTTGTTTTCCAAAGAACACAAGTCCAAATTAATTGAAAAATTACGATAATAAACCTACATTTACAAACAAAAAAAAACTTTTAAATAAATTTTTAAACTTAAAGATAACGACTTGAATAAACGTATTTACGAGTACCTAAACTAACAGATTGTTAACAAAAAATTTTCAGTCTTTAAATCAGTCAGTTATACAAACATAATAAAATATAGCATACTCGTAGGTGAACATTATTAGTTTCGGTTAAGATCATTACTTGCAAATCAAATTAGTTAAAAAAGGAAAGACTAGGCCAGTCTAAACGCAACGTTAACCTATTAAATAATTAAAAACTTACTTTTGTCTTAGAAAATAGGCTTTCAAGAATATTAAAGCTTCAAAATCGAAACTCGAGAATTCTCGAGCTCCAGTAATTTTTTTCTCGTCTCGAATGAAGCCAAATTTCTCGAGTTTTCTCGAGTTCGAGAAAGCTCGAGCAGAAACCCTATTTGTCATACATACAGTCATGTTCGGGTTTCTGATACCATGAACTTATGGGTACTTCTATTTCTTTAGTATTGAGTCGTACTCCGTGTAATTTCTGTAAATATGTTACACGGTTTATTTTGGAACTTTTACTGCGTATTTGCGATTGTATCGAGTTCCATTCGGTTCGGAGAACGGGATACGGCACGATTCCAACTGGCAGCCAATGCAACCGGATATTTCTTCACGTCTCCACTATCTGATAGGACTTCCGTGGTGATTCGACTTAATTTATTGAGATGTTCGGATACGGGCCAAAAGCGATGTGTAAATTAAATTCTTCTGAAATATTATTATAATGTTTTCTATGTTTACATTATTAAGGTCATTAGAATAACAAGCTTGAAATTCTAATTATGTCCAGTAAAGTGTCATTGATCTTTATCTGGAATATCTAGAACAACAGGTCGTCAATAGATGTGTTTGATGGCGTACCTATAAAGACATCTTCAGTTCATACTAAATACCGTGGCATCTAAAGCAGTTGAAACAAGATCGAATTTTCTACAGCAAAAGTCAAATGTGCCTACTGTATTTGAAGTTAAGGCAATATCTAAAGGGGTAATGAAATAAACCAATATTGTTCTTGTTGCAGATGGCACCCGCTCCCTGGTGGAAGCGGACATCAACGAGCCCCTTCGCCTCGTGTGCGGGATGGAGCGCAAGACTCCGGTGCATTGGTACAAGGATGGACAGCTTGTACAGAGCGCCAAGCAGATGTATGTCCTTTTCCATTAATTTAAAAAAAAAATCTTGCATTTAGATTTTAGTCAATCTTCAAAAAGATTTCGTTGTTTGTGATTTTTTTAAATAATTTGGAACTATGCACGAGATCAAACTGTTATCATTCAGCATATTATCTTCAATAAGTAACTGTATTTTGAAAGAGTATTTAAATCTCAGACATAAAAATAAAAATATCACAAAAACAACAACAAATTCTTCGATCCGACATCTAAATTAGAATCCAGATACGCACACACGCAGCCGACTTGCATCAATATTTGTGCAGTTCTATCCGCGGACCGAAAACACGCGATAACTCATATGCAACTCCCGCGCATACAGCTCTATTTGAGGCGTTCGAAAACAAACTGCCCATCAGGAGATGTATCAAATCAATCATTCAGAAATCACGGAGGAATGTAGTCGATTTGGAGAACATGCGAGCTATTTTGAATTGGCAATTTTAGATTCCACGCATAGTAACTGATTTTTTCAGCCAAATGACGTCCACTGCTGGACAAAGGCCTCCCCCAAGGTTTTCCACAATGAACGGTCCTGCACTGCCCGCATCCAGGCTCTTCCCGCGACCTTTACCAGATCGTCGGTCCACCTAGTAGGAGGCCTGCCCACGCTACGTCTTCCAGCCCGTGGTCGCCACTCGAGAACTTTCCTGCCCCAACGGCCATCGTCTCTACGAGCTATGTGCCCCGCCCACTGCCACTTGATTTTAGCAATTCTGCGAGTTATGTCGGTTACTTTGGTCATTTGGCTGAAACGAACTGATTTTTTATTGAAAATGCTGATTGTTGAAAAATAGGTGAATTTTGATTATTTTTCTGTTTCTAGGCTTCGAATAAGAGATTTCCAAGAAAAAGACGCTGGAGTCTACGCGTGCCAGAGCATCAACGATACCACCAAAGAACTGAGGGTCACCGTCATAGTGAAGACTGACAGTCGGGATACTTTAAGAGGTAACGATGAAAATTAGTTTTCATTTTCAGATTCTTGAGAATTTGATGTCTTTTAAGATACATACAAAGAACCAAAGAACATATTGACTTGTAAACTCTTTGAGCTTCTTTAAAAACAACCCACACGGCAAGAGTAGAACAAAATTTAATAGCTGCACAAAAGAACGAACTTCTATCCTTTACGTTTTCGGTTTGATGTAGTGCTATTTTCATGAATATTGACAACTTTATTGGCCAGATGTGCAAACATGCCAATTCTGTCTTTGGCTTCGCTGCAATATTGCGCTCATGTGGAAACTTTGGGAGCATTAATAATATTTTTGGAGGACACGATTATCGTGTGGACAATCAAAATAAATGGCTTCCCGTGTGAAATTATTTTCGGATGTCTTGGATTGGTAAAGTCAACGGTCGAATGTGGTTTATGGTTATCCCTGTTATTTATGATTTTTTCCAATCGTTTTGGTTAATATCCTTTGCAAATCAAATCTTCATGTAAATTAGAATGTTTATTACCCCTGTTGTATGATGGTCACCCATGTTCATTCCAGCGAATTTAAGTCTAGTTACTGCAGGAACAGGACCCTCTCTAATTTGCAAGAGGCGAATAGAAGATTTGATAATAATTCTACAACCCCTCTGGCCAACGTAGGCAGATGCTATAGCTGCGGTTAAATAGTAAAATCTCACAATCCTGAATCTACCAATATAATACTAAAAGCTGAGTTGCACCACTAAACTTTAACCGTAACTATAACGATAAATGGTATTTTTTGTATGTAGTTTGATAGATTTTTGACGTTTGTTAAAGTTAAAGTAAGATGGTGCAACTCAGCCTAAATGTTACTCATTTCACAGAGTACCAAGCAGACATGGACGTGGAGCGCCCTCTGCCGGAGATCCTGTCACAGCACAGCGCGCTAATGACCGCCGACGATGGCAACACCAGCGCCGAAGTCAGGCCCGACAACGGCTACAGGGATGAAGATACTGATGACCGGAACGAAAAGGTAGCTCTTTATTTCTTTTAGCCACAATGAGGACGCTCTTGGCCTGCATCTCACTTGATGGAAAGTGATGATCAGGCCGAAGGAAGAAATAAGCTTCACCCAGAATCCTCAAGCACAGAAGAACTGGCTATCTAACATCTAACTGCCGGAACATATTATTGGGAAGTCTTTAAAGTTCGTACGAAAAAGATCTTGGCGCAAGTTCTTAATCGAATATTTTAGTGGAGCACCTAAAGGTACCATTGAAAATCAACGCCCAGCCCCACGATTAGGTTCTAAAATTTTGGGACCAACGTATGACGTAACCTGTAATATAATTCGTTTGCAGGATCACCCCGGCTACGGACACGTGGACAACAGCATCAAGAAGTACCCGCCGCGGTTCAAGCATCCTTCCAGGATGTATTCCCTGGAGATGAAGCCCGCTGGCAGCCTTATCAGGCTGAAGTGCGCTGCTGAAGGTAGCTCGGTCTTTTTAGTCCAACAGTTATATCTCAAAGTTACATACGTAACATAGCTTAGGCTTCTTGGATTTGGATTGCAATGGACGGAAGTCGAAGCTTAACTTCGAGCTCCTCCTATGTTCTTCTGATTAATTTCGTTGCGGGTCTAGACAGTTAACTTTCCCTCGGTACAAACTTGACCTTCACTGGTTGGGTTTTTATTATGGTGCGCTGTAAATCCTGGCTACACAGGAGTTTCAGCGGTGCGAACGAGAGGTGAGCTTAGGCTTCTTTGCCCTAGAAGTTGGTTACAAACAGTACCTTCTTCTCAGAAAGTCTTATGTGTACAAACACCCAAATCTTATTAAAGGTTTTTTGCTGCGTCAAGAATTCGATGGACAGCTCACTAATATTTACTAGTATAATGTAACATCAAGTCGGAGTTAGTTAAACTCATCAACTAGTTAAACTCAAAGGCCAAAATACCCAAGGCTACCTTCATATACTGGGTGACGTATACTTACATAGGAACGGATAAAACCAACATTAAATATCCCTTGATACAACTTGACCATGACAGCAAAAATGTCGGGTAAACACTGTTGATGAACAACATCTATTACCCAAACTCTATTTATATCCAGACCTTTGAATATTGTGAGCCGTAACATCACTGCGAGTGGTGTAACTAAAAGCATTTTTACGAGCCATAAACTTTCGCAGGGAACCCGACGCCGAATATAACGTGGAGGAAGAACGGCGGGAAAGTGTTCAGGAGCTTCGGTCAGCCCACTTATGGGAAGTGGGCGATGGTTCTGGACGAACTGACCAAGACCGACAATGGGAACTATACTTGCATCGTCTGCAACGAGCTGGGATGCATCAATCATACCACCGAGCTTGGTGTTCAAGGTAAGGTGACACATTAAATTTTCTGGACTTAATTTTTAACTGATATCGAATAACTTAATGATAAGAATAATTTTCGTTGTATATTTACGTCAAACATGATATTTTGAAACTAATTGGTTCAGCCCAATTTTAAAAGTAGATAAAACGTACTTGCTACCTTACCTTTTCTTGCCTTGTCTCAAAAATTAAGTTAAACTCATTTTACAAAAGTTACATACAGAACAATAAAATTCTCTGAAGATAAATTTTGATCTGAATAACTTTTTAAAACGATACAGAAGAAAATTCTAGCGTAATTGCTACAGTTTACGTTCCTCCAAAAACATCTACTTGTACCACAAGAATTCCTAAATTAAGCTAAACCTGGGCATCCGTAGAGCGCTACCCATCGAGCCCTTACATAAAGGAAGGGTACCCCGGCAACCTCACGGTGCTGGTCAACGACACCGTCCGCCTGTCGTGCCCACCCATCTCCGACCTGGAGCCGCAAGTGTATTGGGTCCGAACCTCGAACAAGACGGCGGACGACGACGGGACCCCGCTCAATGAGACCGTTGTAGTCCAGAAACTTATCGAGGTTCCTAAACTGTTTTTACGGTGACGGCCATTTTGTAAACGGTGTAGGTGTCTATGGCGGCATTGGTTTAAATGTGATGAAGTCTTGCAAACTATAGACTCATTTTTTTTCATCATCATCAACAGCTAACATGATCTTCAAAGTGGGCAAATGGAAGAGATTTTTTTTCAAAGAGCAACTATTCTTTATTGTAAATGGTTCACAAGAACTCAGCATAGATTTAAGCTTGTGATTGCTCCAAATATTGTAATCCTGCCAATCACAGGCTGTAACCATGCTAAAGTTCAAATTTTGGTCAATAATGCCAGTTTCATCAAGTGTTGATGATGAAGCAAGTGCTATAGTTTTGCAAGATACATCATTCGTTTATTGTAACTAACGGGAAAAAATATTTGTCCTTATCATAATACACAATTGGTAAATGGTATCTATGTCCAAATTTAGGAGGCGGTAAAATAGGTGACGGCATTGGTGGTGGCAATATTGTGGTTAATTGTAACTAAATAGAATTATTAACAATAAAAATTTCATGTATATTGTGACTAACATTAGACAATTTCCTGTAAGCATTTCCACTAGCAATAACATAGGTACGTTTTTGTAGAGCGTCTATACGCCAAGCCGGTGTTGACGCAAGGCGCTGAGAATCAGACCCGGCTGATCGGGGAGACGGCTAGGTTCAGTTGCGAGTTCCTGACGGATATGCATCCCTGGGTGTACTGGATGTTCTTCAGGAAGGACCAGCGGCTGTACAATGACACGGTGGACGATCCCTCCGCCAAGGAGGTGATCATTACCAACGATAGCAGCAAGATCGTGGCGGTGAGGGCTCACCAACGGCCGGTGTGCGTGTGGCGCTTGGAATGTTGCATGGCATTGATACAATCTTTTGTTTTGCCAGAAAACTTCAGCTAATAGTCCTTAACCTTGCTCTCGAGATCTCAAAGGATCTCACTCAAAACATCGATGTTTTGAAAAGGTTCAAGTTTAAGTTTTCTGGTAACAACATTTTGAGTGTTGCGTGTGCTTTGTTGTCAAATTGCATTTCAATACTGTAGCTGTATTTTGTTGGCGTCTTGCATGGACTAGTGTAAAAAAAATTAAGGTAAGTACCGTCTAAATTTTTAGATCGAATGACTAATTCATATTTCAAGTCCGTTGACTCATTTCAAAGAATCCTGTAATTTTTAAACCTTTTTAGAATTATGCTTTGTTTTCTAATAGTGTGTGTGACAAGTATGTGTGTGTTAACTTAAAAATGCAATGACATCAAAGGTATACTCTGCATTTCCAGAGCGATAATGCGTCAGACAGACCCGAACAGCTGACAATTTACAACGTGACGAAAGAAGACGAAGGCTGGTACGTGTGTGTGGCGCTCAACACTTTGGGCAACACCACCGCGAAGGGGTACCTCACTGTACTTGAATGTAAGTAATCATCAACATCATTTCCGTCACAGGTTGTCCACTGTTGAAAATAGGCCTCCCCCAATAATTTCCACATCACACGGTTAGTAGCGGCCTGCATACAGCGGCTCCCTGCTACTTTTATCAGGTCGTCGGTCCACCTTGTGGGTGGACGTCCCACGCTGCGTTTTCCGGTACGTGGCCTCCACTCCAGAACCTTGCTGCCCCATCGGTCGTCAGTAACAAGAAATTATTACGGACGAATTTCAAATCAAAGTTTACAAAGGGATTAAATGTGTCAGATTAATGTAACACGCGACTTCCACCATATCACCGGTCCACCTGTGTTCCGACCCGTGGTAGCCACTGGAGAACTTTTCTGCAATCACAATCACTACATCACTACATAATATAAAATAAAGTCTCTTTCCGCTGTCTGTCTCTTTAGAACCACGCAACGATCTTTAGAACCACGCAACGGATTTTGATGTTTTTTTTTAAAATAGATAGAGTGACTCAAAAGGAAGGTTTGTAGGTATAGAACATGCATATTAAAGAAGAGAAAAGCCGGGAAATTCCATTGCAACTGTGCGAAGCCGGGGCGGGTCGCTAGTAAATTCATAAATATTGAATAGCATAAACATTTTCAGCTATCCCAGAAAAAGAGCCCGTCGACCACCGAAAGCACGCGCTCCTCATCAACATCTTAACCGCCGTCCTCGGCGCTGCATTCTTCGTGGCGGCCATCATAGTCGTCATGGTGTTCAAGAAGCTGAAGCGAGAGAAGATAAAGAAGCAACTGGCCATAGAGACGGCGCGGGCTGTTATCGTGACGCACTGGACGAAGAAGGTCACGGTGGAGAAGCCCGCGATGAATGGCACGGTGAACAGCACGGCTGATGGCTTGGTAAGTTACAGCATAGTTAACTAATTACTTGAGTATTAAAGTTGGGTGACAGTTGACAATAGGTTACAGGGCTAGTTTACATGGTATTTATTTTCATTTACCCAAATCGTCTGGTCATCGTAGATAGTATAGGTCTGTCTATAATAAATATGGAGAGAGGTAATAGAGAGAGTCATGCTCCTGCTGTGGAGACTAAATGACCTGATGATGATTTAACTTCGATAATCGTTTAGTGTTAGAAGAGTAGTGCCCGTTTTCACCATCAATCCTTAATTTTTAAGTGACCCCTATGATAACAAATAATATGAATTTTGTTTTCATAGGGGTCACTTAAAAATTAGGGATTAATGGTGAAAACGAGCATAGGTCTTCTAAGTTCCATGCCGAGCCAGATTTACCAACTTTTGTATCAACTCGAAGTAGATAAAATTTACGACGCAGACTATTGGTTTTTCCTCGCCATTACCTATCCCATCAGTAATTTGGCCACTGAACTAAAACCTCTAAAAGTGGCCCTCTTTAAGTTGAAAAGATTCTTAATTTTGATCATCTTGAATTCAATATCCAAATCACCGAAAGTAATCATAATTTCAATCCCCAGTTAATGCCAGTGGTGAAGATCGAGAAACAGAAGCTATCGCAAGTGCAAGGCAACCACGAGTCCATGCTGATGTCAGAATACGAGCTACCAGTTGACGTCGACTGGGAGGTGCCGCGCGCGTCACTCGCCTTGGGCAAAGTGCTGGGCGAAGGGGAGTTCGGGAAGGTCGTGAAGGCGGAATGTGTGGGCATATTGAAACCAGGAGTGCGGTCGGTGGTAGCTGTTAAGATGTTAAAAGGTAAGACACTTGGAAATCTTAGGATTAAGTAGATCAAAAATGAGGAGATCCGCAGGAAAAGTGACTGACTAGCCCGCTGAATTGCTAAAATCAAGTAGCAGTTGGCGGGGCACATATCTCTCGTAGAACTAAAATGTTAAAAGGTAACTTGGAAAACTTGGGATTATTTCCGTAGTTGACTAAAATCAAGTGGCAGTGGGTAGGGCACATAGCTCGCGTAACTGATGGCCGCTGGGGCAGGAAAGTTCTCGAGTGAAGGAAGACGTAGTGTAGGCAGGCCCCCCACTAGGAGAATTGTCGATGCTGTCTGAGTACGAGCTACCAGTTGACGTCGACTGGGAGGTGCCGCGCGCGTCCCTAGCCTTGGGCAAAGTGCTGGGAGAAGGAGAGTTCGGGAAGGTCGTGAAGGCGGAATGCGTGGGCATATTGAAGCCAGGAGTGCGGTCGGTGGTGGCCGTTAAGATGTTAAAAGGTAAGAACCTTGGAAATCTTGGGATTAAGTAGATCAGAAATGAGGAGATCCGCAGGAAAAGTGACTGACTAGCCCGCTGAATTGCTAAAATCAAGTAGCAGTTGACAGGGGAACATATCTCTCGTAGAACTAAAATGTTAAAAGGTAACTTGGAAAACTTGGGATTATTTCCGTAGTTGACTAAAATCAAGTGGCAGTGTGTAGGGCACATAGCTCGCAGAGCTGATGGCCGCTGGGGCAGAAAAGTTCTCGAGTGAAGGAAGACGTAGTGTGGGCAGGCCCCCCAATAGGTGGATTGTCGATGTTAATGTTGGAGTACGAGCTGCCAGTTGACGTCGACTGGGAGGTGCCGCGCGCGTCCCTGGCCTTAGGCAAGGTGCTGGGAGAAGGGGAGTTCGGGAAGGTGTGTGGGCATATTGAAGCCAGGAGTGCGGTCGGTAGTAGCTGTTAAGATGTTAAAAGGTAAGACCTTGGAAATCTTGGTATTGTAAGGAGGGTCCGCCTGGCTAGCTACTACCATCTTACCTAAGTTTGTCGCCATTACAACAATTTTAACAGCATTGTTGTGTTCCGGCAGTTAGAGGTAAGATAGCCAGTTCCTCCGTGGTTGAGGATTCCGGGTGAAGCTCGCTTCCACCTTCGGCCTGATCGTCACTTACCATCAGGTGAGATACAGGCCAAGAGCTTCCTCGTTGTGGATAAAAAAAAGGGGTCATTTCCGCGTGCCTCGCTAGAACTGGGCAAAGTGCTGGAAGAAGGAGAATTTGGGAAAATGTTAAAAAGTAAGATGCTTGGTTACCAACCCGTCTGGCCAGCGTGGGGAGTGTAGACCAAATCCTCCATTTTAATTTTGAAGAGGGTCGCTCCTGCAGTGGAGTCAAAATGACCCGATGATGATAATGATGATGAACACGCTTGGAAATCTTGGGGTTATATCCTCGGAGTTTCCCTGCTTGATCGAATCAGAAATGAGGAGAACCAAAGTAACCGACATAGCCCGCAGAATTGCTAACTTTCAACGCCACTTGGTTCCAATTAAAAGTCACATTTTTGGTCAACTCCTGTTCCTTCAATACTCTGTGATCTAGTGGTAAGACCACCTACTTCAGACGCGGAGGTCCCGGGTTCGATTCCCAGTGGGCGCAGATTTTTCTGTTCGGTTTGGCTGGTGGTAGGGCTTGTTCTAAGTCCGCCTGGCTAGCTATCTTACCTAAGTCTGTCGTCACAACAACAATGTTGACAGCATAATCAGTTAGATGTGAGATAGTCAGATCCTCCATGGTTGAGGAAACCGAGTGAAACTCGCTTCCACCTTCGGCCTGATCATCACTTACCATCAGGTGAGATACAGGCCAAGAGCATACTCGTTGTGGATAAAAAAAACTAAACTTTTTTCTAAATAAAAATACTAAATTGAATCATGATTTGTGTTCCAGAGGGCCACACTGACGCGGAAATGATGGCTCTGGTATCTGAGATGGAGATGATGAAGATGATCGGCAAGCACGTCAACATCATCAACCTGCTCGGCTGCTGCACGCAGGACGGCCCGCTCTATGTCATCGTGGAGTACGCGCCGAATGGAAACCTCCGGGAATTCCTGAGGAACCACCGCCCTGGGAACAGGTGGGTTTTGAAAAAGTTTCTTAGCTGCTAGTGCCCGCCATCCGCTCTGTCATCATGGAGAGAGCTATGAGGAAACTATCTCCATGCGAAACCCCCCGGTTTGGCGAAAGAGTTTCTTTGATTCTAGTCTAAAGCCAATACTAGGTATGCCCTCTAGTCTGCGGGCTGCTTATGTCATCGTACTCACCTGACTGAAATCTACATGAGTTTTTGAGGATCGTCTGGCCAGCGCACACAGGTGAAAATTGATCAAAAGTTGGCCAAAATTACGTTAAGTGTGTTTATGCCTATATATTGCTGTAGTCTGTCTAACATAATAGTTTAAAGGTGATTTAAATAGAAAAACAAACAAATGTTTTCATTGATGTATTTAGTCTTACTAATAATTTGTTAAAAATTTGATAAATTAAAAAAAATACAATTACGATGCAGAATTTATTTTTGGTTCTTTTAAAAGTTTTATTACATCTTAAGGATAGGGAATACTAATGGAATGCTATTCTGGGAACTGCCTGAAAACATATTATGAGTATTTTTAAAATTTATAAAAATTTACAGTTTTGCAATATTTTGTTTAGGTGACGCAGTTTGACGCAGCTAATTTTGGTGTCATATGAAATCCATAGATATGTTCTTTCGAAATATGTAAAAGAAACGGGTTGATCGCGCTTGATCATGAACTTTTTCACTGTTTAAAAAAAATTAACTGTTAAAATTATAGACTTCTATACAAACCTATATATCTAAACCATAGTAAGTAATGTAGACTGTTTAGTAATACAGAAATAATAAACTAACCTGGAAGTATAGAATCCATATGTTTTATACCAAATATCAACTAAATAAAAGTTAAACGTTGTTGTTAAACAAGAGCTAAAAATTAAAATAAATTACTCAACAAGAAAAACTGTTTAAATCAAATGTTGTGGGTATCTGGATAAAAAGTGTTAAACTTTTTAAATATCATTTATAGATGGCACCATATGTCTTGTTCCTATATTAGGTTACTAATTTAGAATCGGAGTAACTTTGCTTTTTTTAATTTTGGCCACAAATTACGTTTATTTCACCTGTGTGCAGCGTGAGAAATGTAGGTAGGTACGCCAAATCCTCCATTGCTTCTGATAAATTAGAAAAGGTCATGCCCTTGCAGTGTAAAATAAGTGACCTGATAAAAATGATGAACCTTCCGTGTCCTAAGTACGCTGAAAATTAATCAATGTCGTGTAACGTACTTTATTCTCCTGATTATTTAAGAAAAAGTTGTACATAATAGGCCAAATAATACTTAGGAGTAATAGACCCTTGGCCAAATAAAAATATTGATGATGATATTTAATTTTTTTAAATTGTCATTGCTCATATAAATCACTTCAAAGTTTTAATTTTAAAATTTTCAGATATGAGTCAGACACAGAACCTCTCAAAGAAAAGAAGACCCTCACACAGAAGGATCTTGTCTCCTTCTCTTACCAAGTCGCAAGAGGAATGGAATATTTAGCATCGCGAAGAGTAAGTATTTTCTTAGCAATTTCTTCTTCCAGCAAAATGTTGCGGCAGTAAAATTAAGTAAAGCCTTAACGACCATAATAGATACGCTAAAAGTAATTGATCAATTTCTTAATATCATGACATGTACGAGTAGGTGAAATTAAATGCAAAGAGAAGTCAAGATATCCGCTTTTTACCCGACTGCGTCAGGAGGGTTATTGATTGAAGTTTTTTACACAGCGCTATCTAAACCCAACCTTAATGTTGGTTACCAAACAAAGATTTTTTAGGTCAGATCGTTTGACTTAGCCCCTTCAAAGCAACTGTAGCATTTAGTAACATTTAGTTGAGTTTACACATTTCTTGCGAGAATTACGCCCATGATTAAGAGCGCTTTCACATTGGGGCGTTAGAAGCGTGACAGCAGCGGCGTTTTTATAATGTGAAGGCATGCATCCGCTCAGGGCCGGATCTACCTATGGGCTGATTGGGCTGCAGCCCAGGGCCCCGGGGTTACAAGGGGCCCCTAGATCCCGCTAAAAAGTAGGCCATAATTTGAAAAAAAAAAATGTCTGTAAAGTCGGTTTACGGACGATAATTTTACGTGACAACGTCATAAGAAGTTTCAGCCCAGGGCCCCACAAATTCACGATCCGGCCCTGCATCCGCTGTCACATAGCATGAAATTTTCGACAGCGCGTTTGTCGCGCTGCAAAATCGCTTAAATGTGAAAGCGCTCTAAGGGTATTTGCGATTTGTTTCCAGTGCATACACAGGGACCTGGCTGCCCGCAACGTGCTGGTCTCAGACGAGTGCGTGCTCAAGATCGCGGACTTCGGGCTGGCCAAGGACGTGCACAGCAACGACTACTACCGCAAGAAGACCGAGGGCCGCCTGCCCGTCCGGTGGATGGCGCCCGAGTCCTTGTACCACAAGGTGTTCACGACGCAGACTGATGTGTAAGTTTATTATTGTGTTGAGCTGAGATATTCTTGTGTTGAGCTGAGACATTCTTGTGTTGAGCTGAGATATTCTTGTATTAAAGTATCAAAGTGAGCGCGAACGACGCAGACTAACGTGTAAGTTTATGGAGATGATTTCATTGCGTTGAACTTAGATATTTGGATTGGGGTCGTTAATCTTTAAATATTATATCAGGCAACAATAACGCAAAAGTTCAGAGTGGAATGGTCCGCAATGCCAAGCCGTTATCCGTTGTCAAAAGCACCTTCAACCTTCTGGCCGTCACCTAGAGAAGAGAATCCATATCCTATCCCTGTGACATATAATTAGCAAGAGCGGTCGTTGTGGGAATTCTTGGGGGTGGCCTTTGTCCAGCAGTGAACGACATTTGGCTGAAACGTAATGGATTTTTGTAGTTAATAAACCGCTAACTTGAATTCATCTGGAGCCTCGTCACGTTGATTTTTTTATCCACAAAGAGGAATTTCTTGGTCTGCATTTCACATTCTCACCTGAAGGAAAGTGATGATCGATTCCAGTAGATTATTGCTCTTCCAGCTTGTACTCATTCTCCTAACAGTGTGCTTACCATGAGTTTACGTTAGATGTGCTCGCTAGCGACTGCGTAAAAAAATGACATTAATTGTATGACATATTGTGCAGCGCCCCTAGCGGCTACTTTCAAGAAACAAAATCTTCATAGAGATATTCGCTAGCGAGCACACCTAACGTAAACTCATGGTAGGTGCACAGGTCTAATGTATACCTAAAACATTAGTGCTTCCAGCTTGGACTCATTCTCCTGACCGATCTTCATTGGTATACCTCGTTCGTTCGTTCGTTTCAGCCGAAAGACGTCCATTGCTGGACAAAGGCCTCCCCCAAGGTTTTCCACTATGAACGGTCCTGCGCTGCCCGCATCCAGGCTCTTCCCGCGACCTTCACCAGATCGTCGGTCCACCTAGTCTTCCGGCTCGTGCGTGGTCGCCACTCAAGAACTTTCCTGCCCCAACGGCCATCAGTTCTACGAGCTATGTGCTCCGCCCACTGCCACTTGATTTTAGCAATTCTGCGAGCTATGTCGGTTACTCCGGTTCTCCTGCGGATCTCCTCATTTCTGATTCGATCACGCAGGGAAACTCCGAGCATAGCCCGCTCCATCGCCCTTTGGGTGACCTTGAGCCTTCTTATGAGGCCCATAGTAAGCGACCACTCGACCTACTCGTATACCTATGAACATATTATTCGTCCGCAGCTGGTCGTTCGGCGTGCTGCTGTGGGAGATCATGACGCTGGGCGGCACGCCGTACCCCGCGGTGCCGGGCCAGTACATGTACCAGCACCTCAGCGCCGGACACCGCATGGAGAAGCCGCCCTGCTGCAGCCTCGAGATGTGAGTCACGATTATTATAATCTACTATATAAAAATAAGTCGGGTTTTCCTCCCTGACGCTATAACTCCAGAACGCACGAACCGATTTCCACGGTTTTGCATTCGTTGGAAAGGTCTCGGGCTCCGTGAGGTTTATAGTAAAGAAAATTCAGGAAAAATTTAAAGGGGATAACGGGATCCACGCGTACGAAGTCGCGGGCGGGCCGCTATCCCAACTAATATTAATATTATATTAATATTATAAATGCGAAAGTAACTCTGTCTGTTTGTCTGTCTGTACTGTCTGTCTGTCTGTTACGCTTTCCCGCTTAAACCTCGCAACCGATTTTGATGAAATTTGGCATAGAGATAGTTTGAGTCCCGGGAAAGAACATAGGATAGTTTTTATCCCGGTTTTTGAAACAGGGACGCGCGCGATAAAGTTTTTCTGTGACAGACAAAATTCCACGCGGGCGAAGCCGCGGGCGGAAAGCTAGTTCTAAATATAAAAGAAGAAACTGACTCACTGACATATCAACGCACAGCCTAAACGGCTTAACGTAGGCACTTGAAATTTGGAAGGGACGTAGCCTAGGTACCGTAGAGGTGCACTAAGAAAGGAATTCCCGAAATTCCCACGGGAACGGGAATTAGCAGGAAAATCCTTTTGTATGAAAAATCTAAACCCCTTAAGTTAGACGCTTGAAGTTTGGCATGCAGGTACCTTAGTAAACTTAAAGCTTAGTTACAACAGGATATTGCAAAATTCCTACGGAAACGGGAGTTAGCGGGAAAAAACATTTGTATGAAAAAATCTAAACCGCGTAAGATAGATGAAGGGGGTAAAACGGGATCCACGCGTACGACGTCGCGGGCGGCCGCTAGTCTTCTATACAGCTGATAATTTTACTATCGGACTATCTGCCTTATGTTCATAGTTTGGCGCAGATTTTAGTATACAACTGGGTCCAGGATCTGATGATGACGCTGGGTGGGGGCCCTAGAAATTCGCAAGAAAACAACACAACCCCTCGTTTGATTTGTATTGACGAAAACTTTGATCCTATAACAGGGCTCAGACGTTATTTTATTAAGTACTCAGTACAGAACTAATTCTATGATGAAATCCATTGCCCAATACATGGAAAAACTATTCTGCTGCTACTTTGGGATGTTAACTTATTGATACTTTTAAAGATTAGACCTCAGGGTCTAACCCTGTACTGTGCCTGTACTGTAATACTGGACAAGCCCTGTTTTATTATAATCATCGTAACCTTCAGCTTGCGTGGAGGAATTTATACTGTAATTATGATCATCCTGGATAAGCCTTCGGAGTCTGAGCCTGGCTACGAATTAACTTACGAGCTGCCTCTCGCCGGTAACAGAACGTTTTTTTTAGCTAATAACGGTGTGAGAACGACATTCTTGGAATAACTCATTTATTTCCCTTTATTTTTTCGTTTATCAAACCCCAACGTGTCATTTCCAGTTACATGCTGATGCGTGAATGCTGGTCGTTCTCGCCCGGCGACCGGCCGTCCTTCACCGAGCTGGTGGAAGACCTGGACAAGATCCTGACGGTGACCGCCAACCAGGAGTACCTGGACCTCGGCCTGCCGCAGCTCGACACGCCGCCTTCGAGTTACGACGGGTCCGGAGACGAAAGCGACAGCGAGTTTCCTTTCATCAAGTAGGATAATGGTAGACTGTAGGGTACCTAGTGCTTGTAAAATTGTGTAAAGCCTCGAGATTAGGGTTGCCAGCTGTCCGGCTAAAGCCGGATGTTTGGCTTTTTACGGTCGTGTCCGGCCAAAAATTGTCTTGTCCGGCCTGTCCGGCTTTTGTTAGGCTTTTTATGTGGTTGCCGCGCCAGGCGAGTCGAGCTACAGAATAATATCAAGCGCACGCATCAGGATGTTGGGCAACCGATGATGATAGTATTCATTCGTAAGCTATGACACTAATTGCACACCCCTCCCCCCCCGTGACATATCCGGCTTTTAGGGTAAAATGTCCGGCCAAATGAAGCACAGAGTCCGGCTTTTGTGTTTTAGGACCTGGCAACCCTACTCGAGATGGACTCGGTAGACTAGTGATGTTGAGACGATAGGTACTGGATAATAGTGTAAAATCTCCCTTTTATAAAATATGAGATGGTAGACTAGTGCCTGAGAGATTTTTATAAATATTGACTAGCATAAAAACTCCTTCATTAAGTGGGCGATGCACTTGGTAAAGCCTGGTCCGTGAGCACGTAGAATCCCGTCCAATGACCCCAAGCTACCCATCCCTATCACTCGCGCGTTATTATGTTGCTGTCGCGACTGTGCGACGGGCGCCCGCAGTGAGTGTGCGAGCGCGACAGCAATATAATTACGCGCGAGCGATAGGGATGGGTAGCTTGGAGTCATTGGACGGGATTCTATGTGCTCACGGACCAGGCTTTAGCATAAAAACCCCTTCATTAAGTGGGAGATGCACTTGGTAGAGTAGTTCTTGTAAATTGTTGGATAGTGTAATACCTTTAGGAGATGGACATAGTAGACCAGTGTTCGTAAAACTTGATAGATAGTGAGCTGGAGAGTGTAAAACTTCGAATTGAACAAGTAGATATGGTGTAAAAACTAGGAGTACTACTGGTATACTAGTTAGTACTTGTAAGATTTGATAGGTACTGTAAAACCCCCTCTTCATTAAATGGGATGTGGATTTAGTAGACCAATGAAGGATTGATGGTGAAAACGGGCATTAGTAGACCAGTGCTCGTGAAACTTGATAGATACTGGAGCTGGAGAGTGTATTCCTCCCCTTTATCAAGTAGGAGTTACTTCTAAAGTAGGTTTTGTACTGGTTAAGGTTTCATTTGGTAGGTAGTTAAAGAGCGACGATCGCTTCTGATTGCATCGACCAAAGGAAACGGTGAATTTTAGTGTCACTAGAGGTTTTGGAAATTTGGTTAGAAGGTTCACAAGAAATACAGCTGAAAAAGAGTTGAATCTAAAGTTGGTACTGTAATTCATGTAAGTAGCTTGAATGGTTTTGAAACTGCGACTGTCATTGTAATAATGTTATGCGATTTCAATGACGATGAACCTCTTAAATCGTGAGCAGTTTCAAGAGTTGACATTGCGTTGTAAATGCAGATGACGACTGATTTTGAGATTAAACTCATATTAATTTACGATGATCAACTCTGTAAAACGTTACACATTTAAAACTTTTGTCAGGAATGTTTTTTGTATTTTTTTCCCACCTAATAAGCTGTGTGTGATTTCAAAGTGCCTTATAAAGTGGTTCAGTGAAAATATTGTGGTGTAGGAATATAATGTCTGTTATTTTTCTAGTAATGTAGAGAGTAGAGTAGGTAATCGTAAAAAGATCAGATTTAAACTTTCGTAGATGGTGGTGGATATCCGAACGCGTCCTAATTATTTTTATATTGTTCATCAAATCGCTGCACTCTCGGGATTTGGTTGAGTGCAAACAGATGTTTGTATTATGTACTCACAATTTATGTAGTGACAATAGTCATTTAAGTAGAAGATTATTGCATTATGCATTTAAAATACTATGTATCTATTATCATCACAAAATTAGTAAGTACTAACTCTACACATTGTTTTTACTTTATTTATTTTTATATTATACAGTTTATAAACTGTCGATCAAAGTATTGCATAATATTTTTATTTTGTAAATAGTCTTTATTATATTTAAATGTTTTATGTCATTTAATTGTTTTTTGTAAATAGATAATGTAGAACCAAAGTTTATTATGTAAATTATTTTATATTTTATGAAGCATTTTCTATCAGTATTTTGAAAATGGTTATGGAACATGACAAAATATAATAATTATGTTTGCGTAGCATATTACAGTTATTTTAGTATCTAGTCTATGCATGTTGTAATTAGCTTCATTACAAATATTCTTAGTTTTTAGTTAGGAAGTAATATTTTTATATTATTAAAATGATAAATTGATATTTTCAGTCACCAGCACAGCAATCTACCAAGAAATCAACCTTGTAAGTAAGGTTAAATAAAGTTTAAAATCCATTTGGTTGGGTGCAGTTAGCTGGTGACTTTTAGCATGGAATTATTTTGGAAGTTCTTACAAATTGATCTGTAAAGATTTTTGTTCGAACAATACCTACAAGTAGAGTAGATACAGGAATCACCTTCATTTCTGTGAAAGATATTCAGTAAGGTATACAAAGTGTATAGCAATATTTTTGTTGCTGTGAATTTTAAGTTTTTCCAGTGCAAAATAGAAAACTGAATGATTTTCTAGTTTCATAGAGAGATTATTATGCATTTTACCACCAAATCTATTGTACTTAATTATTTTTAAGTTAAACTTTGTGGCTATGTAAGGGGTTGAGATTATTCTGTAAATATAAAATTGCCTTTACAGTGACAAGACTTTAGTATTTTATTATTAGTTAGAGGGAGTCGAAATTTTCTTACAATGTTGGATATGCGTTTCTATAGATTCGGTGTTGAGGATGTGTTGTATTGTTTGTATATTTGATTTCTATATGAATGGAAGTAAATGTTTAAGTCCTCAGGATAATAAACGATGGATGTGACCGTATTTTTGTGTAGTTTTATTTTATTTTAGTTACTATTTAAGTAGTTTGTGATACATCATATAAATCATTGACGGTTGTGTAGTTTAGTGGTTCGCATATTAGACCAATATGCCAGAGTTTGCGGGTTCGATTCCCGTATAATATTAATGTGTTGTGTGCATGAACATAATCTGGTGTGGGTGTAAAATGTACACGTAAGTATTTACAAAAGAAAGTATTTATTTTTCTGTCCGTTGTGGTACCAGACTCGTAGTAAGTAGCCTAGCTTAGTTTAGTAAGTTTTGAACTTGTACATTAAAAAAATAATATAAAAGGAGCTAAGTAAAATTATCAAAGACATTTATAAAAAGCAGGATTTTTATATCAGGAGCACTAATGAAGCCGTCGTCAAAATTGTCTGTAGCGTAAGTAATTATTACGTTTCATTGCATCATCCCAAATGATTAAAAATTAATTATTCTATAAATTTTAATTATTTTAGTCCATAAAATTAATCTATATTATATATAAAAATGAAACCCGTTTTCCGTTGTCACGACATAACATGAAAACGGCTTGACCGATTTGGCTGTTTTTTTTTTGTAGTTTTCTAATACTCTGTACAAGGTTTTTACGGAAAAAAATATAAAGAAAATCTCTACGCTAAGGCGGTACGAAGTTCGCCGGGTCAGCTAGTATTTTAATAAAAAACAACCGTCTAAAAAACCGTGATCGAGTATTTACACAAATATTGGTTCTCAAATAATTAGATTTTTATTTAATTTTATCTTCAAAATTCAATAAATTGTATTAATTTCATTTTTTTTCTTTTAATTTAAAGTTTTCCGTATAAGATTTGGAATGTATACAGTAGTTTTCAATCTAAAAGTTTCTAATTTGACTTCAAAGAGAAGCGACATCTTTCACTGAATACAGCCTTAATTTTCCCGCCGCCATTACAATGACATTTCCTTATTGTAAGAGCGTAAAGTTCATTTTAGCTGTAACTAAAATTAAAATCAGTTTTCTCATATTGCCAACACTGTAAAGATTAATCGTGGCGTGACATTTGACATTTTAAATTTTTGACGGTTGTTGAATAACTCGCAGCTTTTTTTGTTGAGTTGAAAGTGAAATTGTAATGTTCTTTGTAATCTTGGAGTGGTCGCGAAATATCTTGTTCAAGTGGATTATTATGCAGTGTAAATGGAATTTATAACATTAAAGTGGTGGTATAAAATAATTTTAATCCATAACTTGGTGCACCTGTTGAAAAGTGGAAGGTAGGTGAAAAGTTAAGTTTTCTAATTAGGTAGGTATGACTGTGTACAGAACAATATCTAATTCTTTACGCTGAATTAATGTGCATGTCTAGTAATAATGAAAAAAGTACTTCCTATCAATCTTTGCGATTCCCAATGTTCTGTTGCTAAGTAGGTAGGTATATAATAATGCGAAATAAAATTACCCGCAAATACTAATTTCTTAAACATTCATGGTTTTTATTAGCTTATGTACCTACGGACTGTTTTTAAGCTAAGATTTACTTATTTTGTCGTAGGTCCCAGCTTCTTCGTCACTACACTCTTGGCAGAGTGGTCGTGGTCATCACTCCTGGTTTCTCGCAATCCGTCGCCATTCCTTCAGCACTGCAGCCTTTCTTGTACACTCTGTTAGTGGGCCATTGAGTGTGGGTTTAACCTGACCGGTCCAAAGCTTGGTTGACCTGCCGCGCGCTCTTGTGCCTTCAACCTTCCCATGCACGACAAGTCGTTCAACAGATGCGTGTGATGTGGTCAAAGAAAACGAGACAGACCTTGGACAATGGAAGAATGATTCCCTTTGATGTCAAGTTCCTGAAGACCGGAGACCAGGCCGTCTTTAACTTGCTTGCTGGTCCGGCATACAAAGAAAGAATACGGCGCGGCGTCCCGTTTCTTTCAAGAATCAGCAGTCAAAGGTTAGTGAAATTGCTATTTTTTTATTCAAGTTGATTATTTGTACAGTGTAAAGTAATGAAATGTATAAAAATTATGTGTGCACCTGTTGAGTATAGTTTAGTTTAGGGTAAGTGGAAAGTGAAGTTTTCTAAGTAGGTACTTATTATGACTATTAGAACCTATTTTATCTTATCCCTTACGCTGAACTCATGGAGAATTTAAAGTGGTGAAAAATAAGCACTTCCTACCCGCCTTTGCGTTAGTGTGATTTAGGAAATTTGAATTATTTTATTGGTTCGAAATATACGGTAACTTTTCGCTGTATTCATTCATGATCAATAGATCATAGCTAGTAGATAGCAATAGCTACAATATGTATTTATTTTGTCGTAGGCACGGGCAGGCCGTCTTTAACCTGCGGCGGTGGGCATTCAAGAATTATGGCGCGGCGCGTTCCTTCAAGAAACTGCAGCATACAAAGGTAAGTGTTTTTTTCATGTATTTGTTATTGTTTGTGTTAGGAATACTGTGGTTTAAAGTGGGGAATCACATGGCGGCAGAAAATACATTGAAAGCAGGTTGGTCAGGGTGCCCAATCGGAAATAGGGGCCTACGGGGCCCGAATCCAACGGCTGTCTAACTCTAATTTTTTCGTCCATTTCATAACTACACCATGCCGTTGTTTCTTCGTGCGTGGATGTCATTGGAGAAGCTATCGTGCTATGCATATGGTGTCAAATGAGACCTAAGTATTATAAATTAGCGCTACTGGTGAGTAAAATCCGGTAAACCCGAATTGTTTTCTGTGGGTAGCTCTCCTATTCGTTCACTACTCGTATGAAGGTGTGCTGAAAACTAGTGTAAACGTTATTTTACTGAAATAAGCGCCATCTCTCGGTGCGTGGTCGAAGTTCTAGTTTAACTAAGATGTAAACGACATCGATTGCAAGGGTAATAAAATTTAACTAAGAAGTTAAATTAACTATCTTAATTCGAATCATATTTTATTAAGCAAAACAGTAGGTTTGGTGTGTTATCAGTTATGTACCATATTAGCTAATGCTTTAACATTCGTTAGAGGGCGCTGTAAGTGCTGTAACCCTGGACGTATAAAACGTCAATTATTAATTTAAACATTTTTTTAAAGCACCCTTTGACCCCTCGTGATTCGCCTGCTGTTTAGTTTTATTATGATTATTTTATTTTGTACATTACATCGAATAAATACTGTTTCTTTCTTACTTTTGTGGCTAGCTATGCTTGTGTTGCGAGTGGGTTCACCACAAAATAGGCAAGCAGCGCAGGGTTCGAACCCGCGTTCCTCGGATTTGTGTACCTATCATGAGTTTACGTTAGGTGTGCTCGCTAGCGAGTACGTCAAAAATCTCTATGAAGATTTTGTTTCTTTCTAGTAGCCGCTAGGGGCGCTGCACAACATGTCATACAATTAATGTCATTTTTTTACGCAGTCGCTAGCGAGCACACCTAACGTAAACTCATGGTAGGCACACTGACCCGACGCCGACACCATTGGGCTATTGGCGCTTTTGTTATTGTAACCTACCTACTATTTTATGTTAGTTAAAAACTTTCGTCGCATATTTTCGTTGATTTCATTATCTTTTAAAGTAAGAAGATTCATGCTCTTTGAGTTGTTATTGAAAATAATTAGGTAGATATTTTCTACTGTCAAAAATATAAGTTTTGTGGGATTTGCAGAGAAATGATAAACATTCAATTTAAAATTTGTTTTATTTTTATGTCTGTTCAGTTACATAGCCTTGCATAAAACAAATTGTCATACAAAAGTTAAACTAGTTTACAGTATATTCATACATAGTCACATTTTGATTTTTTTTATAATAAAGATAAAACACAAATCTTAGTTTATTTATTCGATTTAGGTAAGTATTTAACTTGTAGTAAATTGAGGTTATTGTTTTTTAATCTGTTACTAAGATATAATTAGGCATTAATGTTAACAAACATAACATAAAATTCGTCTAAACATAAAATAAAATCTCCTAAATCACATAACTATGATATTTGCTATATTTGTTACATAATACTTGATTCGTTATCATTTTTGGTCTACATTTTTGTGCGTATCGCTTCGGATGTATTATTTTTATCTTGTTTAGTTTACTCAAGTTGTAACATTATGGGGTACTTTTAAATTTAATAATAAAAATGTTACTAATTTTACAGTATTAGAACAAAGTATAATAGCTTACAAAGTCTGCATTAGATATGAAAATTATTTTTTGTTAAAAAATTACAATATTTTTGCACATTTTAGCGCTGTGAATGTTTATGAAATGTTCAAATTAGACACAATCACGATTAAATTTAATCATAACAATTTATGAAATTCAAAACGATAACGCGTTTCCTTTATACAAATATCCTATATATTACCTAGCTGCAATTCAAGTATTCTACACGATCAGCGATATAAAAATAGACTTTGATACGCATTTCCAAAAACAAACGAAATAACACTTTACGCTATATCCTTATAGGAAGTTCACACATCCGTCTGTCTGTTTGTCCACATTCCAAAACACGTCACATATTTTTGAAACCCCTCGAAGACAATGGGCGGCGCTCAAACAAAGAGTTCAAATATATCACAAGTTAACTCATCTATTGTAGAAAGTTGGCTCGAAGGCGCATACGCATCGAAAGTGTAAATTATCGTCTGAGCCAAAACATAATCTTTAATCTCTGAGCTCTGCTCTGTCATAACATTGGAGTTACAATAATAAAAGAAAAACAGTATTCGTATAAAGTTATAAACTTAAGCAACAAATGCATAGTCCTTATACAGAAAGAGATGCACAGAATTTTTAAAAAGTCACTTCTTAATCTGACTTACTAGGTTAATTTATCGGTGCATTTAGTTCAATCTCACTAAATATCTATTTGGAAATTGACAAACGAATACACAAAATCTTCTAAATGTTTTTCAAAGAACAAATTACATCCAAAACCTTGGGAATCGAAGAGTTTGTTCAAGAATTTATTTACGTTTGTTGAATTCCTCTCAAATAAATAGACCGTTGCTCCAAATATTCTAAAGTCCAAATGAAACCGCAATTGACCGAGACTCCATCACATATTCACGCAGCGTAGCTTCTTCTCGGGCACTCTTGAAGCGAACTGGAAGCTTGGCGTCGCTGGTTTGGCTTCTGCCTTCTCTTCTCTTCTACTCTCTCCCGCGTCACCCATAAGAGTTCGCAAGCAGACCCTCATGTCTGATGCAAACTTCCTCACCAGCCTCTCCAAAGAAAACAAATGTTCGTCCAACGCTTCAGGGATTTCTTCTCGCATGAAGTCTGCTAGCCTCAAGAGGTATTCAGCGTTGGGCCCTGAAGATCCTTGGCATTCTAGAATCTGCTTGGCTATGTCTGGTAAGGGTGCAGCGCCCAGCCAATGTCTGTTGCCCGGGACAGCTATGTATAGTACAGCATCTTTTTTGATCGTGGTTGCCGAGCTGGTGGAGTAGCTGTCTGGCTCGAATAAAGACGGTCGAGGGTGGAAGTTGACTGTGTAGACCCTGTAGCCTCCGAGTTGGCATTCTCGGGTGGAGAGGTAGGGCAGCGCCTCGTTATTTTCTCCAGCTACCAGGAACGCTTTGCCCCATGTTATGCCCTGGAACAAAAAGAAAAAAGTGTTAGATTCAAAGCAAAGTAGGAAGCATAGGTTAGAGTATCGAGCGTTTTCAAATTAGAATAACGCATGTAGTCCAGTTACAATTACCTGACCTTGTTTCTTAAGTTATACGACCCCCGATCCATATCATGAATAATTATTTGTTACCCACTTTACTTTCCATACATCATTTCAAAACGTTTTTTCAATCTAAACTCTACAGGGAAACGTACTGTCGTGACACGGATTCAGTGTTCATAATTTAAACCTTATGAACTTTGTAATTAATACTAGTTTGCGGTTTGAAGTTGGTTTAAGTTTGTTATCAATACCAGTTTACCACTTGAAGTTGGTTCAATTGGAACTGTGCTGAAAAGTATCCAGAATTATCTGTTTGCAGAAACGCGATAGATCCATAGGGTCGTTGTATCCCTTATCTTCGACTTGTTCTCGATGTGTTATTAAACAATTGTTATCCAATACTAAGATAAGTATCTGGCACACTGAATGATAGACTAGACTAAGATGAAATGAAATAAAAGTACTTATTTTTATACTTATTTAGCTATGTTTTTGTTTCGAACTTGAACTTGTTTAATTTTTTGGTTATTATAGATAAATTTCTTCAAGTTGTCTCATCTTCGGACAAGTACATTTGATGATAAACCAATTTTCTTGCGTTATCATTCCTAATTATCTGCACGTGCTTGTGTTGTTTACCAAGAAATAACATTATAGCGTGTCATGTTAACAAAGTTTATCATTTGGCTCATTTCTAATTTGTTGTTATTTTGTGGGTAGTACCTAAGTATCATTAACGTCGATCGTGGCACAATCATTTTGTATTCACCTATTACCCACTGAATAATATTGTATTGATCATGGCAAAATATTATTCAGTTATCTTTTCTGTATAGATTTTGGACTAAGCAGTCGTTCTTTAGTTTTTCTGCTTTAGTAAATAGTATGGATTTGCTAATTGTGTTCATCATGTTTTGCTTCGTGTATCTTTCCGTACTTTTTACAAATTAATGCGTTTTATTTCAATGATAAGAGCTCTGAGTCATTAGAGTTATAGGTAGGTATTAAAATGTTATTGTTATTAATTTAAAAAATATATGTAGTTCATTTAATTACTTCTATACAAGTAGGTATTGAACGAGAAGTGTGGTTAACTGATCAAGCTGTACAAATATCTGTCAATAATTACGTTATTTTCTTCACGCGTTTACATAGTAACTGCATCAACTAAAAACGAGTGGAAATTTTTAAGCGGAAAAGTATTTTCGACAATGTCATTCAGTCTTAAAAACTTTAGATAAAATGTGAAAATAGCTTATCTACAAAGATAACCGAATTAGTGTTTACTTTTGTGAAGCCTATCTACTTGTTATCTAAAGTATCTAAGATGGCAACTGAGATCAAATCGTGTTCAACAACCTATTCGCCTTAAAAAAAAAAGACTAGAAGAAAAACGATATTTATACTTTTTTAATACGCTTTTTTACTTAAAATCGCCACTGTAAATACCGAAGAAGTAGCCAGTAAGTAGGCTCTATCTTCAGTCTGTTGTTTAAAAACGTTTATTTCTGTGCGTATAATAAGCGTTTATCGTGCCTATATCAATAACGAGTCTCAAAATTTGGAATTTGATTAGTATTCCATGTTTGATTAATAGCTATTGACATAATGATATCGCTCTGACCTTGAGACCCGCAAAAATATTTTTATTTTTATCGTTATGTGCCATCTTTCCTTGCTGTTCAATAACAGCGACGCAAAAGCAATAATTTTATCAACTGGAAATCCTGTTAGCAAAAATTCAGGCTTCTGTACAACCAACCTCTCATTCTTGTTGTTGTTAACATATTTAAGCTGTCTTTGCATACGAATAACTATTATCTTCTACTATCATGTCGGTTGTAGCAACTTAGGTTTCTTGTCAAACTTGTAACAGCCGCCGTAGTAACGAAAGATAATTAAAAGCCTATGTACACTGCTGGGCCATACATGTGTATAGTACTGTATAGTGCCAGTAAAAAATTGCCCTCGAGGTCTAGTTCAGTCTGTCATCTTGAATCGGACGTACTTGTACTGATAAAAAGATCATTAGGCCTAACGTGTTTTTGAATTATTCTATGCCTATTAACCTTCTTGTTATTGAACATACAGTAGTTTTATATGACCTGGTTTCTTTATCATTTGCAGGGTGCCTACTGGTTGGATGACTGGCGTCTTTTGCGACCTTAAGTTGGCATCATTATAATTTGATATCTTTTGTAATTTAGATTTATGATTGTTATTTTTTCAATATCATCACTAAGCCTGTAGATGTCTGCTGATAAGATTCCATTATCGTCAAGTGAAAAAGGTTCATATTCCCAACATCTATTCTTCAAAACCTCGTTAAAATTTGCTTTCGTGGCGTTGTCTGGTAGTGTCACTCTCATAACAACCATTTTATAGCTATTTTTTCGTCTAGCAAGCTATTCACTAACTTAACTTGGGCGTATTATGATTTCGCGATTCAGGAATTTTCTTTTGTTTTGTCGCCAATCCTCTACTACAAACGTCGCGCGTCTATCATTTGATATAACAATAAATGACCTATTGACCGGTAACAAAAAGCTTTGTTCCACATCCTTCAGATATAGCCACAATAACGCCGTTGATCCAAGATGGCGGTGAAATAATAACAAAATACGACCATTCACGGACATTGTTATTAAACAAGCCGCGCCGTGTTATGAGAGTGGCTTGAGGAAAATAAGCTTATTAATGAGCTGCCGTCATTAATAACGATAAATATTATCGCTTTGTTTTCGTTGAACTTGTAGGCCTAAATTTTGATGATTGCTAATAATTTTATAATATTTTATCACTGTAAGACTAGGCCACCGATTTTTAGTTGGCCGATAGTTGGGCCCGATTTTAATTTGTATGAAGAATCTGCGTAGTGTGCGCACTTCCATATATGTCTGTACTGATCAATTGCCCGACTAAACTATCGGCCGACGAAAAATCGGTGGTCAGCGCCTAGGCTAAAGGCGTTACATGAAGACATTTTTCTTCTAAAGGTAAAATAATTACGTTAAGTGCCCCAATTTTACTGATCCATCGTCTTGGAACACTTGCTAAAAATAAGCGTCCTTGTCCAGGAATGGATGGTTAATGCAAACAGATTTTATGATGAGGTAGGTATTTTAAGATGATGATTGATTGATGATCTCGATGACGTCGGCAAACGTCGGCTATTTCTGTAGACAACATAACATTCGCTTTCTAGATCGCTTCGCTATGTCCCAAAGTTAAAACTAGACGATCTTTAGAAGAATTCGTTTGTGAGGGGTTGCCTTCTGGCGTCATTTCATCCCACACTCTTAGCTCAGTGCGTCATTTAACTTATAACTGTTCTCTGACGCACAACGTATAATTCAACGAATATGTAAATACGATAATATCTTTCCACGTTTAAAGAAACTAGTAACATCACCGAAACATGATGTCAGTATTTAGTAATGAACATTAAAAGTTATAGTTTATTTACTTGGGATCAGGTGATAATAATATAATTCAAGCATTATTGTTGACTAACGTCATCAAAACAATTTATTGCACATCTCTCAACTCCAGCACTGTGACTCCAGTCAATATTAATAAATTAGTTGCACATCCTTGTTACGATGACGCAATGGCTGCGTTTCATTTCTCTGGAAAAGCCTGCGCTACGTCCTGCAGTGCGAATTGAAATGAGGAAGGCCACACAGTTGGGAGTCTTTAGTAGGCGACCGCACAGCCTGTGTATGAAATCTGACTCGGCATTCGAAGGTCTATTAGGAACTTGCAAACATAATACTTGTACTTAATATTATGTGCATTTTATATCAGAAGTCATTGTTCTATTTTATCGTTAAATTTTTTCGCCTTAATCATGATCGTGACTGATGACGTTGACTTGACGTTACAGGAAGTAAAGATTGGACTGGGTATTTAATTGTTACCAAATTGGTAGACGTTGCCAATAATGACGATGTTTGCAGTGAATATGTAATAGACTTTTATAGGGTTTTTTCTTAGACTGAAATAAATGGAAACATTTGGTGTCAATATTTTAATCTAGCGAATTAGTTTAGAGCAGTTCTGTGATCTTAGACTTATGTAAAGTTGTTATTATGATCAGCTTGGTCGTCGCCGGGTGCGCTATCTCAAAGCACGCGTCGTCGTGACGTTGGGGCGTGATTATGACGAATTTCCCCGTCTGGGTTAACTATAAAAAATCACTTTACGTAAAGTTTTAAATATTATATTTATTTTTTCTTGGCCTGTGACCAAATGAGAAACTATCTGCACAATTCTTGGATTTCCTGATGATTTTTATACAGGGTGTTTCTTGTAAGGTGTCAAGCCGAAGGCAGGTGATAGGTGAGGACTAGACCTATCGATTTCACCCCCATGTATGTTTTACGATTTTTCATAGTTTAGAAGTTATCGTTAATTTTGTGATTTTTTCAAATTGTATGACCTAGTAGGCTTTAAATTTTTTTAACTTTTTTTTGGGTCGACTTTTCTCAGATTTCTTTTTTTTGACAGATTCCCTATTAATTGCAGATTTTTGAAAAAAATAATCAACTTCCTATCTTTGATGCAAGATACAAAATTTTTGCTAGAAACATAAAAAATATGCTTTAGTCCTAAGAAAGTCAAAAACATGTAACGGAATCTCCGACTTACCACATTAGTGGAGCGATTACAGAAAATAATGGCCTATTAAGTACATGTTTTTTTGTTTTATTATGAAAGTTCAGAAAACTGCGCAGTTTTTAAAATTATTTTGGACCTATGGAATTTCTTCTTTTTTTTTTAACTTTTAAGTTGAAAATTTTAGAATGTTCCGCTAATAGCATATTTTTTATGTTTCTAGCAAAAATTTTGTATCTTGCATCAAAGATAGGAAGTTGATTATTTTTTTCAAAAATCTGCAATTAATAGGGAATCTGTCAAAAAAAAGAAACTTGAGAAAAGTCGACCCGAAAAAAAGATAAAAAAATTTAAAGCCTACTGGGTCATACAATTTGAAAAAATCACAAAATTGACGATAACTTCTAAACTATGAAAAATCGTAGAACATACATAGGGGTGAAATCGATAGGTCTAGTCCTCACCTATCACCTGCCTTCGGCTTGACACCTTACAAGAAACACCCTGTATAAGATTTTCCATTTTCCAGTCGGTTTTCGCATGTTGTTTAAGATAGTGCGTAAATGTTGTAATCTTTGTGTGCTATTTCTGTCTTTTTTCCGTATACCTTCTTTGTCCTTAACTAAGTGATGTTCATCGTACTAAATCGTTCTTTCTTTCTAAATCTGCTTTTTATGGGCCTAAAACATACAATGAAACGCAACTGCAACGAAACTGCAACTTGTAGTTACTTTTGAGTTGCATCTAAGTTTCTGCCATAGATTCCGTTGAGAAACCACACATGACGCGACCATTTCAAACTGGTCATCGTGTGTTTTGGGCCTTAGTGTTCTCGTGATAACCAGTGTCTTGTATTGTACAACAAATCTAAAATATCTATTTTTGGCCAGACACATATTTTTCTAGACTTTACATTACTTGTTTTATCTAAATTACTGTCTAGAATGCCTAAATCTACTCGTAAATTATGCTGTTGATAATCTTCGTTGCGCGATAACGATATATCAAGTCCCAATAATGCGATACGGTTGACATAATCCAGTGCACTCTATTATTGTCTGTTTGAACTACGCAGTTCAGCGCCACGAGTTCAGAGCTAGGTACTTGCGATCCATTGCTTTTATTATTGTTTTACTGTAATTCGATACAGTTCCGAAGTAGGTACCTACATTTGACATTAAGGTAACAGGGGCAGGGCATGTAGTTGCAATAGGTGATTAACTGATTATATTGCAACAAAAATGCATTGTTATATGCTGGCTATTTTGAAAATATTTAACCTGATCTACAAGCAGGTGAGGCTTGAATTTCAGCTTTAGTTTGAATCGACTCGTCTTCTTGTTATTGAAAAGAACCTTCCATCCACAGAAAGATTCCATTCATATTCTGATCCAACCTCCAAAGTTAAAGATGGTTAGAATGTTTTCTCTTTTCACGAAAATGTGGTTCTTTAGTGTCCTTCTTCAGTTACTCAGTAACTTTACTTAGCGTTATTGATACAGTAATTGGATCTAAATCAATTCTCCATGTCCTTCGCGTTCGCCACAGTGCTACGCTCCCAGAGACGGCGAATGCGCGGGCGCATGATTGCATCCGCCGATTTGCGAATCGACTGGACGAGTGGCGTGATCATTTGACAATGGTATCGAATGTAATACATTATTTTATTTATTTTATTTGATAAAATTATCTACTATATAAAAATAAGTCGGGTTTTCCTTCCTGACGCTATAACTCCAGAACGCACGAACCGATTTCCACGGTTTTGCATTCGTTGGAAAGGTCTCTAGCCCCAAACTAAGCAAAACTATATGGGTATAGGTACTTACTAGACAACGGATAAACATATTTCAATACTTTTTTTGTAAATATTAAACATGGAAAACATCGATCGTGTATTTATTATCATAATAATATTATTGTGTAGAAAACCTAAAAAAATATTTGCGGATTTGATTCGGTTTAGACACGTTTTTTTCTCTGCTTCGTGCGCACATTGTGAATTTAAGTAATTTTCTTTTTCAAAGCTGTAAATTCTCTCTTAGTGTATCATTGATTTCGTATTTAAAGAGCGTAAAATCGCGAACTGCGCATTACTCGTAAAGATTCGCACGAGTCGTTCTAACGCTAATAGAATTACGACCACGTTCACGGATCCAATAATACACACGTGCGAATTATAAAACTAAATATTCTACGATTGTTATTTAATGTGGCGAGCTGCGTAAATGAGACGGAAATAGAAAAAACAGTTGTTAATTTATGCAAAACAATCTATGGACTCAAATATTTTCTTAAAATCTTGAATTAACTGGTTAGCGATTGCCTACGTTTTTCATCTACAATTCTCTAGATCGCAAATAAATTGTAAGAGCTAGCTGAAATATGGATTTACCCCAACACTGATTTTCAGTATGTCATGGTATAAGTATAGGTCGTCAATGGTCTATGTCATCGTGGTAACTTCTTCTTCTATAGGTTATCTAGAATATATCGCTTCCTAGCGATTTCAGGCGGTCGTATCGGTAGGAAGCGATCTGTTGTTTGTGCAGCTTCAATTTAGTAAAAACTAGCTGACCCGGCGAACTTCGTACCGCCTTAGCGTATAGATTTTCTTAATATTTTTTTCCGTAAGAACCATCCTTGGACTTCCACAAACATTTAAAAAAAAGAATTATCGAAATCGGTTCAGCCGTTCACACGTGATGCCGTGACAACGCGAAACGGGTTTCATTTTTATATATATAGATAAACTTTTTTAAAAACAAGCTTTTATTCTGAATTTCGAAAGTTTGTATCGCGCATGGAATTTATTCCTCTTTTTCTCTGTTTGCGCTACAAGCTTTCGAAATTCAGAATAAAAGCTTGTTTTTAAAAAAGTTTATTTTTATTATAATTTTATTTTACACTTTTTAGTTATATCTTAATCTCAGGACCCTGGACGTTATCTAACACTAAAGTGCTCGAAAAGACAAATCCAACAAACCCAAACTCGATGAGTTTCCGCCGTTTTGTTTAGGAGTTCCTATGGCCACCTCCCGACTCCATCATCAGACCAGCTCAATGGTACCATAATATTGCATTGTCATCGGACTTACACATGTATGCAAAATTTCAGCTCAATAGGAAACCGGGAAGTGGGTCAATTTTAAGTTGCAAGATTTGACGACAGACACCAGACATGTGAAAGTAATAAAAAGCTTGTAAAAATGTATTAATTTGGTATCTGTTTTGTGTTGTATACAGAAAAGTATATTCTATCTTATGCCAACTTCTAGCGTAGTGCTTATCAAGCCAAGGGCCTGTTAATGGCAGGGATTTATCATGAGTTCACTCCACTCGATTATCGCTTTATTTTAATATCTCGCTAATATTTGCTCATTACAAGCTTTATGGACGCTTTGAGCACCTATGTATAAATTACTGCGTGTGATAAAAAGTACATAAGCCATGTACTTTTTATCCTATCTAACTATTATTTGCTGCATAGGGTTTCGTTTGCTTAGAATGCTCCGAGTAGGCGGTTTTTTTTCATAAAGACTTTGAAATAAGACGTTTTAAATTGCACGTCCGTTGTGCATTTGCAAGACCGCATACTGACTGCTGGTTATTATAATTTTTAGTAATTTTGGTACTAATTTTCCTTTACTTTAACCAGCCCACAGAACTAAGGAAAACAAATAAAAAGGCCAGGGTTGTATGCCAAATCGTTTCAGCTTTGTGTTCTTGTAACTGAAATAAATTCAAAATGTGTGTCACGTAATTTCCTGTTATTTAAAAAGTACATACCTACTTTTGTGTTATAACAAATTTTAAATCATTTTTATATTATATACACGTCCGATATAAAACAAACAAAGACGTGGCCATGATTTTAATTGAGATAGAAGAACACAATGTTATTTATTGTTTTGTCATCTACATACATTTCCAAATGTTATTTATAATTTTATACATGTATCTAGTGCCTGCCAAATTCTAAATTACACACACCGGCAGATTTAGCGGAACGCAAAAAAAAGTATGAAAATAAGGAAAATTACTACTGATCTATGAAATATTTATTATACAAAATAAAGAGATAATTAAAATAAAATAAAATAACATATATTTTTTAAATATTTAGTCGTTTTTATTTAATAAAAAATCATCGAAACGAAATTTCAATTTTTCAGTTTTGAACAAAAATTAGAAATTGTGGCCAGATTAAAAATTAGGGTAGCTTATCACTATCCAAATGAATGAATTAATGATGGGTATTTCCCCCTCTTGCTCTGATGATGGTTTCCATTCATCTGAGCATGCTGCAGTTAATGATATGAAGGGTATTTTGGGGCAATGTCTGCCATTCCTCTAGTAACGCGTTTCTCAACACCACCGGTGGTATTCTGAGTTTAACACATCTTTTAAGAAAGTCCAAGACATGCTCTATAGGATTCTTGTCTAGGGATCTTGCCAGCCACTGCATCATGGGTATATCCAAATGGTTTAGATGTGCCTGTACTGAGCGAGCACTGTGAAAACGAACATTATCGTGAATTAAACTAAAGGAGTCCACAATAAATGGAGTAAATGGCACATCATGTTCTTCTAAAATGTTCCTAGTGTACCATTCAGAAGTCGTATTTCCTCCATCACCCACCACTAACTCCGTGCGAGCTCCCAAAAAAATCCTTCCCCACACCAGAATTAAGCTACCTCCATAAACCACGATATTTTCAAAATTAAGACTAAATGTTACGTTCTCTTTGTGTCTCCATATTCGCTATCTTCCATCGATCTGGTTTAAGAGAACTCTGCACTCATAAGTGAAGAGATCATGCCTCCAGTCGTTCAAGACCCAATCACGATATTCACGTGAAAAGTTCAATATGTTTTTTCGGTGCTGTGTCACAAGTTGGAGCTTTCTCGGGTATGCACGACCCTATACCAACTTCAGTAAATCTCCTGTGAACTGTGGGCTCAGTCACTCTTACTCCTCGAGTGTCTTTAAGGTTATTTCTGGCTTGAACAGCAGGTAACCGCGACTTTCTGAAAACTCGAAGTTGTAAAAAACGGTCATCCCGTCGCGAAGTACGCCTTTTTCTGACTTGAACCCTCCTCCTAACGACAGAAATGATCAATCTGTACCGTTGGTTACTGCCATGGGTGGTCGATACTGATCAACGACGTCTTACGGCAGCCGATTTGTATGCATGGCCGTTACTTCTCATTTCATCTGCCTTAATGATTTCTGACGGTGCTAAGCTGGGCATAATAAACCCTTATAAGTAACTGAATGCTTACACAACAAAATTCTCAGAAAAAAACATCTTTCACGTAAAAGAAATCCAAATTAGCAAAAGCTTCATTCAATTCAAAACACTCAACGAAACGGTTGATGGGGTAATTTAAACAAAATAATTAAAAAAATATACTGTTGGCAATTATTTTTTTCATATTTAGAATTAAATTAAAAAATAATGTCATAATTAGGCATTTTTTTCCTAAAATAATGATGATATTGATGCTTTTTTTTCCGTTCCTCTAAATCTGCCGGTGTGTGTAGATTAATAAGGTTCTTACTATTTTAGACGAATTTAATTTAACCAATAGTTTTTGTAAGCTGATAGCCATTATCAGCTTTAAGGGCTCAATTGAACCAACCGTTTTTGACATTTGGTATTGAATTAGTTCTCATTAGACAATCAGGCTACGTGCCAGTTATGTGCGGTTGGATCTAACAAATTGAGCCACCATAGATTCCGCGTCAATGGCTTAATACCGTGGTTAATAATTAATTGACCCAATTAATCAAAAAGTTTAGAGTGCAATGAGCAGAGAAGCCGAAAGAATGTCGACATTTTGACCGACTAATTAATTACCAATCAATGTGATGAAATGTCATGTTGATTAACCTACTTATCAGAACTTTACTACTGGTTTATTAAGTTCGGTTTGATATGTTACGGCTAGTTGTAGAAATTGGATAATCCGAAACGTTTCATAAGATAACGTGGAGATTTTATGGGAATCAAAGGTATCCCTTGTACACCACTGTAGCAGCTGTCAACAGAATTTCTTTTGACTTTTAATTACTTAATATTATACTTACTCATTTTTTTCGTTGACATTCTGTCACACCCTATATTCTTCCTCTTTTGCCTGTTATTTGCGTTTTGCCCTGATTTCTTATCCATTCGCTTACGTCAATTTCGCAAAAACCTTTGAGCCTTCTTCCAAGCCGAATCTAACTAGTTTCCTCATAAAAATGGTGTGCAGTGTGCACGTCATACTGCCGGTTATCCCTCGGGTTATCTGCACCGGTGCAGACTGCCTCAGAACGTGCCTATCAGCCGCTCTGGTCAAGGTTCGCTGACACAATGCAGTGATAAGGGCGGTTCACGCGCGCAGGTAATTGAAACGGTTGAATCGGATAGTTTTAGAATAAAGCATTAAAATAGGACAAAAGAATATAGTCAATATGACATACTAATTAATAAAGGTTTATACAAACTAGCTGACCTAAATGACCAAATACAAGAAAAAAACAACAAACCTATCTAAACCAGCTAATAATCAGGTTAGAACCTTGTTCGATAATTTGATTTTCGATCAATTGGTCATGATCAATATAGCGGAGGTAACCCCCTAAAGTGCAACGTTTAGGATTTGTTTTGTTCTGTTGTCTGAATAATCGGAAAATTGACAAATCATATCGCGATTTGGTATGATTATCGGGAAATACATCACTCACTATTAAAATAATAGTATTTCTGTTATTCACCTTATCTATGATGTAAATGCTTGGTTAGAGATATGAATGTAGTTTTAAAAGTTATTGACCAATTTTATGGGAATTAGTAAGCGCAAAAAGTGTTTCGTAGGTCTACTTATTGTGCGATTTGCAAGACATTTGCGGTTTTCAGCGGTAGCTGTAGGTAGCGCTAGGTATAGCGCAACATAGAATTACGGTTTGTTAAACTTTTTCTTTAAAAAACTGTACCTAATGTCAGTACATTTTTATGATATCACTGAAACATTGCACCAGCTTGAGTTCACTGACATTGACATTGCAACGTGTTTACTCTATACCTACCTATAGCTATGGAAACCTTACACATGAATCACGAGGAATACCTTAACTGGCTTAATTTTTAAATTGTATTCCGAGCAAAATATTGTTTTTGTGTTGTTGTTTACTTAATCCAAAACTATAGGTCACTAACCGATTGACTGACTGACTCAATCACTCATCACGAAATCTCAGAAACTACAAGTGCTAGGAGTCTCAAATTTTACATGGGGTTTCCTTTTAAAATTTAGGTGCTCACTAAGAACGGATTTTAAATTCCACCCCTAAGAGGGTAAAACGGGATCCACGCGTACGCAGTCGCGGGCGGCCGCTAGTATTTTATATCTCTTCCTAATTAATTCCTAACTAATTGCAGTGGTAGGTATATCGATCCCAAACCACAGTACATCAAACCCAAATAGCCCCAAATGTTGCGTAAAGCCCACAGTCGCTGAAATGTCTTTTTATAAACGACGGATACTCACTTCCTTGTCTTCTATAAGCGTCGCCACTCTGCCCGGCTGAAACAAAAATAGATTTACTTTAAAAAACTGAAATTCTTCAAAAATAAACTCGCAACAATGAACTCTTGCGCATGTAAAGTAAACGTCATGTTAAGCTTGTTTGTTTTCATTTTTGTTATTGGAACACAAATGTTGCGAATAACATTTATTAACGTTGTTATTACTATTTAAACCGATACTTAAATCTTAAAATAATCTGCATTTATCTTGAAAAGTTTTTCTTAGTATTCTACATTATTTTTATCGTACGTTTTCCTTGTTTCCCTTTTCTTTTCGTTTATTATACTTATTTTCTAATTTCAGTGCCATTATCACAGAAAATAAAAATTGAATTCTTGGCAAAACATTTCATGCGCCTATTTCTGTTTACATACTGTTCTATTTATTTTGAGTCTACTGCGCACTACGAACTATAGTGCTCATGTGATAACGGGTGAATGAACCTGTGTGAAATTAGGTTTATACGACTTAGATTCAGCGTGACAGAGTGATGGTCAAGATTACAACTGTAATTTTTGATTCACTTGCGTAAAGCAATAAAGATTATTTTTTTGATTGGTACAAGAGGACTGTAATGTTTGACGCTTATCTAAGTACAGTAGGTATTCGGTAATTATAATTACATTAATGAGTTTTTTACGAGTCCTTGACTTGATTGACAAGATGGTTATTAATCATTTAAGATGATCTAAGCCTTCAATCAACCACAAAATGTGGTTTTTCAGTTGTAACTCATGTCCATTTCTATTAAATCACTCGCGGGCATAATAATATGTTAATATTATATGTCCTCTCTATCTCAAGTGGAATTGAAACATTTTATGCTATTATTGACACGATGGCGTCGCCACGTGTAAGACATTAATCACGGTTATCAATTACTTTGCATGCCAAATTAGCTAAATGACATTTATTATAGATGCCAAGCTTTGCATGTTTGAGCCTTTATCACTTGAATGACGTCGTCTAGTGGTTGGAAAATTTGACTCTTTACAATCGAAGGTTCAATTCTCGGATGGGATATACAAATTGGAAAATAACCTAATCTGGTTTGCACACAGGCTTGGAAAAGGAATTACTTACTCATTCTGTGATTCAAAGGTCATGTCGGTCTGATTCGGTCGGACTGTGTCTGACGTCTTTGGTTATTTTTAAAAGTCTGTCACCAGATTGTGACCTAATTTAGTTTCATCCCACGCGGAGATGATTCTCTCGTTAACTTTTTTCCATTGCCTGGAACTATTCTAATATTTGCCCTTTTCGATTGTTTTCAGCGCGTGCACTTGTTTTGTTGCTGCGTTTATTATTTTGTGATAGTACCTATTTGTGATGGTCTCAAGTATCGTAATAAACAGTTGTTTCTTGACTTGTCTCTGATTAGGAAGAAGCATCGTATGTATACCGGTTCCTATTGTCGACGAAGGACGTAGGTACGCACTATAATAGGCTATTTAAAGGATGTTTGCGATTAGGTATGTCAATTGACTGTTCGATAACGCGAATTGAGGGTCTTTGTTTAATGAGAGCCAAGAAACGAGTTATCTAATAGAGGAGTCGAGTCATTTTCAGGGCTTTAACAAATTTTAACGTTTTATAATATAGCTACTTGAATCATTCTAAAAATAACGACATCGTGCACAAAAAATCTTGTGCTCTATATTGTCAACCAAAAGATTGCCTGCTGGACAATTGGACAATGGCGGGAGGTCAAGGAATTCCACAACAACCGGTCCTGCACTGCTCGCATACAGGCACTTTCCGTAACCTTAACCAGATCATCGATCCACTCAAGGTACGCTTCCGGTAGGTACGTGGTCACCAATTGACAACTTTATTTTGGCAACCGAACTGAACTGCTCAGTTCACCTATCAGTAATGAAAATTGAGTATCTGACTAGTCTCTGAAAATCAATTGTCAGTGTCATTCCCGTTGTGCTATGGAAGGTTAAGCAATAATAGGACAGTAGTGTGAAGCACGTGAAAGTGTTCTTGAGTCGACGCCAAAGATCCGGACCAAAGTCAATGCACACTGCAAATAGACTGCACGTGAACCGGATTGTTCCATTCATGACTAAAAGACGGAAAATTGTGATCACGTTCTTTGCAAGTGATTGACTTTTTGATTCACCAGTCTTCTTCTTTGCCTAGAACTTTCTCATTTTATTTGGGGTTGGTCCTCCGTATCATGCGTCTCCAGGCGGCTCGGTCCTGGGTCGTTTCTTTTTCTGGGTTGTTTTTGTTCATCACCATCATCACCACTTTCTTTACAGCCGTGATACCTATGCATTCAGTCCAAAATAAGTACCAGAGGCCAATAAGAGTGGACTAAACGTCTAACTGTAGTGTTCCCTGAAGTACCGCGTTGCACCAGTTCATTGTACTCAAAGACAAAGGATAATAAAGTACACGTAATGCTTTTATATTTGAGTAAAATGAAAAAAGATGCTTTTCACATGGCTTAGAGTCAACAAACGCACTAAAAAGAGATATCGCTGTGACAATGTATCGCCTGTCTGTGAAATCTGACGTCTTGAGCAACACGCCATGTTTGGTGACACAATCAGCATACAATGCTTGATGTGTGAATGAGATCAATGGAAAAAAGTACTTTTTTTACATGTAGACATAGGCAATTATGATGTTAAAATGAATGCCGATGAAAAACTGAAATTTAGATAATAGGATAAGAATTTCCATAAATTTCTACATTGATAATTAATTGAAAATTTATTGACAAACACTTGCAATTTTAAATAATTCGAGAAAAATAAAGAAAAACGTGATTGAAGTAATGTTAAAGCTATTATTATATCATGTTATCTACTATCACCGACATAACAAGGCCTAATTCCTGTTTATCTTTTATTTGTGGATGAATTGCAAAATCTAATGTCAGACTTTAGACAAATAAAAGGTATTTTACTGAAACTAATCTAAAGATACTTGTATGTGTTATTTATGTTTACTAAAAGAAATATCAACGAAAATTACAACAAAACAAAACAGGGTTACAGACTTTTCTTTTATCTATTGTTTTGTTAGATGAGCACGATTTTTGCGCCTTTTGTACTCAAAAGTACAACAATATTGATAATTTTGTAAAAGATAACTTATTATACCTAATTACTTAGCCTGTAATTTAGCTCAATACCGTCCGAACCTAGGTAATTCGCGTTCTTTATCTTTATTACCTAGACCTACAACTAAATAAAACTATCTTTCTGTCTTGAGTTAGGAATTCACATTTCTAGATTTGCGCAAGTGTTTTGTTTTGCATTGCGATCATTTACCTTTTTGTTTCTTTCACAGTTAATTAAATAAATACCTACCTAAGTAAAAGTCAAAGCGACGTTCACAATAGTATAAGTTTCTTTTGATTTGGCTTTTAGTTCTTTAAATTGTTAGTATTCAGGAAGGGTTTATTACTCTTTAATCAGTTGATTGAATCACTCAGAATTCTTTTGTTATTTTTTATCTTCTTTGTTACTGTAACAAAAGCGCGATTTTCGTACCAAAAGTGGTCCCAATCGTAACAGTACTTATTTTATTTACCTATTACACAACCTTGACTTGGTACAATACGTCATTTTTTAGCAGCCGGTAATAATTGGCTAATTATCAGAACGTGTTTTTGTTGTTAAATGTTACCGGGCCAATATTGCTTTATCACACACTCTGGATGTTCCTTGACTCTGCGTATGTAAGTAGGAAATTCGTGTTTATGTATTGGTAAATATTAAGTCTTTGTAAATGCTTTTAAGTTAACTAATGTATGATTATATTCATCGGGGAATAACTAATTGAAGTAGCAACCGCAACGCTGAAGATGAAAGTGAGTCGGCGGCTTGCGTCAGAAACAACAACCGAGTCAAAATTTGACCTAGTAACAATATTTCGGCAAAATTTCATCAACCTTCAACCAAAACTGTGTGCTGTACGTAAATACTACTATAAAAATATATTGTATTTTTAGTTCGAAAACACGTAGGCGAGGGGCCGGTAAAAGGGAAATATGCTTTAAATTCTTACCTTGGATTCAGTGCCGCGGTGTGTGGTATTCCCCTGCCAAAATCTCCTGGAAAACCCTTTCACGTAGCCCGTCACAGACTGCTGGTATTCGAACCCTGGGTTCCAGCACAGCGAGCCGTATCCGAAAACCCAGAAGGGTTCTTTTCTGGATACCACCTCCATCTTCTGCTCAGTCTTCCCATCTTCACAATTCCTCTCAGATTCCTTATGGCTATCCATATTTCTAAAAGCTTTCTCCAAAAAATCCTAGTAGAAAATCGCTACGCTAATACAAATGCTTAGGGAAAGAGAGAAAGCGGACGCCAGCGTCCTTATGTTATATCACAGATAATGTTTCACTTTGTTATTCTACTTGTGTCTCATGGTGGTTACTTGGAGCACGTGCACCGAGGAAACTAACTAGGAGTACAGATTGTTGAGCGAGCGGCCGCCCATCGCGCTGATAGATTCACAACTGACAGTTTTCCGCACTTGCTCACCTTTTCACTGCGTGCCACAACGTCTAAATTAAACTCCACAGTCAATTGTGAACCGTATTGCGTTGAGTTTGAACCTCAATTGAGCGCATGTCTGCGTTGCTCCACCGCAGACAGGGCGGTACCACGTCGTTTCATTCTACGGAATCGATTTTGCTTGTAGATTTTCTCAGTCGCTCAAACTCATTTTATATTTGACACTCTGGTTATTACTAATACTGAACTTGTGATTGAGGACTAATAAAGTACATAGTCAGTACTAAAATTATTAACAAACAGAGATGAGTAAGGTAGCAGTTGTTTTGTCAGATAAAACGGAATGTATTGACCTCGAAGTTGGTGCCGGCAAAACAGACCTTATGTTCAGCCAATAGGAGCGAGGCTGCGGCGACTCAATGCCGTGGATGCGGCTGATGCAATTTCTGAAAGAGCTTACGCCGGAGCTTTTTGATGGATGCGCGGTGAAAGTTCATAAGATTGGCGTACTTAGACAGACATACTTTAATATTTAGATGACCCTTGTGTACCTAATTTAGATAAAAGTTATCTATCTAGGTACATCCTAAATTAAAAAAAACACTATTTAATTTATTAACTTTACTCATAATTTTTCACCTATAAACTAATAAAACCTTTTAACATTAAAAGTACATAATTAATATAAAATATAAACAAAACTTCATAAATAAGTACGTATGTGTGAGTGAAGACGAGGTAAATTATGGATTTTTTTGCAAATTTTCGTACAAAGTCATTAGTCATATTTTCTTTTCTTCTTTTTCAAACTTCTTATTGTATGTGATACTTATTAAATTAGAGATTGAGTAAGAAAATAAAAATAAGCATTACTTTTTTTTGGCTTAGGGATGATCGTAAAATAAGTCAAGGGCTTTTCTTTTGAAGCTTTGATGAATTACTCATACTTACTGTACAAGGGTTTTTAAGCGGTATTAAATATATCACGTTATCCTTTATTTGTAAATGCGATCTTATTAAAATCTTACTAACACGTGAGCCTGACAACACGTTTAATTGATTCCTTTGAAAAATAAAAGATAAGGATAACAAACTGGCGGAAACTGTCTGATTTATATAAGGGGAAACATAGGAATCGTTATAAATACTTTTTGTCATGCAAGGTTGTTAATGACTTGTTTATTGCATGCTATGCAGCTGATGTCTAAAGATCTTGTATAATGATTGTAGATCTTATTCATTAATTGATATGTTGTTGAGTAATCAGTGTAACACACGTTACTAAGTGAGGAAAAACCATAACGCATTTAAAAAAAATGTCAAGTAAACAAGTAAATTAGATCGTCGTCACCAGCTTTTGCTGGTGAATTTATCCACAAATAGTTTTCGATCTGTCACAAAAAGTAATAGGTACTTACTGCGCGTTAAAAATCTTTATTTTTTATGTCTTACTCAAGCAATAAATATTAATTTTTAAATGCCTTTCTCAAAAATTTCACCCTATTTTATTTTTTTGCCACACTCACTGTATATTTATCAAAATTGAGCGGTAAATAATAATATTATATTAATGCTAAGTAATTAATTTATATTTTAAGCAGTTTTTTGTTCGTTGAAGTCTTTTCTAGGAGCACTATTTTTTAATTCCTAGAAAAGACTTCAACGAACGAAAAGAAATTGATTTTTAACCATGATATGGTTGGTCAACACATTTCCGTGCATATTATTTGACAGTTGAAAGGAACATAAATATTCTATCTTCGGTGTGTAATAAAACTTCATAATGGCTTCAATATAATGGTCCATATATTTTTCATAAAGAATAAATCACAATGTATTAGTTTATCTATTTTACACAATATAACAGACATGGAGTATTAACGATTGGATATTACTACATTAACAAATTGAAATAACTTACAATTTCTTTATAATTAACCATATTCATTATATTGAGATATAATTACGATTATGTAAGAATACTGCAGTATTGTTTTATTGGTAAAACAGTTACATTTAGAGAAAAACAACTTGACCCCGAACTGCAACTAGTAGAGATGAAAACACATAAATATGACAATAATTTGTTTTTATATATTTTATGTTACTCCATATTATATTATTACAACTATTAATTTTTAAACTTATTTGACACAGATGGAATGCTATCGTACGATAAGTTTATTGGTGTTGTCAAGTAATACTATTTAAATAATTAATTTCTATATAAATATAAAGTTACATATCATTTTCAGATTAATTAATATTAGCATTTGGTGACATTTACAGATAAATATACTATTAATATGTGCAACATATCTATGACTCCAATGTGACTATGTAGAGATATTGCCATAAATTATAAGTTTTATGAGGTTGGTTAATAATCTACAGAATTAAACACTGGCCTTTAATGGTTATTACTTTTGATGTGTTCTATGAAAATGAAATACATAAGAAATAAATAATTTATCGTCTGTAATGTAAAAAGAGTTTCAAAAACTTTTTAAAATTAAGAATTTAGGTGATGACTGTGACGCAAAAGAGAAATGAACTGTGATTAGTTGAGTCTTCAATATTTGGAATCACAAGCTATTAAAGATTAAGATTTGAAGATGTTTCCAAATATTAAATAGTTACTTAATATAAATAATTATTGTATCTTCTTACTAAGAAATAATAAATAAATTAATTAATCGTACAAATGAACTGTTAGAAATTATAGAAATATGTTTTTGTCTAGTGCGTCATTAAGTATTTTACCAGGCAGCTGTATAAGTACCTATTATAGTTATAAACATACATTTGGTTGCATACTTCGGGGTCCGTATGAAATAATTATCAATTTAATGTATAGCAATAAATATGAAGTGAATTTAAATATTTTATGGGTGATAATAAAATATAAATGCATCATTCCATTGTAAAATAGAGTAGGTTCTTTGTACATAATATCCTTAATATCCACGTTGCACCAAAACTTTGTGATTTTAAAGGTAACTAAAACAATTATTATTAATTGAGATTACATTATCCATTAATTATTAAGATCTATTTACACATTTTAATACATAATTATGTTCATTTTGTGATATTTGGCTTTTGTTCCTTCTGTGAGGGAAAATATATTTCATTGGAGTGTTTCACTTCGTCAGTAAATATTTTTCTAATAACATTAAGTATTTAAATATAGGTAATATATTTTTAATTTATGTAACATTTCAGCAGTTAGAGGTGAGATAGCCAATTCCGGGTGAAGCTCGCTTCCACCTTCGGCCTGATCATCACTTACCATCAGGTGAGATACAGGCCAAGAGCTTCCTCGTTGTGGATAAAAAATATATATATTTATGATTCAATACTAAATTTATTTAAGCTTTTAATCATTATTATTTAATCTTTGAAGTTTATGTACTTTAATGTTATAATTGCATGAACTAAAAAATAAGGTTAGCAATAACACCCTCTAATTTTAAAACGTGAAACACCCCAATTGAAAATTTTAAATAAGCTATGCAATTTATATTAAATATTGTGATGGTCAATCCAACTATACCTAATTATTTACAACGATCAGACTTTTTACAACAAACACGCTGCACTCCAAGATTCAGGATTACACTTTACTTAATTACTGACACAATTAATCAATGACATAATAAAATTTAAATATAATTTAATACTATATTCCTGAACACAGGACAGGTACGGTTATTATGTGCTTATTTGAATGTTATTTATATTACAATATGACTAGTGATATGTAACGATAACTTTACATAGGATATGGTAAAACAGATTATAAAGTTAATATGCGAATATCCAATGAGATTATATAATTTTTCACTAAATAATGCACCATGGGGGGATCTAAACATCGAATATTTGTCAATTTTAATAACGTAACACGCTCATATCGACTACTTCAAATTCCTTAAAACGTTTATGAAAAAACTCCTATTTTAAGTATTAAAATATAAGTTATTGCGTTATTAAATATCATGTTCATAACTGTTAAATATGCTTTTCAGGTTACTCGATATGACTATCTGATATTTTCATCGGTTTAATATCTACTACATAATTATATACCATATTTGATTAATATGTCGCTTTACAAATTTAATGATGGATTCTAATATAATATAACTAATATATTTTGGTAATTTTAATAATAATTTCTCTCATAAAATCTTAAAATCTTTTTTAAGGCTCCGAATAGCATAATTTAACAGCAATATATCTTTTATAAACTTCTACACGCTAAATAAACTAAACATCTCAATACGCAGTCAGGTTTTTTGGTAGGTCCCCGTCGGGAATTGAAGGGTCAAGACGAGTCTTGAAATGTGGAGGTAGGTGAACCTTAGCCTAATAAGTATTTTGACATATTATGCTTTAATATTATAATAATATGTACATCTTAATATAATAATATCAGAACTATTCACATTTTGGTTGCTACTTCGATATACACGCAATGCAATCGGTTAAGATTGCGATAAGCCTTTTATTTCAAGCTAAGACTTGACAGCTTTGCCTTTTATCCAAAAGTTATGGCTAAGCAATTTAAGTTTGTTAGAAAACTATTCGAGAATTCTTATAATATTCACACAAAGAGCTTCTCAGTTCGTTGGAACTTGTTTTTAAGCCCAAATGGAATGCTTGGATTATACAATGGACTCTAGAGGCTCTAACACTCTAAAGTGCCTGCTCATTCCCTGATGGCTATCTACTTATTTGCTCGGCTGAGCGATGATGGTGATACGATGAAAATTTTTGGTCGGAATGTTTGCGTTGGTTAACAATTTTGGTTGAATCCTATAAAAAATCAGCTAAGTTATTCTTCAAGGCTGCGTATAGAATATGCACCGTGATAAAACCTGTAGCAAGTGTCCATAAATCACATACGCATTTTGATGATGATAACTCAAGGCAGTGCTCAAAGCTGGTCTCTTCAGCAAGTGCCAGTAGGTAGCAGACGAAGGAATAGGTCCAGCTAGTATTGGTGACAGCTCAGGACAATGCTTATGGTTAGTCGCCTCTGACCCAGTTTGCGTTGTACATGAGAACTCCTTAGACTGTTTTTTTTTGCATCATAAATGAGTCTCTTATCAACTATCCACCATTGTACAAAATAGTTGCCCTACTGATAATATGTACTCCCATAGTAGAAATTACTTACGACATCGAGGCTTGTTACACCAGAGGGCTGAGTGTGAGTTTTTTATTAGTGAGCGCGTCAAAAATGTCATTTAATGTATGAGATATTGTACAGCGCCCCTAGCGGGAAACGTTCAAAAGCTAAAATTTTTGATTGCTTTGATATCTGTGTACACTGTAACTGTAGCGCCAACTTGAGTTAAGGCCACGGGGAGAGCAGGTATATGTATTTTCATATCACTGTACACTAGTAACGGTAGCGCCGACATAGGTTGGGGCAGGGCAGGTTCTCCAACCGTCGGACGGGAGGGGCTGTGGTAGAGAAGGCTTTGTCCGGAAACCCACAGTTTCCTCCCACTTATGGCGAGTGACGGAGCACTGGTGTTTTTTTAGTGGGTATGTCTCGTCCTTCTGACTTGATGAGCCCCACATAACCTACCCTGTCCCCGCAGCGTAGGTATGCGATTCAACGCATTTTTTCCCCGTTAAAAAGGGCAGGTTCTTCAGAACAAATGACTTTGATATCACTGTCACTGTACGCTAGTTGTAGCACTTTGAGTCAGGGCTCCGGTCGAGGCAGGCGGCCCCAGGTCAAGGAGACGACACCTATAGCAACTGTACTGCTGACTTGCTTAGGGTTTCTTGCAGGGCAGGATCTCCATATGACTGATATCACTGTCACTGTACACTAGTTGTACCACTGAGTCAGGGCTCCGGCCGGGGCAGGCGGCCCCAGGTCAAGGAGACGACACCTATAGCAACTGTAGTGCTGACTTGCTTAGGTCTTCGGGCAGGGCAGGATCTCCATATTATTAGGGTGTATTTTTATATCACTGTACACTAGTAACGGTAGCGCCGACATAGGTTGGGGCAGGGCAGGTTCTCCAGAACATATGACTTTGATATCACTGTCACTGTACACTAGTTGTAGCACTGAGTCAGGGCTCCGGCCGGGGCAGGCGGCCCCGGGGCGCGCATCACACGTTGGACTCGGGCCCGTCGGTGTTGTGCTTGAAGGACGCGCGGATGCGGGCCAGTTGTAGCGCGCACACGTGCCCGTAGCACTTGTTGTACCATTCCGGTGTGCGGCCCCTGTGGAAAGACTGGGTGTTATAATTTGGACTTGGACTAACATACCAACTAAAAACTCTGCTTCTACTTAATTGCAATATGCTCAAAATAATTTCACAACATGTGCTTGCTTACCAAGGTCTCACTCTGCTGGTGACGACTTTGAGCTACAGGTTTCTTAAAGGTTAAATTTTATTTTAGAACTAACCCAGCCGGGCAAGGGTGCACGACGGATTTTAGAAGACAAATGTATTGGTTTCGAAAAAGGTTTATCACAGCGCGCATCCTATAGGCCTATAGGACATTGAAATCCAGAGCAAAAAATTTAAAGGTCTCCTGTAGAATGAGTTACTAGGTTCTGCATCAGATAAATATTGATGTCCACCTACAAGGTGGATCGACGACCTAATATAAGAAGCAGGAATTCGCTGAATGTAGGCTGCTACCAACCGAACATTATGAAAATCATTGGGGGAGGCCTGTGTTCAACAGTGGAGGTCTTATGGCTGATATGATGATGCTGATTATGATTGAAGGAGAATAAACAAGCGACAGTAACTTACATAGTGTCCACCCTCGCCAGGTGCACAAGGCGGCTGCGTCCCTTCCCCGCGGGTTGCGCCAAGTACCGCGACGCGAGCACCACCCCCCGCGCGCCCGCGCCCGCCCCCGCGGCCGCCGCGCACGCCGCGTGGGCCACAGACGTCTCGGCCACCGCGCACCAGCCGCCGCCGCCGCCGCCGCCGCCGCCGCCTTGCTGCCATGACCTGCGGAAGAAGGTAAGTTGTTGATATACTTCCTTTGGATTTCTTTGAGACCGTATTTTTGTGATTGCTTTAGGAAACATTTTTCCGAAAGCAAGAAGTCAAGTACAATAACATGTCAAATGTTTTACAAGCATATAGCGTTGTTGCGTAGTTAGGTACTGAATTATAAATGACTTATATATTCTTCACCTTTAACGAGATTTAGAGCACTCGGTACGGTAGCAGTCAATGGGCCAGCTTTGTTGTTGTTTATGTAGGTTAGGGTGTCCCATAAATGGCCGAAAAAAAAAATTTTTTTAGATATTGAAATGCATACCCTCTATTTCTTTTAGTACTACTCAGAAAAATTTCATCTTCCTACGTCAACATTAACCCGTGCCGACTAAGCTCTGAAGATTTTGAAAAATGCTGGTTTTATCCCTTTGGTTATGTAGCTTAATCAATTAAAATATTTAAATTTTATAAAATATTTATATAAAGAAGATATCAGACAATATATTTTACTTTTGAGGGTCCCTTTTTTACATTCTGGATACAGATTTCCATGCTCCTGAATATTGGCCTGATTTTTGCTACACTGTGCCACAGAATAAGTAATAGTACAGGTACAGAAGGATTACTCCGCAAGACGATTTAAATAAATGCGAGTCTTGCTACGACGCGATACAGTGGAATTAACCTACAATTTTATTCACCTACAAGTTTTGTCTCTTTCTATCGCGTGCCTCTGAACTCTTCTTACGCTGTTAGGGTTGCTGTCTAGTAGTGTCTAGTAAAAAAATAATTAATCTACTTATTTGTTATGAGATACGTATGTAGGTAAGTACGCATTCATTATGGAAAACCTTGGGAGAGGCCTTTGCCCAGCAGTGGACGTCATTTATTTTGGCTGAAACGAACGAACGCATTCTGAGCAGTAGTCATGGTAGGTTAGGTTCCTATACTATCCTAAGAATTATTGATTACCTACATGGTCAACATACCTTTCAGCATCTTTGGGAAGCGAAAAAAAAAGATAAATCCGGTAGATTTCTTTTCGAATTTAAACACCCGAACGCCGCACAATAATATTTCTTTCTTTTTATGTCCATTTTTAAATAATACTTCGATCATAGAATTAGTTACTACAACGCACGCCAGCGTCCTGACGGGCGCGCGCGTGACACTCGACTGATATAATACCCGCCGGCGGGGCACTTCGCTGTAGGTAATTATCGGATGTACCGCGCGGAGTGAGCCAGGCCTGACTGTGCGTAGCAAAAAAAGCTTTTTCTCTTCCTTTGCAGTGATCAAACAATTAAAATCTTGCATAAGCTTTATAGCTCTCTCAGCTGTATCATTAACTACCCTTAAAGAAAGCACTTTTTTGCTTTTAAATAGGCAACATCTTCATCTCATTTAGAAATGGGTCTCAGGGGAAAATTCTTATCAATTTTCAATGGAAAAAATAATAAATGTATAGTCTTGACAGACACTAAATCACTCAATGGGTTTCCAGCAACAATAAATAAGGCAGTATTATTATCAATTCATTAAAAACATGATAAAAAAGTTAGTACTAGTCCTATTTACCATAGAAATAATCATACCTTCTTCAGATGGAATGTATATCTTCCCAGAATCATACATACTCTCTCTTTGTACTTTTACTACAGAATGGACATGGCGCACAATTTTTATTGAAGATGCCAAAAAAAACTACAAAAAATTAGAATGAGTACTGTATTTTTACTTTTTTGATATCTTTAAAAATGACTGAAATATTCAAACTCAAAGTGCGCTCTTCCGCTAGTAGCGATTTTCCGCGCGGATTTTAAAAATGTGACGTAGTAACATGAAAAGCAGCATGTAAGATATTATCTGTGTACAATGGTTAGAATGGTTAGTAGGGGAGCCGAAGCGGGAATTTCGGGACTTACTAAAGAGTGGCAGACTAACATACAAGGAAATACTTTGTACCTGGTTGATTACCTCTAAGTATGAATTTTTGATATAAAACGGCATTAGTTCCTATGCCTCTCACCCAAAAAATACCTCAATTAAGCCCAAATTTGAGACCGCAGCCAAACTTTGAGTGACGATGGAAACTAGCCTAGATGGAGGACACATGAAATTGAACTTCTGCTTCTTCATTGATAAAGACTTATCATTTACCATACCTTATCATTTTGTATTCCATTTTCAAGTTACTTTTTTTTCGCTTACTGTAAAACAAAACGTGGGATTTTTTTAAATCTCAGGTCTTTTGAACTCACATCTGAACGATGTCTGGTTTTAATTTCTTCAGTTACTTCGTGACCATGGCGCTTGCAACAGTGCCGAAATATTGGAAACTCAAAACTAAGGTACATGGTAGCAATCCCGTCAGTAATAATAATAGGAAAATGTCTTGAAAAATAAGTAAATCGTATATTACTTTATGTAACTAATTTTATTATGTATCATACTTATAACTAATCACTTCATTCAGAACTAGAAAACGATTCCAAGGATTCCACTTTTCTTCAATAGATGATCAACATAAAGAGGTATTTATTATAAATTGCTCTTCCACCATTTTAATTATTCTATCTTACATCTTACTTGATGAAATCTTTTTCAATTTTATTTACATGGTCATAACATTTTCACCATTCCTCTGCACCAATTTGTGAGGTACACCTGAAACCCCCGATAAAGCAGCTATTATAAGAATAATATTGGGCGCGCGCGCGGCTATAAACGAGGTCACAAAATTGTCCAAGTAAAATTAACAAATAACTGGACTATTTACTCGTTATTGAGCACAGAGACACAAACTTGGTTATTTTTCCAGAAAATTTATATTTAAGTGCATAAATGTAAAAATGGCTTCATATTGCACAAAATTGGCAATAGGTGGCATAATAATGGTTACTTTTTTAGCGCCTAGTTTGAAATGTGATTGAACGATGACAACGTAACAACAGATGTCAGTTAGGTAAAATTTTGTTTTAGTTGGAAAAGACAAAAAGTGGTAAATGGGTTAACGTGCGGGGGCTGCAAAATCATGTTGTGACGTCACGCGCGAATATTGGAAATTTTTGAAAATTTTAAAAAGTCCGTGAACTTCTCGAGGCTCTATCTTCGGTAATACTGGATGGATTGAGGTGAAATAAAAACTAGTGTAATGTGTGTGATCTAAACTTTAAATTAAGTCATAATTTAACTTAATATTACAACTTATGCGTGTTATCCATTGACGGTGTTTGTTCATTACCTTCATCATCAAAGAGTGATAAAACGGCAATTTCTTCTGACATGAAGTAACAAAGATGTTGACTAAACTTGCTCAAGGCTGCTTTGGAAATCAATTTGTCAACACTCTCATATACCTTTTGGAAAGTGGATGTCAAGAGTTCCTTAGGGCTTTCATCAGAGCTGGTAAGTTGGTCGTGATGATTAAGGCTTGGTATTTCTTCTAAAGTAGGTATTTCGCGCTGTCAAAATCTGCGCGCGCAATTCTTCGCCGAAAACAGCGCGTCAAAGAGCTCCCGCCACAATTTCCAGCTACACAGTATAGAAATACGCAGTTGGTTAGGTTAGGTTGACTTCCTTCCTTTCAAGCGTCACACTCACAACACTTTCTAATAGAAATCATATCCAAGTGATACAAATTAGAACACCTTTCAGACTTTTTGGGAATATATTCTAGAATAGAATAAATATAAAATATAACTGCAGAAGTAAACACTGTTCAAAGTGGCCGTGGCGTCGCCCGACCTTCTGGAAGTTCCCGTTAATAGCCCTAGAGAATATTCTTAACTGTGCTCAAAAAAAATCTTAGCCTTTTATTTTACTGTTTATTACCTCAAAAATGAAAAATGAGAACCTCATTTTCGCCATTTTCTCTGTTACCCGGCCTTAATTGAGAACAAATGACAATACCGCGAATACGCACCGCTACTGCCGCGCAACATGTTTCGATGCAAGTCGGCACGGGTTATCGTACTCCAAATAAAGTAAAAATTTATTTCCGAGTGTTTTAGTGGCAAACAAACAAAACTAAGACCTATGCGTTACAAATTTAAAACTTTGAAAATTATGGGACACCCTAATGTAGGTATATCATTGTTGGTATGATAAGTGGAACAGGAATGTTTCTACGTCAATTTTGCAATTTTTTGATAAATCTATACTAATATTATAAATGCGAAAGTAACTCTGTCTGTCTGTTTGTCTATCTGTCTGTCTGTCTCTCTTTCACGCCTAAACCACTGAACCGATTTTGATGAAATTTGGCATAGAGATAGTTTGAGTCCCGGGAAAGGACATAGGATAGTTTTTATCCCGTTTTTTGAAACAGAGACGCGCGCGATAAAGTTTTTCTGTGACAGACAAAATTCCACGCGGGCGAAGTCGCGGGCGGAAAGCTAGTCAATGATAAACCAAATCTTCTCTTCTTCACATCTAAAACCATAAAGTCAACAAGCTTTTACCGAATCGTTTCCTAAAAAATAATATCGAACACAATGAAAATTCTCCCCCACGCGCCACTTCACCAGCGAGTCGTCCCAGACGTGTACTACTCGTGTACTAACCTGAGCACGCAGTAGTCCCGGGCGGGCAGGTTGATGCTGGAGGCGGTGAGGTACTGGAACACCTCCGCGTTGGAGCCCAGCTTCTCCACCACGCGCCACTTCACCAGCGAGTCGTCCCAGATGTGGCGTTCGCGCAGTATCCTGCAGACAATCGAAAGTTTCATAATCAGGACTTACAATTATAACAACTTTTGAAAGATACATAGCTGTTCAGATCAGGATCAGGTGTTCCAGGAATAAAGCTGTTGATCGAAAACAGCAGAAGAGAAGTTGAATGTAACTTCTGTAACTTGATGAATTCGCAGTTTGAGAGAATTGTCCATGTTAGCACCAATTTGAACTGCTACACCTCTATGACGAATGACGATCTGGGCGTTTGATCTGCGTCGCGTCATAACCGTGCGTTGAGGACTTCAGATAATATTCTGACTGCTGAGTCATGTCCAAAGTTAGAATAAACACACATGTCTTATACTCCAACTTGGTTTACGAAAGGCAAAGTCTATGAGTGGATTTGGTAGCGCTACAGTATCTTATCTTCATCTTCCTACTATACCTTTAAAATATCCCACATTTGCTTCTGTTTAATTAGAGAGGGTCGTTCTCCAGATATAGGACCAGGTACATTTAATTGAAAGGCTGTTGAAAATATCCTTACCTCTGCATGACCTCCTGCGGAGGCGCCTCCACATCAGTAGTGGCCCTCCAGAGCCTCAGCGGGTGTCCGTCGCCCACCTTCTTGCAGCACAGCTCCACGTGAGGCGCGGCTCCTGACACTGACATCCAACCACGAGTCCTGGAACACCAGGTGGAATTCGTTAGAGAATGAAAGGGTCTTCGTGAATCACTGAGTCGTTAGTGATGTGTTCTTGAATAGTTGTAGTTAGGTAACACATTTGACTGGTTGCCTTTTGAATAAGTGAAGCGTTTGCAGCGTTGGTAGCATTGTGGTCTGTTGGAACTGGTGTAGAGTTGATTTCAGTGTATTTGAACTCGTAAGTCCTAGTTTTATTTGGAATAGTGGTTACTCTGTTTGAAAATGATCAACTTATAGGGGTCTAAAAACATATTAGTAATATAATGTGTTTATAGATCTATCTTGAAAAAGTGCTCAGTTTTTTTTAACTCCTCTGTTTATTCTAAATCTTGGAAGTTTATTCAATAGTTTTCTAGTCTACTTGTATTTAATTTCGTGTGCTTATTACGACAAAAAAGTGTTAGAAAAATCTAGTGACATTACAAAACACCTAAGAGGCCACGATTTGCTACAATGAGAATGAAGTGAAGATTGAAATTCACTATGAAGGGACAAGTTTTCTGATCTTTACACAATATTTTCTATTCGTGCAACTTTAGATTGAAGCATTCACTACCGATTAAGTAAATGCAATATTAATTTGTGTAGAAATCAGAATAATATTAAACACCAATGGTAAGGCGACTGGGTAACGCGCTAACACCGAGTCTCACCTCTTCCCCGAGCGGCCACACACTCTACAAGCATGAAACAAGATACACTATAAGACAAGAGACACTTCAGGGGGCAAGGAAAAGTAACATCCGATGTATTGGAATGGAAAGGCAAAGTTGGAGTCAAAGCTTAAACTAGTAGTTCGTCACTTCACAACAAATTTAAAAATATGTAGAGAGAAAAATACTATAGACGTCAGTATTATTATGGTCAGTTCGAAAGTCTTCATTCTGAATAAGTTCATAATCTACTTGTATTTGAAGATCTTATTGAAAAGCATGAACTGCTTCTACCGTAACTAGGAAGCGAAAACAACTATAGAATTTTAATAGTACTGATGTTACTTTGTCTATAGGCTCAGATAGGAAACCATGGTCTAATAGTTACAGTATTTGAAGTTCACATTCAGTAATAGATTCAAAGTACAGGGAATAGCACTCACTTTTCTTTGGCTTCTTTTAGTAAAGCTTTGATGCAGGCTTGCTGAAAACCCTTCCAGTCTTGATTAAAGTCTGCCCCTAATTCTTCTAGCGCTACCTGCAATAAAGGAAGCAATATAATTAGCAATCATACGGTGAGCGAGATGGCTTCGATTATAGTCAACAATGTTCTCTCTTACTATCCTTGGAAATAATAATGGGACGCTCATCTGTCACTGTTAACCCTCACGCACGAACAGGAATGCTATCCAGTGTGTTTTTGTCTCTGGTAATGTACACGCCGGTATATGCTTAGGAGAGTTTACTACTGAACCTATGTTCATTGGGGAAGGCCTATGCCTTCCCCAATGATTTCAAGATTGGGAATGGCCTACACCCAGTGCTTTATTGCATTCTTTATGAGCTTATCATCTGTCCACCTTGTGGCAATGGGCAGGGCACTTAGCACTCAGAACTGATGGCCGATGGGGCAGCAAGGTTCTGGAATGGAGGCTACGTACCGTCGCGCAGCGAGTGACGCCCACCCCCAAGGTTTTCAATTTACTGCAACGCAAATATTGTATTCACCAGCAAGCCACCACTATTCTTCTGCTTAATACACTGAAGCCTATTTCTTTTGACTAAACCCTGGAAAGACACTCACCGGCACCCTCTCCTTGAAGTAGTTGCTTTGGTACTCAGTCGGATAGCTGCCGATTCCTAACTGCTGATTGCTTCTGCCTAATACCCTGGAACTGTGGAAGATCACTTACCGGCACGCTCTCCTCGAAGTAGTTGAACTTGCACCGCGCGAGCATGGCGGCGGGCGCCAGGAACAGCGTGGCGTGCCTCTGCCTAACACCCTGTTGCTGATGCCTTTTGTCTTATACCCTGGTTCTGATTTCTTCTTTCGGCCTAATACTCTGGTGCTGATTCCTCCTGCCTAATACCATTTGGAACTTACACCCTGTTTGCTGACTCACCGGCACGCTCTCCTCGAAGTAGTTGAACTTGCACCGCGCGAGCATGTCGGCGGGCGCCAAGAACAGCGTCGCGTGGCGCTGTATGAGCAGCAGCAGGCACGCGTGCGCCGCGCGGCTCTCGCTGATCTGCCGCTGGTCCGCCACGCTCTCTATCACCATCCTAGAGACAAATGTATAGTTATGGCATTTGTGGTCTACTGGCTAAAATCAAAGTCAAAAATCAAAAGCAAAATCAAAAATATTTATTCAGTTTAGACCACAAGTGGCACTTATGAACGTCAAAATAATATAGTAAATAATAAAAAAGAAAAGGTAGCCTTTATGGGGCTCTTTACATGTCTCCTTATCTTTTGGGCCCTACCAGCGCTTCGAGACAAACATATTATTATGGCAAGTGCTGAGAAGAAACGCCGGAACAAACTCAGCTAAGGAGTTGCATTCGCTATCTATCACCATCCTGGATGCAGATTGCAGATATACAGTTATAAACTGTGGTCTTCTGGTTAGAGAGTTGTATACGCTCTCTATGACCACCTTGGATGCAAATGTAGATTTTGAATATTAGAGAAGATCTACCGGTTAGAGAAGGATGCTTGAGCTGAACGATTGGTACCTGATTTTCTAAACGAAGCACTTAAAGAAAGTTGCAGTTTGTAATTGGTTATAGGGTAAGAAATAATATTCTGGTCATCAAAGTGTACATTAAGGCGCAGGATTGCATGAGGCTAATGATATACCGACGTAACAAAAATGGTAAAGAGACTGCTGCTGCATATATGCAAGAACAAAAGAGCAAAGACCAAAAGAGATAAAAGACGTTAGAAGTTAAGTGTTCGTTCTAGTGTTGTGACCACGATGTGACTTCCAGTATACAATTTGACAGAACGTTGAAGTGGTTTTCCTAAACTTTAAACCAGTCTTTCCCAAAGTGGGCGATAACGCCCCCTTGTGGGCACTGCAGGCTTAAAGAGGGGCGGTAAGAGGCCCAGAAAAAAAATCGGGACGTTGTGTAGAGGCTTGGAAGGCATCATCTACTAGGAGGACTCTTGGACACCGACTGAGCTCGACTCTTGACTACAAAAATGCGGGGCGCTAAAAAATCATTTATTCTCAAAGTGGGCAGTAGACTAAATAAGTTTGGGAACCGCTGCTCTAAACCCTGGTGGTTTGTTGGCTGACCTGTTGGAGTTGCCCTCCTTGGTGGAGCCGGTGGCGGGCGGCGCGTGGTGCAGGCGCAGCAGCGTGGGCGCGAGGCACACGGCCAGGTTCGACGCCGTCATCTGGTTCACGCCCGCGTGCTCCGACACCTGAGGGGATAACAGTTGCTGTAGTCACTTCAACCAATGGCAGTCTATTGCTAGATTTAAGGCTCCTCCAAGAAATGCCACAAAGCATCAAGTTTTGTGTAGTGCCCGTTTGGTGTAGTGGTTCGAAACGGACTACTATTCCGGAGGTAGCGGGTTCGATTCCCGCACAGTACAAACATTTGTGTGCATGAACATATTTGTTTGTATTGGACTGGGTGTTTTCTATGTATAATAAGTATGTATTTACAAAAAAAAAGTATTTATGTATGTTTATACCCGTTGTCTAGTACCCATAGTACAAGCTTTGCTTAGTTTGGGACTAAAAGCGCAGTGTAAAATGTCTAAGGATATTTATTTATTATTTATTAAGTGTGCATTTTCTGCAGAAGTACAGTGTGGAATACGTACATTATTGTCTTTTTATTTAAAAGATTTTTGTTTTTGTATTTTAATTACCCTTTACTTAAGCTTACCCTCCTGCCCTTTTACTGGTTGTTTCCCACCCTCCAACTAAGGGAAAAGGAGGAGGCTGAAAATAAGCGCGGGGTAGGGTATGCCTGGCCTCGCTTATGTTGAGCCTCATCCTTTTTCCTCTTATGTTTTTTTTATCCTATGTTTGTAAAGCATGTAAAAACGAGGCAATAAAGTAATATATTATTATTTAAAAAAAATCCTTGAATGTAAGTCTAATAGACATTGTACAGATGGGGTAGTAAATTTGGCGCGCAACACTAATTTTCGCGAGGCTACTACGTTGAACACTACACAGAGATGCATTTATATGGCGTAAAACACGACTTGCTCTCGCCCAGAGAGCGATAGCACATGCGACATTATCTCTATGGTTGTCAAAGCAAAGTGTGCAATGTACCTACTGACAAACTATCCCGTAGTTACAAGACTATAGAAATAGTGATAAAAATTGGCTTACCTCATAAAGGAAAATAAGTAAAGAATGTAAAGCTTCTAAATGTTCTTCTGGTAACAGCAACAGCGCGCACTGGACAGCGTCTGGCCTCAAAGGTTCAGGCACATCTGAGGAAAATACATTCAAATGCTTTACATGTATCAATCACCAAGTAACCTTCAAGATTTCATATTGTCCAGCTCTTCAAATTCCAATGATGTCCAAAGCAAGGTTATGTGCACCAATGCACTACCTACAGGACTGTTAAGATTAAGTTTTTTACGTGTTCCTTAAAAGAGAAGCTTGGTGATGGCATTGAAAGTCCAATTTAGACTATCCTGGCAATGGACGCACGAGCCATAAAATTGTGATTGGATGACCATAGGCTGCCCTCGTTGAAAAATCAATGGAAGATCAGAATTGAATGACGATGGAACTTACGTTGGAATATCGCAATAAAAGTCTCGCTGAGCTTATTAGTGAGCAGTGCATCGGGCAGCTCCCTAAAGTACTGCTTGACCATATCAGCCACGTCGTGTGCCTGCGCGCCGTCGAAGCTGAGGCTCGACTGTTCCGGCGCCACCGTGTTCATATTCTCTATCGCGAAGGCTGCGTTGGAGGCGCCGGCTGATTCAACGGTGCTCCGGAGTTTCGCTATTCGGGATTTGACGCCCGCTTTGCGGAATATGCCCATCTGGAATAGGGAATATGAGGTTAAAGCTATGGTCACAAAATATAACAGAAGGTAAACTCATGTATGTACTTCGCTTTGCATACCTGCGCTCGGCCGTCGCGCTAGGGTTGTCTTGTTCTGTGTTGCGTTTATTTCGTTATGATAGAAAAATGTAACTCTTAATACTATGGAAGAAAGACAATAACAGATATCCTCATTATCCACGTATAATTATGTAGTTATGTTTAGTACGTTATTATTATAGTAATAGTTTGCAAACAAATACATGAGAAGGAAGTGGTATCACGTAGTATGTAGTTGGGTGGTCAACCACCCATATAATTATTCAAAATCAAAAATATTTATTCAGTTTAGACCACAAGTGGCACTTATGAACGTCAATAGAAAATAATAAAAAAAGAAAAGGTAGCCCTTATGGGGCACTTTACATGTCTCCTTATCTTTTGGGCCCTACCAGCGCTTCGAGACAAACATATGGCAAGTGCTGAGAAGAAACGCCGGAACAAACTCAGTCACCACTTATTGCCAGGAATTATCTAACGGTAAGAATAGTCAAATTTAAGTACATCAAATATGTGCAGACTGAACTGACCACGCATCCTTGTCATCAATATAGTCTCGAACCTTGTAGTACCCTTTGGACATAAGGGTATTTTTTATATGTATCTTAAATTTGTTTATTGGCAATTCGACAAGGTTGTGTGGTATTTTGTTAAATATGGTAATACATTTCCCCAAGAATGAATTACCTATCTTATGCAACCTAAATGATGGAACAGCAAGTTTATTCTTATGTCTCGTGTTAAATGAGTGGACGTCACTTTTCTTAGTAAATAAATGTATACGTTTACGGACATACTAATGTTATCAAATATGTATTGCGAAGCCACAGTCAATATATTGATTTCTTTAAAGACTCTAGTGTCAACACTATTATCCAATAATTCCTAAAACCTCTTTAAAACACTTCGATATTCCTAATAATTGAGTTGGCTTCAATTTGTCAACGTTAAACGAACTATTGAAATACAAATAAATACCTTACTTACCTCCCGGAATCAACTGGTAGTTTAAAAAACGAAAATTTAGTTTTTAATGTTGAGTGTAAGCAACCATCTACTTAACAAATGTTATAATACCCCTTTTTGTTGTTCACTCATTTTCGCATAAACAAAATAATTTCACAAACGCGTGAGCAGCGTCACTCAAGCGAACGCAGTCGCGCCTCGCATTCGTCCGAGACAGTCTTGATAACGCGTACGTGAGCGGTGTCTATGTGTGCGTGGCTCGAGCGCGCTTAGTATGGAGTTTACCTTCTGTTATATTTTGTGCTATGGTGGCCCAATCTCCTCGAAAGATTTGCAATTAGAAGCCACGATAGCCGAACGGTGAAGGGGTCGGACTGGCCGACTCGTGATCCGGGAAACGCGGGTTCGGTCCTCGCCGCCGCTGACCATTGTGGTGAGCTCACTCGTGACCCAAGCATAATTAGCTTAGCGAGGGGCTAACGGGACTATTTAGTAATATGTGTAATGTAATAACAAATTACTAATAATCTTAAAAAAAGTTTCGATAGAAAGGTAGGTTCAGAAATTTTTCACCGTCGGCAAACAGCTTATCCTGGCCTAGGCACTAGCATAACCATGACTTTTTAATAATAGAGCGGGAAGTAATAAGGAGTGTCATAATGTTACCTGATCTAAAGCATTGTTTTTCAGCCAGCTGAGCGCGCACTGTATGGGCTTCGGTAATGAGTGACCCGTCCTTTGTAGCGATACGGTGAGTGGAACACCGAATACTGTTTTGTCTGAAACGAGGAAAGAAACTTTCATGTTAGCCAGAGATAAATAATATTTTCTTTTCTTCGTTGGATGGTATTCAAATAATAGAGTTTTGATCTCAGACTACAGCCCTAGGTAGCTCTAATCAGTGCAAATGCTAATGGTATAGAAGTGAGTCGAATTGCAGCATGTTTCAAAAGTGTAGTCGATATAAGTAGATGATTTTGAACACTGCGTGAATGCACTGAGTTGACCATCAACTGACCATAACCACTCTGTCAAGAATGTAACCACTGAGAAGAATCTTCTTCTGCCTTCAGCCTGACCATACGTCATTTGAGCCACGCATGGCCAGGCAGTAGAGTTGCTGGTAGAAGGTACTTAGTCTTTATTACTTGGCCATGGCCATGCTGTAGTTGTTCTTAGAAAATGTGCCTTACCTTTGTAGTAGCAGAATCGCTAAAATCAAGTGGCAGTGGGCGGGGCACATAGCGGAGAGCTGATGGCCGCTGGGGCAGGAAAGTTCTTGAATGGCGACCACGAGCTGGAAGACGTAGTGTGGGCAGGCCTCCCACTAGGTGGACCGACGATCTGGTGAAGGTCGCGGGAGGTGCCTGGATGCGAGCGGCGCAGGACCGGTCTTTGTGGAAGTCCTTGGGGGAGGCCTTTGTCCAGCAGTGGACGTCCTTCGGCTGAAACGAACGAACGAACCTTTGTAGTCTGGAGTCTTGATCTTCCTGATGAGCTTGGGCAGCTCCCAGTTCCAGCCGGACTTGTGCGAGGGGCAGTAGCGCTCCATGCACGCCGTCAGCCGCAGCAGCGCTAGCTTGCGCAGGATATGAAGCTGCCCGCACGAGAGCGACGACATCGGCCTGGATACTGGGGGTAAACAATTTACAATGAGTCTTCAACTTTCAGGACCCATGCACAGTGTTTTTCGGAGAAGGAGACGGAGTTTTATTGGATTTAAACATTCAACATACGGTATACGAGAAGTCAAATGAGAACTATGATTTTTGATCGGACGTACTAAGGAAAGGCTCTGATGTGATACACATCTAACCTTTTTGACTACTAATACACAAGTTCCATATTTTGCATTTTATAGTGGTTGGAAACAGAATTATTATAATGCTACCGTATGTCGTTTTACATAGGACCGTTTGAAACGATATAGATGTAGAATTTTTGGAATAAATGAACGAAAAGGGAAAATTTTATCCATCAGCTTATAGACTATATAATACATAATTGGTATTTACGGTATGCTTCAGGGTCCTTCTGGGTGGGGGTGGTGGGCTGCAGCGTGTTGTTGGCCTTCGGACCGCCGTTCAACGCACTCGTTCTAAACGAGTACCATCTTTGGATATTGTTTCTGTAATGAAAGAAAAATTGTGGTATAAAAACTTATGACCATAATAATAATATGTTGGTTGGGCTAAATCAAGCCTTTCGCAAGTAATTTTCACCCAAGATTACGGAGTAACTGACTATCTTACCTCCAAGTGCTGAAACTGTTGTTAAGGCAACAGAATTAGTTAAGATCGTGGTAGCTGGCCAGGCAGACTTCTAAATTAGGAATTTTCAAATTGACCTCAGGGTCTGAAGATAAAATGGTCTTACCACTACACTAAAGAGGCAGTTTATAGTTTGGCTGAAGGAATGAGTTACTTCTTGGATTGTCGTCCGGCTGTGTTAGAGCCGCTGTCAATGTATTTGTTTATAATTTAAGACTTACTTCTTGGTCTTAATATCGAGGCTGTCATCATCATCGTCCTGGTCGCCGTCGTGCGAGCGCGAGCCGGCTGAGTGTGGGCTGCCCTCCAGCTCTGAGCTGCGCGATGCTGACTTGTCCCGCTTCAGGCTCCGGTCGCGGAATCTGGAAGGATGTTTGATTTTCAAAGGTCAACCCTGGGTTTGTTGAAGAATTCACCTTTGTCTTGCTTTGGAATGAGTCAAATTGAGAATGAAAACTNNAAAAACTATCCCTCGTTTAGTAAATTGTGTGATCCCCTTTATTGCTATTTTTTATTTGTTAGTCTTATTATATTACGAATGGTATTGTTTTACAGTTTTTTTCCTGCATCAGCATAAATTAGGGTGGGTGTACCAGTAACAAACCGAATAAGCGACATTTCAAAAGTAATTTTGATATTGTGACTCAATTATTACAACAATAATTGCAAAAAAAATAATTAACTACTCCTTGTCTATCATAGAATCAAGTAGCTTATTCCAATTTTGTTAATAGCTGTAAGGTTTATTTTTATTTAACAATCAATGTGGAAAGTCGCAATGTGCCTAAGGTTGACCAGATCGTACAAGTCGTGTTTGTCGCTTTTATTTATGACTAATTATTGGTAGAAGTACGGCAGTGCTACCAAACGTAACAAAAGTGGCGGGAAATTCGACAGATTGTTAATATTTTGATGTGCAATTAGAAATGGTGTACTACAGGTTCCTGGTGTAGGACTGGTGCACCCACCTACCTAAGGTCTTTCACTTTAAACATCAACAAACTTTTAGATTTTGTATTTTAACACTCTCTTCAAATCACTACTTAATTTGGCATTTGTTTTTTCCTCACTTCATTTAGATTCTTCACTGTTCAAACCACTATGCAATGTAGTAAGTTCACTTTTTAGCACATGCTCTTCCACAGTTCACAGTTCAAGTGCAAGCATTTCACTGGCCGCGTACGCATCGCGTCCGACATTAGCATACGAATAAGACATTTGCGCATCACCATTCATCATTAACGTTTGGTTAATGAGTTCACCATTAGCGGCCGCTTTGAAACGAGGTTCATGGTGAGCTTGGTGAATGTTAATAAATCTGCGGTTGATTTAGTTTTTTAATTGGCTATATGGCATGGTCATTCACTATTTTCTTTAGATTAAGGATCTTCAATTTGATCAAAAAGTTGTTCAGTAGATTTACAGAAAAAATAAGATATGTTAGCTTTTTTAAGGTAATTTTTCCGTTTGTATTATTGAAGGTATCGATGAACTTGAAAACGTTATTTTTACTCGTATTATCATCAATGTTATTTGATTAAATAATGCATGTGAAGATCCATTGTTTAAACATTATTCTTCTGACTCATTTATGTAGCTTCTAATTGATTGCCAATTAGTTAACAATCGTGATTCGTGGGAACTAATATGTGTCAGTTCTATTGTCTACCATATTCCTTACGGCCGTTTTGTAAGCATAGCTGACCTTATCGCTCTAACTTTTCTTTCTCGAATTGAATTCATTCTTTCCATAATGATTTAAAAGCATTAGCTATAATATCAATGAGCGATTAGTAAATTACTACAACTTTCAACTTGAGTTTAACCAATACAAGTTAACTAACAAGTTAAGCCGTCTTAGTGAGGTCGAAATTGTATTACATATTCGAACTTGTCCCGATTAGACTAAGAGCTAGTGAACGCCAGACCTACGTTATTTTATAAAGGCTGAAAGTTTGTCAGCACATGCTCCCAACATAGCTAAGAACCATGGCCAAACATGAAGTTTAGGTCATGGTGGCTTTGGCAGACAGACGGTACTAAAGGTGTGTAAAATACTAACCTAATTACGTCATAGTATAAAGGCTGATTTTTTGATATTTCCTTCAAAATGTTATTAGAAATGACGTCATTAATTGACAGACACCTACCATGGTGGCAGCCCTTAGCCAGACACCTTAAAGTTCATGAAAATGTAGTCCTACTTACGTCATACTATAAAAGCTGATATTTACATAAAATATTTGAACTATCATTTGATGAAGTTTCCTCATCAGCCAGACACTTCTGATGGTTCCTTCGCCTTGCCAGACAGCTTTTAGGTTGGCTGAAAGTGCGAACGCGAGGTCAGCCACCCTAAAAGCTGTCTGGCAAGGCGAAGGAACCATCAGAAGTGTCTGGCTGATGAGGAAACTTCATCAAATGATAGTTCAAATATTTTATGTAAATATCAGCTTTTATAGTATGACGTAAGTAGGACTACATTTTCATGAACTTTAAGGTGTCTGGCTAAGGGCTGCCACCATGGTAGGTGTCTGTCAATTAATGACGTCATTTCTAATAACATTTTGAAGGAAATATAAAAAAATCAGCCTTTATACTTTGACGTAATTAAGTTGGTATTTTACACACCTTTAGTACCGTCTGTCTGCCAAAGCCACCATGACCCAAACTTCATGTTTGGCCATGGTTCTTAGCTATGTTGGGAGCATGCGCTGACAAACTTTCAGCCTTTATAAAATAACGTAGGTCTGGCGTTCACTAGCTCTTAGTCTAGATAGCTTAGCGTGACCCGCTACTTGAAACTTGGCGAGTGGAGCACTTACTACGTAAAGCTACAGTTGGAAATGTTGGCTGTGCGGTTATTGGATGTGACATTCGGGTGATGTTATGGGAATTTGGGTTGACAACCCATTTGAATGTAGTTAAATCTGTTTTAGATTAGAATAAGAACATAATACCAAATATAGTTCATATTTTGATAAGGTATTCTTAACAAAACAAATAAGTGTGATGAAGTGATTGTATTATAAATGTTGGTCTAGAAAACCATTTTAAAAACACTTTAGTTGAACAAAGAGAGTCCTATTAAAATGAAAAGATGGAAAACACAAAGATAATCCTGATAAATTAGCCGAGAGCTTCAGATAATGCATTATTAAGATTGCGGTGCTAGAAAATAATGTTGCTTGGAAAATTGTTCGTTATTTTTGAAATATTCATCATTTTCAGCCAAAGAACGTCCACTGCTGAAAATAGGCCCCCTCTTGCTACGCAACCTATATTAAATAATGTGTCCACTTTATCTTTATATCATCAGCCTACTTCAGCCCACTAATAGAGATACTGCTGCTACTCATAGCTTCACCTTGCTATGAATTGCCATAACGCGATCTACCATCTTACTTTAACAAACGTCAAAAGTCTGTCAAACTCCATACAAAAAATACCGGTTTTGGTTATATTTACTGTTAAAGTAAAATGGTGCACGTCAGCTCTAAGTAGGTACTTTATTATGACTGTGAATCAAATTAACAATTATTCACTCACTTCTGTCCATCCTTCCCCAGGTTAAGTGAACTGGTCCTGATGGCTTGCCGCCGGTGCGCCGTGTGTCCCGGCGACTTCTGCACCTCCCGTAGGATCTCCGGGTCCGGCTTCAGCTCCACTGGCGATGGGGGTTCTACGTATACCTGGAAGGTAAGTGGTAGTTATGTAAGAAATTACAGGTTGATGGAAGATATTTGGCTTGGACAGAAATTATTTTTGTGTTTCATGGAGATCAGAAGACGAATTCTGATTAGAAGCTGGCGATAAAATTCAGTCATAAATTTATTAATCACACTAATCGTGTTTACAATATTAACGAACTCGTAGGTTATAATTAAATTCTTCTAAAACACATCGCCGAGACCACAGCGAGAGTTAGATATAATAATGTGTAGGTACTCTTCAGTAGTATACATAATAATGAATTCCAAATCCGTACAGCGTAGGCAGGTACAGCTAATTTATAAGATGACCAAATTATCACGTGTTTGCATTTATCAAATAAATTATCAACGTTAGTATTTACCTCTGTATTATGATGAGTATTATGATCCTTGTAGTAATTGTGTCTCCAACTAGCCGGCTGACACTCCGAATCACTCAACGCGCTCGAGTCATCATTCTTGATTCCTCTATGAAATATCCTTTTCGCTCTTCCTAATTTTGATTTTGAACTTTTATTGCTAGAGCCCATGCTGCCGTCTGACGCGTAACTTGAGCTGTCGTCTCCAAAAGGAGCGTTTAAAACAAACGATTGTTCTAGAGGTGCTATAGGTGATGGAGGCATTACGGTCATGGGGGAAGGAGGTTGCGTTCTGATCGCAGGCGCGTGAGCTGGTGAACTATTGAAGTCTGGAAAAGGGAATGCTGTAGGCGTCGTTGGCGTCATATCTATGTAGTTCAAATCTGGATATCTATCCGCTTGCACGTCTAGAAAATGAGGCGATGAGACGATGACTTCTGTTCTGTTCTGGCGTTTTCTTCTTCTAGTTTTGAGGGATTCTACTCGTCTGAGTAAGGCTTTGGCACCATCTCGGAGGCGTTCGGAACCAGTCCGTCTAAATCGGGTCCCCGTGTCTTCTTCATCTTCTTTGTCGCTTGGTAACTGTATCATGGTCTGGCCTGGGATTGTTAATCTGAAACGATAGAATGGAAAGTTTATTTTTTATTTTTTTAAGAACTTTGTTTTCACACAACTGAGTGTTACACTCAGCATTGTTATCTTAGTAATGAACAACGGATCTTCTGGACCTCAGTCCAGAGAGTACAGCCTCTAATGGCCATGGGTTCCTTTTTGTAATACGACAAGAAACCTTTAGTTACTTTGTTCTACTTCAGAGCAAACACAGTTAGCAACTGCCATCAGACCTAATTAATTAAGGGGTCCATATTGGCTCACCTAAAGTTATTTACCCGAAATTGTTCTTCCTAACGATTTTAAATCCGAATGATCACTCTTCCTAAAATTTTTCATCCTAAAGTTTTCATTCATACTATTTGTAGTGCTACCGGCGATGTTCATAACACTCATGTTTCCGAAAATTGTAATTAATAATATCATTTATGTAAATATATTTAAACTCCTACTGTTTTTTATCATAACACTTTTATCCCTAAACATTACCATAATATTTTCACTCATACCATAGAATAATAATAAATACTACGTACAGAAGTACGTTCTTCGCGAATGAAACGTAAGGCCACAGTTCTAACCTAACCTAAACCAATAATAATGAATAGACCGATTCGTTTCTGGAACTTGACTGAATGACTGGAGCGGGACTCTGGCTTCGCTCGCTCGGCTCGTGCGTTGTGGTCACAGTTCTAACCTAACCTAAGGCGAAGGAACCATCAGAAGTGTCTGGCTGATGAGGAAACTTCATCAAATGATAGTTCAAATATTTTATGTAAATATCAGCCTTTATAGTATGACGTAAGTAGGACTACATTTTCATGAACTTTAAGGCGTCTGGCTAAGGGCTGCCACCATGGTAGGTGTCTGTCAATTAATGACGTCATTTCTAATAACATTTTGAAGGAAATATCAAAAAATCAGCCTTTATACTTTGACGTAATTAAGTTGGTATTTTACACACCTTTAGTACCGTCTGTCTGCCAAAGCCACCATGACCCAAACTTCATGTTTGGCCATGGTTCTTAGCTATGTTGGGAGCATGCGCTGACAAACTTTCAGCCTTTATAAAATAACGTAGGTCTGGCGTTCACTAGCTCTTAGTCTATGTCTGTACTAGGTCCTAATGAAACATTATACGTTAAATGAAGAAGTCAGTCCGATTGTAACATCTCAGAGGCCAAAATTCATGACTTCAATTGGCACAACCCACTCGTTACAGAAGAAGTAGCTATTCCACACGAGCGTATAAAATTGTTTTATTCCCGTTTCTTATACAATTAACTCAATAACTGCCTATTCATATAAAATTGTGATTACACTAATGAGGTTATAAACACGGTCTTTATTTATTATTACGATTGGAGTTGACTCGTGAGTTTACTGATTAAGTACAGTTTTATACTTAGCTAATCCCAAACTGTGTTAATGGACTGGTTAGGTCATCCGCTAACCGGACTTTAAACCTTAGGTTAAAGAAAACGCCATCCTGCTCCGGGTGATCCTACTTAGCCGATCAAAGTCAATGATGAGATTTTATTCAAACGTTAACCCGGATTTAGGGAAACGTGTGTTAAGTTTAATTGCATCGTAACCGAGTTGGTTGCGCCTCTCGACAGGTGGAGGACGCACGTGTAGCTTCAATGTTGTTCACTTGCGTTATACAGGGTGTCTTGATTTCTCTTGGGCGAAATTCTATTACTGAGTTCTGTTTGCGTAGGCTGTACTATCTGTTTTGGTGACAGATCATGATTCGCCGTAGGCGTATACTATCTATTGCAGAGAAGCATAACATATATTACTCAATAAGTTTTCTTGTGAAATACTTATTCCATTTCATTTTTTTCTATAATCATTAATTTTCGTTTTCCGTTTATTACGATGCCGCGATGTTAGAATCCAGGAAAATAGACTAGGTACATCTTTTATCAGAAAACGGATTTTAGGTCATAGGATTTTAGGTTCCAAAACCCTAGGCTCTTATCGCATATTTCACCTGAAATATCTAAAACATAAGATATTTTAAGTTAGTTTAAATATATTTCATTAGAACCACCATGTATACTACCAGTCACTGAACTCATTAGCGCTGGCAACTGCGCTAGTTCGCTCCCAAATTGATTGGCGTTTAACATACAAAGTAACTCATTTCAATGACGAACAGGCGGTGCCAAAAACGTTAAACTGAACTGCCGCTACTTAGTTGTGGCAGTTCGAAGACCCGATATATTTTATCACCTTTCGTTTCAATAACACTTAATAAATTGTGCATATTAACTCGCTGAAATTAAGGCGGTAACATATAGAGGTGACTTGCTCTACGTGGATACGTTTGCAAGCCAAGAGCTTTCTCATAGTAGATAAAAAAGCTCAACTTGCATGTAATACGTAGGTAAATACAACAACTGTACAACAACTCGCATACATTGCCGATTTTACAGTGCCAGTTAACGCAAAAAATTAACTGCCAGATACAGGCAATCTAGTTAGGACATAATAATAACAGTTGGTGACTCGTGTAATGAACTGGTATGTAAATGTATCCTGTACCTATTGATTGAAAAAGAAGCTGACAAAGGTGACTGAGTTTTTTGCGCCACTTTTTCTCAGTCGATAAAAAAAAATATTGTCCTGAAGTAGAAAAGGGCCTACAAGATTTGATTTGATTTGACCAGTTCCAGGCATGTGTAATCCCGCCTTTAAGCTTCCGCCCATCGGCAACAAAGTCATCAGTCTTCTGATCTCTTATTCATGCTTCCCGTCCAATTAATAAAGTGATATCTTTAGCAATTTAACTACAGCTCTCGGGGAATATTCGTTAATTAATCAACTCGTTATTACTGCAACACTGTGGTCGAGCCCACAAATAAGGGTATCATTCATATGTGATACGATAAGAGAATGCATTTTCGGTACAAAAGTTAACATGACAGGTATTAAGTTAATTGCAAATTTCAAGTTGTTTTTACTGCAAATAGGTATTATAATTTTTTATACAAAATTTGTTTTGAATTACATATTTTGAAATCACATAATTTTCTTTACAATTATTTTCTCTCTCTCTATTTCTTAGTGTGGTGTAATTTACTTTCCCTATGTTTATAAGAAATTGGTTATATCAAGCAAAGATAGTTAATGAACTTTCCACTTTATTAAATCCCCGGCTGAAAGTTCTTGAGTCAGTTAATGTGGACAATGTCCAGCAAACTAAAAGTCCAACGAATAGTTTTGGACAGACCTTAGTTTGCAACTGTTAGCGACAGTGATTGCAAGCTCAGCATCGAACAAGTTTTAATAAGGGTACAAAGTTAGGTAACCTAGGTAGGTATCTCGAAAAATAAGCTGTGTCGAGCGATCTCTGATAATAATATTTATAAAATTTTGCAATTACACTCTATAAGGCTTTAACACGTCCTAGCTAAACATTACTACCTGCTGGTTTGAGTGCATAAATTTGATGAAATTACAATTCAAACTAAAACTAAACACGACGTAGTAGTCGGGTAAAATAATATTTATTAAGTAAAGAAATCAACATTCTTTGATTGTGATAATGCAAAATAATTGCGCTTTTTAGGAAAAATAATTTGGAAACGTTTACAAACAAATACTTACTTATTTAACAAACAATTGAAATTGAAACCAAAACCAATTGTTCGCATAACGAGTATTCTAATCACCGTTAATCATAACTGGAACGAGCCCTTTAACAAATGGCCGGCGAACTTTCTAATTTATAATTTCCCAAACAAACAACTAATTCATTTTCCGGCCCACTTTACACAAAGAGGGCGAACGAGACCTTAAATTGGTTCTTTAATTAGTAATTAGCAAAGATAGCGTCTTCGGCTTATCTTGAGTAATGATGGGAACATCGTTTGGAGGTTTTTTCAAAGAATTTTTGTTATATTTTTTTCTCGACTATGCCCGTGGATTCGTTCACGTGGATTTTTATCTTTCTATAACTTTAGGATCTTTGTTAGCTAGTTTTTAAAAGTTATAAAGGATTTAGAAGATAAACAGAAGATAAACTTCCTAATGATTGCCTAACCAAAGTCTACTTTTTAAGAAAATTAAATCATTTTTTTTTTTTTATCCACAACGAGGAAGCTCTTGGCCTGTATCTCACCTGATGGTAAGTGACGATCAGGCCGAAGGTGGAAGCGAGCTTCACCCGGAATCCTCAACCACGGAGGAACTGGCTATCTTACCTCTAACTGCCGGAACACAACAATGCTGTTAACATTGTTGTTATGGCGACAGACTTAGGTAAGATGGTGGTAGCTAGCCAGGCGGACTTAGAACAAGCCCTACCACCAACCAAACCGAACAGAAAAATCTGCCCCCACTGGGAATCGAACCCGGGACCTCTGCGTCTGAAGCAGGTGGTCTAACCACTAGACCACAGAGGCGGTTAAATAAGACATTATGTTTGTGGATTAAATATACAATATGTAGGCACTTTATCTATAACCGACCTATATGCACATAAAACAGTATCATTTATGAAGCTAAACCAATTATCTTTATCTTTATTATTCATAAACTCACTGTGCAAATATTCTCTTCTCAAGTCTTGTCCCAATCCATGCGTCTCTACTTTCAATTTATTTATTTACTAGCTTTCCGCCCGCGGCTTCGCCCGCGTGGAATTTTGTCTGTCACAGAAAAACTTTATCGCGCGCGTCCCTGTTTCAAAAACCGGGATAAAAACTATCCTATGTTCTTTCCCGGGACTCAAACTATCTCTATGCCAAATTTCATCAAAATCGGTTGCGAGGTTTAAGCGGGAAAGCGTAACAGACAGACAGACAGACAGACAGACAGACAGAGTTACTTTCGCATTTATAATATTATAGTTGGGATTTGCACATTAACCGTACATGAAAAGGCCTCAAACTCCTTTAAGAGTAGGTTAAGTTTGTTGAGTATGTTGAGATAGCCCTATAATTATCCATTTGATTGAGTGTGACAGCTATGTTGACGGACAACGATTACAGTGGATTCCGATACGCACTTGCAATGGCCATTTCGCCGGCAACAATTAATCTTGCATTAGAGCTTTCCGCTCCAAAAACTAAACGCCCTTTATGTAGGTTATTAGGCTTGACGCAATACGTTTTGGGTGTGGTGCCGAGGCTAGCGAGCGCCTTTGAATAATACAGTGTGTTACTGACAACTTTAATGGTCAAACAAAGATTTTAATGACCAAAAAAGACTTATTATTCTCTTCTAGCAGAAGCGAAACACAAGATTCATAAAACTATCAGTGTGTTCTTACTGCGACACCCTTTTACTGACTGTTATTCATCGTCATCATATAAGCTATTATGTTACAGTAATCAGCAAAAAATTACAAGGGTTAGGCGTGTAGGCTATATTATCCGTTGGCTTTGATAAATTATAGAGGGTCGTGCTCCTGCAGAGACTAATGCCCGTTTTCACCATCAATCCCTAATTTTTAAGAAACCCCTATGGTAGCTATTAAAATTTTGTTTTCATAGGGATCACTTAAAATTAGGGATTGATGGTGAAAACGGGCATAAAAAACCTGATGATGATATTTGTAGCTATGTAAAAGGGCTACCCGCGCTCACTGAGCCCCGGCCTCATCTAATGGCCTATCATTATATCTTATGGTTTAGCAATCCGAAATGGAAACGTGATAGGTGAAGGGATAAGTACCAATCGTAAGTAGAACAAATGGCTTGATTACAGTCATTGTTGGCCCTTAGAGTGCTATTGTCATTGTCGACATTGTTTGCTATGGCTCAATCGGCTAACGGTTGCCAACACTATCTTCGGGATAAGATTTGTTTGTTTGCCGATATCTCTGCTCAAACGATCTCTGGAATGTTTGTGTTGACTTGTGCAATGCTAAAACGCTTTGAGGAGTGTAATATGAACTTGATCGTCCGAAACTTGATAGCTATGGTCCAAAGGAGGATTTCATTGCATATTAGTGTTGTACTCAGTTTAGTACAATAGCGAAGCGGTGGCAGAGCCATCAAGAAACATTTAGCAAATGATAATCTAGACAAAACAACGATCTATAAACGATGTCCTTAACAATTGTAAAGACAGAAAAATTAAAGCAACCTGATAAAGTAAAAGTTTCTGTATGCGATGTCTGATATCTGGCATGTGAATGGCATTAGTTTTTCAAGTTAAAAACAATATTATTTTCATAGTTTACTTATAACTAAGTACGTTGGTATCGCTAATGGCGCTGAAAGATATTTATTCTACCATTGCTCGAAAAACATTGAATTATAAATAAATAGGACTTACGATAAGAACTGTTTTGGAATTTATATTTCCCGTAATTTGGAGCTGTAAAATTGTTTAAGTATTTTATCAAATTGAGCAATTCAAATAAAGTTAATTTATTCAAATTACTCGCGAAACGAAATTTCGAAGAAATATTTTGTTCGTGTAAATTGCTCTTGAAGAAACTCTGCTATAAAAACTCGACAAAAGGCACTTTTTTATTTTTGATTATACTTTCCTTTCATTAGACGTTAACAGCAATAGACGAAAGTGAACGATAATGTCGTATTAAAATGTTGTTAATTTTGACATGACAATATCAACAGTCGAATCAGCTATGACCATTAAACTATAAGCTCTAACATTTACACAATGGGTTTAGTGTGTTAATACTTTCAAACGTTGGACGATGACACTAAAACGCATCGGAAGAGATGTCAGAAGACCATTTACCCATCACGATAAACATTGACGGGCTAAAACCACTGCCGGTAGACCTCTCGTTAGTAAACCATCAATAGAAGACGAAGATGAAGATATTGAAGCGAAAGGTCAAGGTGATATGGTTGGGCTATAAAATAAAGACAAGACCTTATATCTTGCGCAATTAAGACTCAAATACCAATTATTGAGTCTGATGCCGCTCACATACAGTTAGCTCATTAACATAGTCAATGATTAGGGACACGTGAAGGGCCTTATTAATTTCTTTGTGTGGATATTGATTGATAGGAGCCGTGGATCGAATGCGTAATACAAAGGTGCGAGCGTGAAGGGATTTATTGTGGGATACTCATGACGCCGTAAAAAGATCTATGGTATTAATTAACATGATGATAAAGTGGCCCGAGATTAATTTTGAATGGAGTGCGTCGATGTTAATCAAATACGTTTCGGGCAACTCATCCTATTCTATTCAGTTTAACACATCATTGTAAAACGATAATGGCTTTGACCTTTTCACAGCTTTTAACAGCGACGAACTTCAGTGTTTGATAATTACAGAATCATGAAAAATATTGATTGATTAATACATTTTTAAAAGTACTGTAATAGTTTGGGTACCTTAACGATCCTATCAAAATTATTTGCGCGTATTTTCTTGAGTTCTCAAGCTAATTTTGTCTCTACGATACGGGCTATTGTTGTCCAAATTTTCTGCGCTCTCAACAATATCAAAGCGTTCCGGGATAAAAACAAAGCATCCCTCGAACCGACGGAGGGCTCACTCGGCGAGTCCAGCGCTCTTCAAGAAAATTGAGGGACTCTTCCAAGACACATATTTATTATTACACGATCCGAATCGTGAAGTATATCCATCATAGCGACTTTTAATAAGTAAATAGAAACTTTGAATTGGATTAAGATAGAAATATGTATTTAAAAATGTAGTCTGAATAAATTGGTTTATTCATATAATAAATATCTTTTATAATCTGTATGATCTCTTCAATTGACGTACAAATCTCACTGAAAAGCTTTGTATTCATATTGATTTGCTCGTTGTTTATACAATATTGACATTTTAGCTCGTTTTATTCAATGGCACGTTCGCCCAACAAATTAACAGACTTTTATTAATGGATTTTCAATGGTTATATTTAAACTATTAAACCCCTTGGCGTTTGTACACAGACGACTTAAACCAAAAACCTAGGTAGGTATCTGATAAAAACGATTTTTCCTTTTCACAACAAAACCACTCCTATCTATAATCTTGATGAGACAGAAAAAAGCGAAAACATAAGGAAAAACAACCATGGACTAAAATCTCCTTAATCTTTCTTCATTCTCAGAATAGTCATTTATTTTCATATTGCTGGTTTTCCTGTGTCCTTAACGCTCACTGGAGTGAAATCTTTGGATTTGGTCTTTTTACGCCCGTTTTCACCATCAATCCCTTTGGGGACCCCTTTGGAAACAAAATTACTGTTATGTGTTACGGTAGGGGTCACTTAAAAATTAGGGATTGATGGTGAAAACGGGCATTAGTGTTAAATAAAAGATAGGTGTACTCACAAGTCCGGCTCCACGTCTGTGTAGTGTCCCTCCGCGTCCACCAGCCCCACCCTGATGGTGGGGAGTGTCTCGTCCTCATCATCCTCCAGCTCCCCCCTCGCTTCTCTTGCTTCCCTCTCCGCTAACGCTCTGGCTGCTATCACCTGCGAAGTAGAACGTCTTCATCATCAGAATCTGATGATCACTCAGTCTCCATTGCGGGAGGACGAATCTCTCTAATTTACTTGATTTGGCATAGGTATTTTTCCCACGCTGCCGCGCTGGTTAAAGACACACTTATAGTAGGTACCTATTCTAATAAAGTAGTAGGAAGAATAGATATTGGATAATTTTGTTCCTAAATAACATATTCGTAGAGCCGTAAACAACTTGTTGGCCTTAATTCCAAACCATTATTGATATAGCCAGTGACGAAGAAAAACGTTTTCTTTATCGTGAAAAAGCGATTAACCGCCTCATTAACTGCGCAATGTTTTATGGATAAGCAACAAAACCCACTAGATTAAATACTGTCTGCTACGAATAAACCAAAGCGATGTTTCATAAAATTGGAATTTTTAACGTGTCAGAAACTTGAAGAAGGAAAAATTTAAAACGAAGTTATTCCGAATTCAATTACTGCATTCACGGAAACGTTTTGTTTCCGATATCCAGGAGCAGTTCGGAGTTAACAATAGAATCAATTAACAGCGGGAAAATAAAATGGAAAAGGTTAAATAAACTACGTTTCGCAAAACGTTTCGGTTCTTGACTGACGGACGTGGGTGTAATCCAAAATCAAAAACAGATTGACCCACTAGATAGGTAGGTGATGAAGTGTGCTGCTATTCCGGTGGTGTCATATATAATTCAAGTAAATTATCGAGGAATACTTATTCCATAGTAGCTAATATCTTGTATTCAGTCATATTTAATAAGTCGTACAATTTAAAAATTCCAGACGTTTCAAGAAAATAACAAAAAACAGAAGGCCTTTTTATAGATTGGTTTTGACAGCAGTTAAACATAATGTTTTTACTGTTTTGTATCGTAACCGCTAACTAGACCTGTAATCAATTAGGCCTAACTACGTTTTCCGATCGGTGGTCGCCATTCTAGATCTTTTCTGACACGCACCATTTTCTAAATGTGCCTGGGCCTCTTGGACCCGTACGACATTGTGTACAACACTACTCGCGGAAATATTTAACGAATCCGCGCTTGTTAGGAACAGTCACACAGACAGGTTAATGATACTCCTTCGTAATTGGACTATGCATCGACTAATGAGTGTGATTTATGAAGCGATATTGTTATGATGTTGTCGGTGAGAAATGGGTTAAGCAGGCCGAGATACACGGGTGCGGTGATGAATGGGTTGCATTCTGATTTACATTGTTTATTATTCGTGGTAACTATTATCACTATAACTACAGTATAGTAACAGTAGTAGCTAATACTTTAAGTTTTTCACTTTAACCTGCAGTTTCTTTACTTTTTTTTAAATTAAGCTCAAAGTTTAAGGGCTACGCATAGGTACGGTTTCGTTTTAGGAACTCGCGTAGCTTATAACGACCGACCGGTTTTAGCGACGCATTAATGTTTGGTTGATTTGTTGAGAAATCTGAGAAATAATGTAAAAAAATATTTCTTTAGAAGGACATAACATCATCGGTCCCTTGAGCGTCGTTATCAGATTCTACTGTAGTTTAAATGAGGATTAACACATTGTATTTTTCATTAATTTCGTAGGTACCTAGACAAATTCATTACACTGATTAATAAATCTTAAGCCGTGTTTCGCCCAATCGCCTTGTTGGCATAATAATATGATATCGCCACAAAGTCTCTAACCCATTAATACGTTAACGTTGTGTGGACAGCGTAGTAAATCCGCCCTATGTCGAGCTAATGGAATCTCGAGCCGTAACACAATGCGGCGCTATCTCTTGATACCAGGCAAGGCTTCAGGGTTGACCTGCTTCGTACACATGCGCCATTAACATGGGTGTAAGAGAAAATTAAAGGACATGGATTACTATGACTTTAGTAACAGGAAAAATGAAGCTAGGAATTCCGACTCTGCTACTGATCTAAAGAACTTCCACTTAAAACTCGGTCCCTTAGAAGAACAAAGCACATTTATTCGACACCTTGAACTCTGAATTCGGCCTTTCCATCTCCCATCTGGCATTCGGGAGGTTGGCCACGGCATAATACCATCCTAGACTGCATCCCACTTAACATCAGGTGCGATTGTGGTCAAATACCTGCCTTGTTATGCATAAAAAAAAAAATATATATAGTGATGGAACTTAGCCTCGGAACTCGTACTAAGTATGTTACTTCAGAACCTTCTGTATAGCATGGAACTAGTCTTTGAACCTTGGGATCTGAACACTAACAGAGGTATTGAAACCTTATAGTTTAGGTAGTTGGGAAAGGTAGTAGGTAAAAAATCGGAACTCGTACTATGGAGCTTCAGAACCTTCTATACGGAGTGCGGATCAAGGAAGCATAATTTTTGAAGCTTGGGTAGGTGGGAATGGTAGGTACAGAAGAGTACAAATACTCTAGGTACTACTTACCTGTAGCCTCCGCTGCGCCTGCGGCGTGATCTCCACCACCCGCGACCAGCGGCGCGACTTCCTCTCGTACTGCCATTTGTCGCTCAGTGCGCACTGGTCGTCATCTGAGTCGTTCTGTAGACAAAAGGGGTAGAATTAGCGAAAAGTTATCGGAAAATAACTAAAAGACTTTAAAATATGGTTGTTAAAACGCAAGATCTCGTCAGAGAGAGGATCAATAACAAAGCCTCTTTATTTTCCCGTCACGCAAGCGTAAATTGTTATCGACAAATGGGATTTCCATTATTTCACCATGGTATCGGAAATCTCTCTAAGGTTTTACTGCCAATCCACACATCAGCGGAATGACAACCCTTCAGCCTGTTTATGTAAAGACGACAAGCTGAAGTGACTGACTGACTGCAGCATTTTATGTAGTTGTAGTAGGTGCTACTTTGCAACATAAATCTATAGTCTGATGTGTTGACGATAGTAACCTACAATCTACATAATATTATCATAGTACGCATCTTCTTTTTATTCGTTTCGCTCTTGGCAGAAAGGTCGTGTTCATGTTGAGGCGATCACGTCATGAAAAATCTTTATGCGCAAAGATTTATAATTTACTCGTAGTCTGAATCGGAACTCATAAAATAAAACCATTTGAATAGGCAGCTCTTCAGAAAATGCAAAGCGTAGTCAGTCCCAATCCCTTAAATCCTTCAGTCCTGAATAGGGCCTGATTGGGCGGGCTTGTTGCCAGGCTTACGGACCCAGATAAGTTTGATTGGACCCGCTACTAATGACAAACCAGCTAGGAATAGCAGCGGAGGGTAATGGACGACTGATCCTCTCTGAAGGACAAAGTACTAAATACTATTTAGTACTAAATAGTTTAAAAGTTTTTAACCGACTTCAAAAAAGGAGGAAGTACTATGTTCGGCTGTATGTATGTTATTTTACATTACGCGGACAAATCTTAGTTCAATTTATTTATGTTACTTTATCAAGCATGTTTTTATTATGTCAGTAAATAATTATTACTAACTTCATTTGCTCACGAAGCATTTCTGTTTTCTTTATAAACGGAGTTTCTACCTAGAGTGTAAAGCAATGAAGTACAAATAGTACAATGAAAGTGTTGTACTATTTGTACTTCATTGCTTTACACTCTGTTCTTCAGAAAATTGTTACAAAGGAAAGAAAATAATTTCAATTCTGTTGCATTTTCATATTTCTATTTTACAATCTTTAGAACATCATTAGAGATTTCTTTAAACACTTCAAAGAAGGCACTGGAAGATTGCAAAAAGAAAAGCTCGCCTGCATTAGTAGTGCTTTAGAAAGCTCACAGTGCAGATATTGCTTGCTCGTGAATGACTGAAACGCCTTCGTAAGATATCTCGAGTTTAAGAATATGCTAGCCAGGCAGTCTATTTCACTTAAATTCCTATTCTGCAGGATTCTACGATAAGTTATTGTCGGTAGATATTAAAGAGGATTTCTTAAATTGAATCCTTACAATATAGACTAAGAGCTAGTGAACGCCAGACCTACGTTATTTTATAAAGGCTGAAAGTTTGTCAGCGCATGCTCCCAACATAGCTAAGAACCATGGCCAAACATGAAGTCTGGGTGATGGTGGCTTTGGCAGACAGACGGTACTAAAGGTGTGTAAAATACCAACTTAATTACGTCAAAGTATAAAGGCTGATTTTTTGATATTTCCTTCAAAATGTTATTAGAAATGACGTCATTAATTGACAGACACCTACCATGGTGGCATCCCTTAGCCAGACACCTTAAAGTTCATTAAAATGTAGTCCTACTTACGTCATACTATAAAAGCTGATATTTACATAAAATATTTGAACTATCATTTGATGAAGTTATGTTAAAAGCATACGAAAAGTTGGGTTGTAGAATGAGGTTAAAAATTCACTTTCTTCATTCCCACTTCTTTCTTTCAATCTAATCTTGGTGCTGTCAGTGATGAGCAGGGTGAGAGAAGTTCCACCAAGATGTAAAGAAGCTTTAAGAACGATTTCAAGGCCGTTGGTACACAACTATGCTAGGCGATTACTGTTGGCATCTAAAACGAGAAGATTTTTCAAAACACAAAAGACAAAGTAAAAATTTAAAGGTATTTTTGGTTTAAATTGTATGAATTTATTTTTCTTATATTTTTTATACCTAAATGATAAAAAATTAACTCGATTGATGTATAAAAGTCTGGTATATTTTATTAGATTTCTTTAAATTATGTTTGATTCTTTCAGTTTTAAGCATAATTTGGCACATCCTTACGGATAAAAATGAGACGTGATGGGAAGAAAATATCCATGTATTCTTACTAAACGATAGGAATGAATAAGAAAACGCGACATTTCAAAGCGGGTACTTAATTTTCTTTTCCATTTGTAACGCAGTGAAATCAGCCTTTATACTTTGACGTAATTAAGTTGGTATTTTACTCACCTTTAGTACCGTCTGTCTGCCAAAGCCACCATGACCCAAACTTCATGTTTGGCCATGGTTCTTAGCTATGTTGGGAGCATGCGCTGACAAACTTTCAGCCTTTATAAAATAACGTAGGTCTGGCGTTCACTAGCTCTTAGTCTAATATGACTTTGATCTGGAGATTAGCCTCCATTTGCATTACGTTGTCGTTACGTTTTACTTACCTAAAAAGATGTACTTATCGATTTTTATCCAGTCCCTGTATTGTTCTATGTAAATCGAAATAAGCTTTGTCTCTACCTAGTATACCTAACTAAACTAACACTAAATCTGACAGTAGCCAAACTGTTGTAGTGCAAAATAGCTGTAAAAAGGGACGTGCCTCGTGGACAGACGATTCAATAACTTTGCCCGAAGCTATAAATAAGCGCATTAAAGTTATACCTTCATAATTTCCAAGTAAACTCCATATAAAACTTTTTATAGGGAAATTAAAAAGCTTTTAACAATATGGTGGAAATGTAACGACCCTACAGGGAAATCAGTGCGAGCCTGATGGAGGCTTAGCGAGACGCTCGGATCTGAGCAGTCAGGTTTCGTTGAGGTGACATTTTGAGGGTAATTTGGGAATAAATTAAAAATAACTTGTGTTGTTTTGTTTTTTAGGGTCGTGTTCTTTTTAGAAGTGGCTTCAATTTTGTGGAACATAGGGGATATAAACCTACGATCTTTCTGTATTTTCAGGTCTATGCATTCTTATCCATCGTAGTTAAATGCGGACATATACGAGTAATGAGGTCTTTCACCTGAAGATACGAATGCCGTGTTACGGATAGTCCAGCAGAGCACTGACAACATAGCCCATAATTTTGTTCATCTACAGCGTGCAACGTTTAATTCTTTGCGCACATAAAACATTTCTAAACAATATCATTAACTTGAACGAGAGACGAGCAACATAATTTGTCACATTTTGACGCGTTATTTACTTATCGGTTCTATAACATAGTAGGTTACATTTTTCCCCATTCAGAAGCATTGGACGCCATGTGTTAACAGCCGTGTCACTGTTATTGAGTCGTCAATAGTGCGGTCAGGCCGCCGACTTATCTGTCACGCTAACAAGCAGCCACGGAGGTGCACCGCGGCCAAACTAGCCGTTTAATCATCTGTCGGATTATGTCTGTAGTTCAGTACACATCATTACATTGGAAAGGAGGAACAGCCAGCTCATTCTATTTTATTACATTTGAAAGTTCGCTGAACATAATTATGACCTTTGTTTTGTCACCTGTCATCCGTTTTGCACTGCAAGGAAGTCGAACTTTAACTTCAAACTCCTCCTATGTTCTTCTGATTAATTTCGTTACAGCATTAATAGTTTAACTTTCCCCGGGGACAAAGTTATCTTCACTGGTGGGAGTTTAATTGGCAGTTAAGCTCTAGATCCTGGCTTCACAGGATTTGTAGCAGTGGGACTGTGGGATCGAGAGGTGGGAATAGTCATAGTCTTTTTCTGTATAAAATATCTCGCTATTTTTACGAGATAACGTGTTCCTGACGATATCCCATCCTTAATCCTGACGATATCCAATGTTTATGTTCTGGCTGTTCTCTTCAAGCTCTGGCATGATGCATAAACCTTTGCTGTCAATTTGCGGGAATGACGAGTGGATTCATTGAGAGATTATATCGGCTCTGACTGATTGGGGCAATCGCGCGGAAAATCGTAAGCGCGTTTTAATTGAGTATCAACATTCAGTAATGATGGGGCTGCTGGCAGCTTTAATGGGACCCTGAACTGACGTTTAGATGCTTTTAATAATGACCTTTATTTTTTACTGCCTTTTACTTAATAATATATAGCGGTTTAGTCAGATTTTTTAATAGAATTTTGGTTTCAATTTACGAATAATTCCGTTAATCCCTCTATAAAAACTAAATATGATTGTATTACCCCTTTCTCTCACCTAAATATGATGATAATTATTAATAGAGTCGAAACGGGTATGATTTTCCCTATTAAAATCTACTGTTTAGTTTACATTGCTGTTTAGTTACAATACGCAGCACAACTATTTCTTGAGAGAGTTAGTAATTAATTAAATAAATATTTTTTAAACTTTATCAACAGCAGCTAACAGGACTTCTCATTAAACAAGGGCATGCCATGCCCCTGTAAGTCATGGATTCCGAAATAAATTATAAAATAATAAAAAGTACTGTTAGTCATTCATACTCTCCAAAACGTCAATCAACAGTCCATCAAATTAAATCTGAACTGTATTTTATTAATTTGAATTTGTAACTCACTGTACTTAGTATTGTGACTTGACAAAAGTGGTATTGATTTGAAGATATTATATCGCGCAATGTTTTTATCGAAGAGGGTTATACCTGCCGTTTATTGAAAAATAAATTAGCATCTCGCAAGTTCGATGACCCGTCGGCAATTTGATGTTATCTCGACAAGTTTTATTGTGTATCGTTCGCTTTTTGCGCAGTCATCATTTTTGTAGAGTCAAATTAATTTACATTATACTTCGCATACAAATCGCATTATTAAAAGGTTTAATTCCTTTTAAAAACTTTTTAATTTTTCCATCTTGTTTGAGTACCTTTGTTTTGAAATCTAAAGAACGATATTATACTTCGAACTCCTATATTCTTGGAATAAATTGCAAATATGTCAAGGAGAAAGAGCAAAAGGTTTAAATGCAGTTTACAAAAGTTTGATCTTGTTTATTACACCTAATCCAAATGTACGCTTAGTCAAATTATAATACACACTGTAATGGATTAACAAATTCGTACAAAATACGTGTAATTTGATACCATAATCGTATTTAGCATTAAGAGTTCATAATCACACTCATTTACACGAATATATAATATATTCCAGAAATTATACGTAGAAAGTTGGAGTTCCGAAGGTTATATTAAGCAATTTGACCTAACCCGAATGATGTTAAAATAACATGGCATTAACCGAAATGAAGCACTCATAGTTAACTTAATTTGGATTTATTGGTGAGTACAGCCACAGCCCAAGAAAATAGGTAAAAGTTATTGATTTAAAGATTTTCATAATTATAAATACCAATTTTTGATGTACGATTTTAAAGTCGTTGCTAAGTCGTTTGTCGTCGTTGCAATTGCTTTTGACGAGTTTTCCATCGATTGATCCCAATTGTACGTATTATCATGTCGTTACTTTACTTGGAAATTGTGGCAATCTCTTGTTATCTTTTTCTTACAAAAATGTGATACTTAACGCATTTACAATTTACTCGTAGAAAGTACCAAAGCACGAGAATTTCCACCTAGTACCTATTTTATTTAAATATTTTCAAAGTAAACTGGCTGTTTTTCAATCGGCTGGATATTCTTAAAGGTCAAAGTATCATAGTTCGTATTTAATAAACAGCGCTCCCGGTGCTAAACTTGGCTAATTTAAATGTCAAAGCTGCTCCTGTAAAGTGAAATGTCACCGTTTGTCAGGAAGTTGTGCAAATAAGTTTCTACGATGAACTTTGATCGTTGTATCCTAGCTTTAAGCTATTTATAGATACTTAATAATATCGTAAAGCGCCTAGCAGTCATTACCGTTACTATACTGTATCTAATTCGCAAGTTGCATGAATTAATTCATATTCTAGAAAAATAAATTATCCCTTCTATGCATGGCGAAAAAATATTATCCACTTCCAAACACGGCAAAATCGGCACCATCTTACTTTAACTTTAACAAACGTCAAAAGTCTGTCAAACTCCATACAAAAAGAACCGGATCTTGTTATAGTTACTGTTAAAGTTAGATGGTGCGACTCAGCCTTAAAAAAATGAAGAACGCTTATGTTAAATTGGAAGACGCGCGATAAAGACAGATCGAAGTATATCACACTCTCTATTTGTGATAGAGTTAATTTAAAGCGAGCTTTTATACAGCACTATTTAAACATTAACCTGTTTAATTGCTGCAAACATAAGTGACCAGCGCAACCCGATAGCGGACAAAGCGGATGACAGTAAAATCGTCGCGACTAATCCTGGATAAGTCCCCAGCGGGTCCACTAAAGCCTTCAGGCTTTCACGGCCTAATTTCAGCGTTTATTTTCTGGCATTAAGTTGAAGGTGACACCGATTTAAAGTACTCAAAACCATTCCGCCAATCCGCTAGGAGTACTCAGTCTGTGCTCAAATTAAGTAGGTAATGATGAAGTTAATTTCATAATCTACGTCCTTAATTTGTAAATTCACGCAATTTTCTGACTTGCTCTTGAAGAGCTTAATTTCACAAACAAATGCTAATTATTAAGGTTTTATAGGGAACCCGGCGAACTTCGCACCACCTATGTTCATCGGAAGAAATGTAGAATTCTAATGGTGTAAGAATTTTTCAAATCAGTCTAGTAGTTTCGGAGCCCATGGAACACAAACAATCAAATCATTCCCCTTTATAACATTAGTGTAGATGAACATTAAAATAAAGAAATACGGGTCATAGAACATTATTTAGTTTTTAAGTTAGCGATGTGTCATAAAAAAGTGTTTTTAAAACATGCAGCCTTCTGTGTTAGTTCACTCACACATAGACTCATTCGAAGGGCCATATCGTTCCAAGCTATTGCCTCACTGTACAAGAGAGCCGTAACAATTAATTTCATTGCACCCTTTGTGATAACTAACCTTTGGTACCGTGAAGCAACAGACGGTCATGCTGCGAGCGCTGAGAACACATTCGCGAGTGGCAATTTGTGATGCAAGGCGATTGCGATTTGATGGCGACTGTTCTTTGTCTCAGATACTATCGCAAATTATAGGGACTAACTAAAGTAAGACATAGATTGATGGATTTAGTGCCCAGGTAATATTATTTGAATTTCAACGATGAGGTTTAAATTCAGTAATAGACATGGTACGCGAAAAATGCTTTTTTTCGGAGAAGTTTCATAATGTACAATTTAGAAGAAATAGTGTTCCTAACGTCACTTCGCATTAGTCAGTACCTATCTTAGGGCGGCTTTTTTAAAGCGTACGGTCCGATTTTAAGGTTGTCTTGCCATATGCCAATGTAGTACACTGGGTCCGATTGTTAAAGATAGCATGAGCCACCCCATAGTTAGGAAGAGGGTGCCCTGCAGTAGGAAGTAGGCTTACTATAGCTTTTTACGTGCCTTAATATTGTCGATCTATCAATCGAACCTGTGGTTCTGTGATTGGATCTTATAGCACACTAGCATCAATGATATTGTATAAAATATGTGGGTACCTATAGTAGTAGTTAATATCAGAAATTGCCAGCCATTGAGCCATGAAGCTGCAAGCTTGCACGTGTTAGCTAACACATATTGTAGCTGCTAATTGCAGCGCAAAATGCCATTACTAGCGGATATTACTGCAGAACGGCGAATCACAAGCTACTGTTTGAGTAGAGATCACTTTTGTAGACATAAGTAATTAAAATTCATGCATCTTAAAGCTCCTGTAAGGCGTTGAACTTTTGATTTTAAATACCTACATAAAATAAATATAACTTTTATGTTCATGTTATTGAATAATTCTATCTTTGTGCGTGGGCGTGGCCAGGCCTCCCACTAGGTGGACCGACGATCTGGTGAAGGTCGCGGTGCCTGGATGCGAGCGGCGCAGGACCGGTCTTTGTGAAAATCCTTGGGGGAGGCCTTTGTCCAGCAGTGGACATCTTTCGGCTGAAACGAACGAACGAACGAATTTTATCTTTGCAGTTGGTGCCACAGGCGAGTGGTAGGACCGTAGTTGCTAGTAGCGCTAATTGAGCTTAAATACGGAAGTCCTAATGATGTGGTCTGTTAATATAGAAAATTTTGAAAAGGAAAATTTAGATTAAAAGCAAACTAGAAAGCAGGTAAACAGCTGCTTGACGTTAGAAAATTCGAGTTTAGGAAACTTTTATAAAACCAATCTAACAGTTATAAAGACTAATGAGAATCTATTAACATTGCGCCTGCTATTATAGGGTCGCCACAATTTTACGGCTTTTCTAATTACTACCAGTCCACGTTAACTGCTTAACGCACCATCTGATAACTGTAGCGACAAAACCGAACGGTTAAAACATTCGGTTTATCTGCGGAAACTGCGGACTTAATCGGTGCTTTCTATAGGCTGCGAGCATTCGTCAGTTAAGCTTAGGTCACACTGTATAACACTTTCGAGACGCGCCTGGATATGATAAAGTTAACGCACATACTCGTCATAAACATTATAGATAGAATTGACATAACACATACGCCCATATTCACAAACGATGCTTGCTAAAGTGAAGCAGCATATCGAACGCACAGCGTTGAATAGAGCTCTGTGATTGGACCCTGTGCGTCCACGCGCACTGTGTGACCTCATAGTAATGTTCTAGAATACGGGCGATGGACACGTTTGACACTTCTTTCGAGCTTTACTGACATTATTATTACCTACGTTTTTATTTTGTCATCAGAAATCAGGAAAATGCGTAAAATTTCATACTCACTACTATTTGATTGCCTACTTGTTCAAATTGTACCTCAAATCAACCGCAAAATTAAGTGATTTGTTTGTGTTTTTATCATCTACTTAATCGTGTAATCGTTGGTCTTTCTAATATGCCTAACTCTATCAATTGGCATCTATTGATATCTGGTAGAGATATTTTCTGTACAGTGTGTTATGATCTTTAGAGATAGTGGCTTAAAAGCTGCCAAGTTACGTTTTGACGATTTAAAGCGATTAAGACGGTCGCTATCGGCGTGGAAACTATAAGATTAGACGGTAACGATTGCTAATGGATATGGGGAATAGTTTGCATAAGGAATAGGGTTTATACGGAATTGATTGAGCTTGATTTGGAATTCGTATTCTAGATTGTATCATTGAAAGTGATAGACGACATTATATCTGGGGGCACGGCAGTGACCCCGCCAAGTCGAGCGCGAAGCAAACACTGCCGTACCATCCTTTACTGGAACCATTTCGCCGCATTTTCAGGCCTCTATTTGAGAACCTTTAGATAAGACCAGAACGCAGAAATTTTCGTCATCTAGTAAGCTATAATCACACACTTAAAATCCAAAATTTCAAGTCTGTAGGTCAATTAGTTCCGAAGTTAAGCGAAAGCAAAGTTTCGCAATTATGACACTCACTCACTCACTGATGATCATCAAAATAGAACTAGTACTTCCCATTAACTCAGAGAGCTGAAATTTGGTACAGAGTTAGGGTTTAATGGCCACATAAAGGGAAAACTATAAAAACTAGGAAAATCGAAGATCTGGAGTAACACCACATTCATAATAATCAANGGTTAAGCTTACCACTAGAGTCATCGTGTGTAGTAATGGATACTCTTTTGCAAGAAAAAAATATGGTTGAATCAAATCTACACAAAAGAAAGATAAATGGACCGATTTGATAATTTCTTTCACCATTAGAATCCTACATTATCCCTGCTGAACATAAGCTATAAATAGATTTAAGTTAAGACAACTTATTATTAGTGGTACGAGGCTCGCAGAGCGAGCTAGTTTATAATAAAAACATTTTGTTCAAAATTAATCTGAATAATTTCATCAAATGAGAACAAATCAAAATATTCATGGCATTGTAAATACCTTCAGCCAGACCATTCTCTAAAAGCAGTAGAGTGCTCAGGTGTGGCAAAACAAACAAGATAAACCCGACTCGATGGTTCCCCGCAGAAAGACAAAGCTTGGAATTGAAACAAACATTTTCCAAACAAAACAAAACAAAAGCAGAATCATTTCAGTGTACATTCAGCTGCAGTTCAAAGGCTTATTTTTCCGTCAATGGAGATTAAAGGATTTGCTACACTGGCTGGATGCGTTCTGCGGGCTGCGGTCAGGTCAGAGTGAACGCAGCCTGCATCATGTATGAACAACATTATGTCGGTCAGCGGTCGTGACAAAGCAATCAAGGCAAGGCAATAATCCGGGCCTTTTCAAGGCGAGAGTGAATAGGCAGTTACAGGGCAGATATGTACCATCCTAGACTGCATCCCACTTAACATCAGGTGCGATTGTGGTCAAATACCTGCCTTGTTATGCATAAAAAAAAGCTTTCAGCGCTGCGATTTGCGTTCTTTACTCGTGCCCGCACGGTCAGGCGTCAATACGAAATGTATAGAGATAGAGACCGACACCGACCGATAGTACCGGAAAACGCAGCGTGGGACGTCCACCCACAAGGTGGACCAACGACATCATAAAGGTAGCAGGAAGGCGCTGGACGCCGGCCGCTACCAACCGGGCAGCATGGAAAGTATTGGGGGAGGCCTATGTTCAGCAGTGGACGTCCTATGGCTGAGATGATGATGATGATGATGATGATGATGATGATGATGATGATGATAGACCGACAATGTTGTTCATTGTTCATACATGATGCGGGCTGCGTTCACTTTAACCTAACCGCTGCCCGCAGAACACATACAGTGTGGCAAAAGCTTTATTTTTCCGTCAATGGAGATTTATTTCACGGCTCGTGCTTTGTTTTCGGCTACACATTTGAATTTTCGCTAAACCGCTTTTAATTAAACGCGAGAGCGACGCGGATCCGTTCTAATTGCGATTTTAATCAAAGCGATTAGCTCTACATGCAAATCTACGTTGGAGCTAACATTTGCTTGAGGGTAGACGTGAAAACTTTATCATAGTAGTTACTAATGTTATAAGATGTCTGTATCGTTACAACTTAAAAACTACTGGACCGATTTCAATAATTATATCATCATTAGAATGCTATATTATCCCTGAATAACATAAGCTATAGCAGACTAAATTTCATGGCAGCGAAGGTGCGGGCAAAAGTCACATTAAAATAGTATAATATTTGCAGGTAGTAAAACATGAAAATTTGCTCACATTCGGACTTTATGAAACACATAAAATTGAGCTGTCAAGTCCCTTTGACGTTTTAATACCACTTCTGCGAGCTAATACGGTTGTATGTGGCTCGTTAAAGAGAGCACGCCAACTTTATTGCAATAAGTACCTGACCTTTTCTTTTTCTTATTTAATTACATACTTAATAAAAAGTAGATGTAAAAAATTTGCGTTGGCCGGCGGGCTTGAGAATATTACACTCTCCATTATAGAGCATGACATAAAAAATATTATTATGAATGAATATAAAAAAAATATGGCTGTCTGTTGTTAAATATTCAGTCAAACTTACCTCCATTGCATGCGTGAGCTTTCTGTTAGTTTTCCTTAATTTCTGAATGTCCACAAATTAATTTCGATACACAAAGTCATTAAAATAATTACTTATTATTGTTTTGGAAAAGACGATGCGAGATTACAGAAGTTAAAACAAAAGACGATCGAAATTAGTTAGAAAATAATAATTTATTACTGGCCAGTGACAAAGGAGTTTTTGACATAAAATATAATACAGCTTCACATTTAATTGGTAAAACTTTTTTTCTTTCTGGCCAGTGACAAAAGAGTTCCGTACATAAGGCTTCAAATCCTTTAAAGTTATATTTTTACTTGCAATTTATCACAGGGCAATATTGCATCAGTGTCGTAAGAGCTCATAAAGGCTGTATATGAAGTTAAGCCCGTAGTTGCAGCGTGCAAGAGTGTTGAGCAGATGAAGCTAAGATTATGTGCCCGACAGTAGTAGGGTAATGGCTAAAGTTCGGGCGTATCTTGATGCCTCGTTTTAGTTACTCCCACGTCTTAATGCAATATCTGTTTATGATCTGCTGTTAACTTTAAATAATAAAGTGTGTACGTCTTAGTGAAATTATTACGGTAACTGTAAATTAATAAATCACTAATTAAGATGAAAGGTTTCGAAGTCTTTCTGCGTGTCTAGCTTTGCTTTTAAAGTTAAGATGGTTAATTTAATAAACGAAGTTATGTACTAGTTTGTTGACTGAAAGAAAGAAAGAAAGTTATACAAAAAGCGAATAAATACAAATAATTTATAATATTTTCCGGTGAATACGACAAATAATTATTTGAATTACTATTCAACCAACTTGTCCCACGTAAACGGACTCCAGTAACAGTATTAAACGCGCACTCTAATCTTGAAGCTCGCATAAAACCCGCGACTTATAAGCTCCGCCATGAAACGCTTTATGTTGGCGATATTATGTCCTTGTACAGGGGATAGTAGCTATGGCCAGGATAATTTCGTTTTCTAGTAGGACTTTAATTTCAAGCACCGAGTGAACCAACAGTTCACTCGGTGCTTGAAATTAAAGTCGTTTTAGCTTTGCAAATTGGCTGTTGTACGCCGGAGGCGTGTGGGCATGTGCTAATCAAATAAACGAATGCGTATCCTGGATGTGTATACACAAGTACTTGGTTTACTATTTAACTTGTACTTATCTCTGTGTTAAGTCCTGATTGTAGCACATAAGATATCACATTTTCATCGCAAAATCGCAATAGTGAACTACTTCATACATTTTAAGAGGGTTTAGCCTGATATTATGTTGTTGTCAATACCTCGGAAACCGCTCTTTACTCGTTACTATTTTTACGCTTAATTATTTATCAATTCAAAACATGCTATCGGAATACTATTAAGATAGAATACACGCTTGAAAATAATTAAGTTCCCAATCAATAAAAATTAAATACATCCTGCGACTTCTTAATTAAAATAGGAAAACACTAACCCGCCATAAAGTTAAGGAACACGCGACGGTTCATTATATCTTCATTTATATTCACCGCCACAATTAATAGGTAAATATAGTTATAGAGGAACGGCCTTAATTACTTTTTATGAGTAGAAGAGACCGGGGAGAGTTGTAACAGATGTGAGTTGTCACAATGTCAATTTCTCTGCGCTTATGACAGTTAGCGATCTGACAACTTGACTCGAACTGTGGTTTGTCGTATAGATGTCCGTCCCAACTGCCAGGAGGGCGCTACTATCTAGACTGGATTTTAGTTCCGATTTTTCCCACGTTGGCCAACCATAAATAATTATAACATTTACAGGAGGGCGCTACTATCAATATTGGGTTGTTAGTTTTAGATTTTTGTCACTTATCGTTCCAGAATCGTGGGACTATAAGACCAACGAATTAGCGAAGTTACTAGCTCGATAAACTCCGTCTTTTTAGAGAAGAAGTTTTTATAACCTACCTCTGTTACAACTCTCCTCGGTTTCCCCTATTTTTGACTCTTGCTCTTTGCGTGAAGCACACACACTTTACGTGAAGTTTAAACTCGCTAACTGTCATAGGTTCAGCGAAATTAGCTTTGGTACAACTCTCGTCGGTCTCCCCTACCTACGGCTATTTAATGTTTCTATGAACATTATCTTGATAAAACACCGGAGGTGTCGGTTGGATATTACTAAGTTGATTGAAAGTTGAAAGTGGAAGTGATGTTAATTGTTATTGCGCTACAAATTGGTTTACGAATTTTCGTGTAAGTACTTGATACTGTAAGTTAGTAAGTTAAGCTCCTACATTTCTGAGAAAACTTTTCATGTAAACAACCTCTTTAGGGCAGATATTGCTTCTCAGAAACGTTTTACAATTGATTGATAGAATAGTATTTTCATGACGGTAATTATAAATAAGACCAGGCCTGTTCATCTCCGCAAGTTTACATCGAAAACAAAACACGCACGATGGCCCACCTACAGGATACTATTCGACAAGGCCTCACATACGAGCGAACATTGACTCACGCACGCGTATTCTTGTGTATGATGGAAGAAAATAAAGAAAATGGTGTACTAAATACTGTGCAGTATTTAACTGCCTAAATAATAATAAAAACACAGAATGTACTTTTTGAAGTTGCTTCAAGACATTGAGAGGTAAATAAGTAGTTACTATTATTCATGATAATTCATGCTAAATCATGTATTTCCTCCGCCATTTTCCGCAGTTTGGCACCTCACGTCACATCATTTTACCGAAGTCAGCCCTATAGCTTCGGCGCAGTGCCGATCACTGACGTTTGTAAACAAAATGGTGCTTGACTCTTGAGACGGGCTAAATTACACCATATTGTTAATGACATTGAGCATACATTTTTTTAATTACCTTCGCGAAGTAAAACTTCTGTACGTAGTACTTATTATTATTCTGTGATAAGACTCCGACTTTGCGCAGCTTTTAACTTGAATGTAGTCAGACACTTCAGACAAACGGCAAAATATGACAATATTTCCCACTCTTACGCCCGTATTCACAAACAATGCTTGCTTAAGTGAAGCAGCAAATCGAACGCACAGCGCTGAATAGAGCTCTGTGATTGGTTCGAGTGTCACCCTGTGCGTCCATGCGCACTGTGAGACGTCATAGTAATGTTTGTGAATACGGGCGTTATTTACTTTCAACCAACACTAACAAGAATCAAAGTATAAGCTACACTAGCTCTGCAATACTGCACCTACATAATACATGGTGTCCCAAAAATAGTATCAAGCCGATGTCCAGAGGTAGAGCATTAGGAGATACCCAGATCACCCCCATTTATGTTCCGGGATTTTTTATAGTTAGAAATTAATGTAGACTCACCGATCTCTTCTGATGATGGTGGTGCTCCAGCTTCATGTTGGCGCAGCGGTTGAGCGCCGTCAGCCGCCGGAACAGCGACTGGAGGGAATCTGCGTCCAGGAACGGGTGGTCGTTCTGGACGCCTGACACGTCTATGGGGAACTGGAGGTCTGGAACAAAATGAAAGAATGTTAGGTCATTGAGGTTTTCATAAAACGCGTACATAAAGTTACAAATATGAAAATAATAAATAAAAGAATGCTCTTTGGCTTTAATTAAGCCACAAGTAGTGGCAAGCTTATTATTAACAACTTTTGTAGCGTTTGGATTGCAATGGGCAGAGGTGAGCATGTGGCAACCTTTTTTGCAAGGGACCCTAACTTCGTTTTCATCATGATCATCATCTCAGCCATAGAACGTCCACTGCTGATCATAGGCCTCCCCCAATGCTTTCCATGACGTCGTTTTGTGATTCCCTAAACTTGCTACAAATACCAATGTGCCAGTTAGTTCAGGTGCAACAGTGCTTAGTTTGATAAGTTGTCAAAATAGTTACCTAATTTCAATGACCACCTATTCACTCTCAACCGACAAAATGCCCCATCCCATCATACGAGTATTTTACGCTAGTCAGTTGTTCCAAAAGCTATTTGCACAAAAGCTCGATTTCTGAATACACGTGCGGCCAAAACGGAACAACAGCCACGATCAATTAGTGCTGTTCGCTGCGAAGTGAGCGTTCGCTGACAGTAACCTGGTTACGGACTGTCGACGACCGGAGTGGTCGCCCGATTCAGGAAATGCGATGAAAACTCACTGGAAAATATTTCACGAGGTAGCGCAGTCGTGTTGGTCTGCGTAGCTTAAAATAAAGCATCATGATTCCTTGTCGTATATTTTATTTGGGACATGTTAAGGCTTTTAGTTGGGTACATAACACACAATTTATCAGTGTATCCAGAATAAAAAGCGAAGAAATTTACTTAACAGCATATTTTTTTGTAAGAAAAGTTGTATAGACGAGAAAGAGTCAAACCTCAGTTGTAGATTAATTTATTCTGTAAAAAAATATTCATGAAATCACATGTGAAAAGTCACCCGTACATTTCAGAGCATTGTGAATCCGAACTCAACAGCACTCAATTTGAATACCTATGTGAAATCCAGTTAAAAATTACGAATAACTCTCTACATGTACAGTGGGGTGGCTCTTGATTTGATTTCTGAATTGATTCGCTATCCATTTCCAATTGGGAAGCGCTTTAAAGAATGCTTTTAATATTTACAAATTAAAAGGTAACTTTAAAACAGCAATTGGATGTCGAAATCTAACTTAAACCTTTATAGAGCATAGAACAACGACTACGATTTAGAAACAAAGCATTCACAACGCATTATGTGCCTGTTACGAGGCAAATATCTGACATCAAACGAGGCCCTTTTAACCCTGACGCACTTGTCTCCACTCGAGTCGTATAGACTCCTCGAAAGGAACGCCGAAATGGAGGAAACGTCACTCAGGCGGTGCGTGACGTCAATGGCGCTTTGTAGGGGCGAGGGCACAAAGGTTTACACTGTAGCGCCTAATGTAAGAGTAATAGGTGCTAGTTTCCAGTAAAATCTATAGTCTGATCTGCTGTTGACTCTAACAGGTATATTAATGGATACAGATGAAGGAAGAAGGCCCATTTGTTTGTATCTATTCATGGGTTACTCGCTCACCAGTCGTTGTTGAACAACTTATAAAGAGATTTTTGTTAACTTTTAGAGAAAAAGACAAATATGTACATTCGGTTTGGCGAGACATATCTAGTTTTGCAACGTATCAATTCTAATAAAAGAAAAAGTATTTTAATGCCTTATTAAAATTTGACTTGGCTATTAATTGTAAAAAATATGGAATGAGAGAGATTTGGTGTATTTAGAACAAGAATCAAAGATGGATATTGATTTGCCATAATGCGTGTTGTGACTCTAGACCCCTAATCATTAAGAGAGAAAGAGCTTCTGTGTTTATCGCTACTGTGTCGCTTGTGTCGCGTCGTGACGACAAGAGACAAAGACTTTGTCGCAGCTTTGTCACAATACTCTAATGGCTTTAGCAGCAACAATAAGGCGCCTAAGATCGTTTGCGCCTTTTCAGTGACGGATGTTGAATATTTTACCATAATTTTGTATTTAGAGATAATTTAATAAAATTGACAATTCATGTCTGAGAAATAATACAATACCTACAGCATGTTTTTACTAAAAACATTTGTTGAGTCTGTCACTTAACAACATTTTAACTTTGCACAATATCCTGGTAGGGAGGGATTAGCTGAGGAGTTTCTTGCAATGTTTTTACTCAGCACTGGCCCATTTGTTGTTTTGAAGCAGTGGTAGGGTTAAAGTAATACTGGGACTTATAAAAGAGCTTTTTATAAGCCTACTTCCAGAATATATGAATTTGAATTATTTGTTGTCTGAAATACACGTCAAATACGGATTTTACTTCTGTAACAGATGCGTAACTTCTAGAAAAGCTCGTCACATAAATCTTCAACTCAAAGCCCTCAACCATAACACAGATAAAACAAACTGTCCAACTGAACACTAAAGTTATCAGAAAACTGGAGCGGGCCGACACACAGCGGTATCTCGTGACGTGACTTCCGGCCGACGGCGCTTCCGGAGGCAGTCGAGCGCCGACCGCCAGACATGTAGGTCGCTTTTGACAGATGCTTATTAAAGCTCTTTGTGGGATATTTCTTTGTCGATAGTATTCTTTTGTTGTGCCAACGAAAATAGACGACAATTATGACTGTTACTTGTTTCAATGTCTTTACAAAGTTACTATTAAAACGGTACTTAAGAGCTATTGATTCTCGCCAAAAAATACTTTTTTACATCTAAATGTCGCTTAAAGTTCGAGGGTTGTAGGGACCAATTGTTACTTACCCCGAAGTGAAGATGGGCATTAAGTATGAATCAGCTATTTCCCTGAGAGCAATCGCCACCAACGCATTGTTGAATTATTGAGAGGTGGCGACGGTGCTCTGTGAAATAAAACATCCTGAACAAGGCGGCACGCCTTTTATTTACACAAGTGTACAAGACGATAAACCGTGGGCCATTTGTTTTTGATGTCAGATACTAATTATGATCACCCGAAGTGTTTATGGTCATCCTAATTATTAAGGATAAACTGATGAAGCTTCAGTTTCATCAAAAACTATAGGTAGGCGCCTGGAAAACTGAAATTGTCTCTCGACGTGACTTGAAAAGATAATTTCTGAGTTAAATAGAGCAATTAAAGCGTCGTTTCAAAGGAATATAAATTATTCTTAAAGTCTTTGTAGCATTCTATAAAAAGGACTTATTAGAGCAGTTTTCAAAACTTCTGTGCTTAACATGAAAATAATGTAAATAAAAAAGTTTTAAAGCTCAGTAATTATTCCGTTGTAAAATAGATTTTTCATGTAAAAGCTTTAAGTGGTAAGTTTGACTCTGGCTTGTTAGTACAGTGTTGAAGAAACTAACAAGCTCATCGAACCGTTTTCTAATCAAAAGTTTGTTAGTTTTTAACAAGTTATCGGATATTGAGCCAAGGGTCGATGGGATTTTGGGTAGGGCCGCGGTCTCTTGATAGCGGAAACTTGAAGAATTCATTGGAATCAACTCAAACGTAAAATTTAATTGGAATAATAAGGTACGATGGTGCATAAACCTTCGAAAAATGGTCCAATTTCCAATTAAAATTTTGTTTATTGTCATTTTTGCCTTAAAGAAAATGCAATTTAGAGAGATTGGAATAAATCGGATACTTATAGCTAATATAATATGTCAACTGAATTCTGAATTACTTCCAATAGGTAGGCCAACAGAAATTCCCGTTACATTTTTAAATACTCGCCTGTGTTTGAAAAAATAAATACTGGAAAAAATAACTTTAAAAAAAAATAAAACCGACTTCAAATGCGTGAACACAAAAAAAAACTAAAGATTAAAAGTATTGCGTATAAAAAAGTTCATCCCCAATTTTCCACCCTTGGGGGTGAAATATTTTCTTCAAATTCGCATGAAACCACCCTTTTGATAATACCTATTCAACAAAAAAAGAATCGTTCAAATTGATTTATAATCGGCGGAGATATTGCGTATAAAAAAGTTCATCCCCAATTTTCCACGTTTGGGGGTTGTTTTTTCTATTATTAAATTTAAATGGGACCACACTTGAAGTATTACCTATACGCCGAAAAAAGATTTTTTCAAATCGGTTCATAATTGGCAGAGTTATCGCGTAACAAACATAGAAAAAAAAAACATACGGGTCGAATTGAGAACCTCCTCCTTTTTTGAAGTCGGTTGAAAATACCGCTGTTATTGGGCCACAGCTTTACTCACAATTAATCCAGAACGATGCTTACAGATTTCCCTGTCCAAGCCTTTTAATCAAATAGTTCTGATCCACTCGATCTTATTACCCTTAAATCCATTAAACTTGTTGATTGGATTAAAGGGAAACATAAACTTAAAAAAGGAAGAGAGCAAAGTGTTATTTTATTTTTCTTTAATCTATATATGTTACGGTCAAAGTGATAAATGTGAAAATTATGAATAATCGCCGGTTATTATGAATAATCACCGCATGATTTGGTAAATGTGATTAATATGAGGTAATTTGTGTGTCTATAAAACTAAATAGGCGGCTTAGGGGTGGCCCAAGGGCCACCCCCGCCGCACCTTAACCTATTTTTCACTTTAAATAAAAACATGATGTTATAGGCATCATGGAAAAGTAGTATTATGCAAGAAACACTCCAAACTCATTATGCCAAATTATATTAATATGATATCAAAACGTTCAAAAGTTTGGCTGTACACGAGCACGTACACAAGATGTTGTTCTCTTTTATGAAATTTGATAGTACTAAGCTTGAATTATTAAATAATCACTGTTAAATGTGATTCATTTATCACTTTTACCGCGACTGTCGGTAATTATTCATAATAACCGGTTATTATTAATAATTTTCAATTTATCACATTAACCGTAACATAAGGTGGGTGGACCATGGAAGGCCACGCTCCTTTGAAGGCCAACTATTAAAAAGTCGTAGTTATTGACATGAAAACACATATTCCTTCGGCTATACACTAAGATCCATCAAACTTAAGGCCACAGATGCGGCGGCGAGTCGCTCGCGCCGCTATTGTGGCAGTGCGATCTCACGATTCGTGGACTTCGGTCATCGACGTTACAATTGTTATTCGCGCGCACAACAAAACGTACGTTTTTAGTTAGATAACCTATTATTATTTCATATTTTTTTACTGTGAACTGTCGTATAAGGATATGTTTATGGTACTAAAGAAAAAAATAATAGTTTTGCCTCGATTTAAGTTAAAATATTGGTAGTGTTCCCAGCAAAGCCAATGGTTCCTTACAAGGCCCATCAAACATTTGACAGTTGGCCTTGCTAGGGTACATGGGCCTTACAAAGAACATGTACAAACCATGAACATATGAACAGTTACTTTTTAGTAAATACGTACCGTTACAGTTTAAACAATGTTTTATATTTATAATATTTTTATTTACAAGGGTTATTAAACTTTTTAACTCATATTAACTCATTTTGGCCTTACAAAGAACGGACCCATAAGAAGGCCATTTGAGGTAAAAAAAAAAGTTTTTAATTTCATTATAATACGCGTTGGCAAGTTATTTGATGTCAATATAATACTCATTACTACTGTTTTTAAATAATTTCCAATAATATATTCTTAGTTATACGATGGTGTTCAAGTAATGTTCTTTGAGTTTTTTATAAATGATAAAAATAAATTGAGCATTTAATGTTTTGCTTAAATGAAAGAGCTTATTATGTAGTTTTAGTAAAAGCGAATATATTAATTGTTACAACTCTATTTTTAAGTTGAACGACTGATGTATAATATTGGCCTTGTTTGGAGCCGTGTTGCTTGCAAGGCCATTTGGAAGAGCTTAACAAAACTTAAGTTTAATGAATACTGATTAAAGCTAGGTTAAAAAAAAGTGATTTATATGGTACACAATAAAACAAACTATTATTTGATAATTTGTTTTTTTCATTTATCCAGTTAATAAAGGAATAAAAAGCGTTTACTCGTTAGAGTGGCCATCCATGGTCCACCCACCTTATATAAAAGAAAGTCGTGTTAGTTACTCCACTTATAACTCAAGAACGGCTGAACCGATTTAGCTGAAAATTGTCAGGGAGGTAGTTTAGAGCCAGGAGAAGGACATAGGATACTTTTTATCCCGTTCGAAATAAAAAAAAAGTCTGCTTATTTATTGCCATTAAGGCGGAACAAAGTTCGCCGGGTCAGCTAGTTTCTTCATAATAGTGAGTGTATTTCTGCATTGTTATGGACAGGAAATACACTTATTTTTGGTCTTTAAACAAAGAATTTTTTTCACAACACGCAATGTTTACCATAGACGCTTTTACGGCTATGCCTACACAATGTGTGTATAGTTCAGTGTTTATAATGTCCAAAAATTCGGTACCATTTTATGTTTTATTACCCTCAATTCCAAGTGTTTCAAGTTGAAAAAATGTTGACAAGATGTGGTGAATATGCGATATTTGGCTTCGTGATAAGCATTTACAAGCTTTGTCTTTTGCTTTATAATAGCAACAAAATCATTTTTACCCCAACAGATCTAATATCCTCGACCAAGGTCGTCCGTCCAGATGGCAATTGGTTAGCGTCTATCCGTCACTCACGCTGAATGCTTCCTTAGTAATTGAAGCAATCTTAGACTAGTCTAGTCTAGGACCTAGACTAGGGATATAGATAGGTGCATTAGGCTCCCTTTATTATCCCATTAGCTTCCTTTTCCAACTTAAAATATAATAGCAACAATGTAAATTTTCACCCCATCAGATCTAATATCCTCGGACTATCCAAGGACGTCCGTCCAGATAGCAATTGGTTAGCGTCTTTTCGTCACTTACTTAGAACGCTTGCTTGTCATTGAAACAATCTTATACTGACTATGCTATGATCGGTACTCTCCTCCTTATTATCACATAATATTAGCTTCCTTTTCCATCTTTAAATACAATAGCAAAAAAAGCATTTTCCCCCCAATAGATCTAATATTATCCTCGACCAAGGTCGTCTGTCCAGATAGCAATTGGTAAGCGTCTGTCCGTCACTCACGCTGAACGCTTTCTTGTGTTCGATTAGTTGCAATGAGAAGCTTTTTCTGATCTCGCGCCGATCTTAATGGGAACTTCTTTTGTGATGGAAGTTACTTGTTGATTTATGGTTTAGGTCTGATGGTGTTGGTTGATTTTTGTAATAGAATGGAAACTCATAGGTATAACTAACTCATAGTTTATTAGCAGCCTTAGATAAAAAGCTCTGGATATTTTGCAGTCGTAAGAAATTTACAGTTTATTGCTAATCGTAAATAGTAGTTTAATTCATGTTTTTAAAAAAAGATACATAATTTAAGGGTTAAAAGTGTTTCTTTTGCCTCATCATCATCTCTTCATCTCAGCCATAGGACGTCCCCTACTAAACTCCCCCAATGCTTTCCATGTTCCTTTGCCTGCTTCAGTATAACTATTTCCTCGTCGAATGTCTATAGATATAAAAAGACATAACTTCAAATGTATCCAAGGTTAACCCGTTCACAGGCGCCCACGGTTCGCCCGCGCTAAATTTAACCCGTGCGCAGCCAGCCGTGCGGCTCGCTCGAGCGCGCCCGCTTTCATCCCCGACGGGGTTGGAGGGTTAACTCAATATTGTCATAATTTATAGGCAAGTGCTTAACTAAAAGGTAGATAGTTTTGAAAAGCTTAATCGACATAACGTGGTCAATTTTAGGTCGTACTTAGCTAATTACTGATTTGATACAATAACGATTAGGTACATTAATAATGTGTTGAAAAAGACAGGCCGTGTTTGATTCCTAAATTAATACTCGCCTACTGTAATATTGGCTAACCCAACGATAGAAACAGAATATTTCAAACTAATGTTTGGATAAAAAAAAGTCTGTGATCATCACAAATTGGAATGAAATGATCGTAGATGACGATTGCTATTTTTAACGCGTCTTTATGTAGTGATCTGCATCATTTATATTTAAAGTTAACATTTTATTTAGTAATATTCATACAAGGAAGCACGTGTCGTAACATTATTTGTTCATAGTATCGCACGAAGTTCATCAGCGCTCGCTCTAAAATTAACCCGTGCGCAGCGAGCTGTGAGGCGCTTTCATCCCCATGGCACGAGGTACCAATAGCTGTTACTATTGGAAAAGTTGCTACCGATTGAGGTGACAATATTAATGTTAGATTTCAAGACTGCTAGATCTAGTCAGACTGACTAGATTTTGCTTATCAAGAAGCACGGAATAATTTATTTTCGGATAATTGGGTTGATTTAAGTCTGAATTTACAAAAAGATTTTTCCTCCTGACAACCGAATTCAGAACCTTGAAGTAGCGAGAGAAATAGAGAGTATATTTATTGAAGCACGGTTTTTCAAGTTGACATTTAACTTTTTTACTTATTTGCAAACTTAGCTAGTATTAAGGTCATTACAAGCATTTTACCTAGATTATTTAAAATGTGTTTTCTCTTAAAGTCGGTTTTCCATTAAATTAATTTTCCGTTCCTTTCAGTAAAATATTACAGTTTGAAAAGGCACGTAGCGTTTTTTTTATAAAACTCGCAAAGTGCTTTGAAATATTTGACACGTGCTAGAAAATATTTTTATAAAAATGCAAAGCGTTTCAAAATGCTTAGATAACCGAATATAATGTGGGAATTGCGTGCATTTCATCCCCGCTTGGGGTAGAGCGGGCATTGGCGGTCTTAATTAAAATTTCAACGTCCACCCTCGTGTGGGCTTTGTTTGTCGACTATATTGTGCCATAATAAATAACTTTGAGCGCTCACGTACCTACTCGTACTGGCCTTTACTGAGCAATATCTATATTATGAGAATGATAGGTAGTCTTTTTCGGTAAGTCTCGTTGCATTTTGGTGGTGTGAAAAAAGTTCTTTCAAAATAGTTCTTTTTTAAACGAACTAGGGCTTTTAAAAGCGCTTTTGCATGTGCCTGTTAAATCCTGCTAATGTTTCAGGACAATAATGTGCGCTAAATACTGAGAAAAGGCAGCACAAACTCTAAAAACTTAAACTTCGGAAAATAGCGTTGCACGTGCATTAAGTAACTACGATTAGGAACTATGATTTCATTGCTGATAATTTACACTCATTGCCTGCTACACGCCTACGATCCACCAGGTGTGTCTATGGTGTAACCACGCCATGGCATCGGTTATGGTCTAGTGCTTTGTGAATGACGCAAAGGCTAGTCACGATAATGTAATTCGCCAACTCACGTCTATGAGTAAATGAACTTTTTTCTGTGAGCTTTTACAGTGATCTCTTTTAGAACTGATGACCAAGGATTTCATTGATTTTCAAAGGATGACTCAACTAAGCAATAAGAAACGCTCTTACTAGCAATCACGTCACTTTTCGTAAACCCTCACACTACACTCTTAAGAATACCCTCGTATCCATTCGGTGAAGCTTTGGCATAATCTGCGGTATCGACATGCAATCACGTTTCTAAATTGCGAAACAATATCGTTCTAACTCTGTTCTAACATGATACAGCATCAATACAACTGGCAATCAGCATTTTCTGCTTGAGATTCCTTTACCATGAATTAATCCTAAGAAAACTTTTGCGCAAGCAATTCCTTTGAACCGTTTCTTTGTCACCCCGAAAGGCTTTTGCTGATTGCGAGTGTTTGGCGCCGGCGATTAAAGGATTAACCTCTGAAGGGCTATTCTGAAACCCTATATATGTACGTAGTTTCGGGCCTACCTGTCTCTGTCGCTCATTCTGGCATCTTTCTTTGCGTGAGAGGGATGACAACATTCGAAACTACGGATAACGTTTTTCGGAATAATCCCTTGAATTCAATGGCTTTTCCTCTCCCGCCTTTGTTATACTCCTTTTCAATTCGGAGTGCCTTACAACTGTATTGTATTTCGACATTGATTGGGAAAGTAATACACAAGTGATTTTGATAACCGATGACAGTACGGATTTGTCTTAGTACAAAGCCCTGTATAATGAAGAATGTTCACTAATTTTGTTTTTTAGCTTTCTGTATTCTCTGTTAAAAATAAAAAATACACGTGAAAGAATTATTTCGATACGTCAATTAGTTTCCAAGATATTGAATTTTAAAAGTGCGGGCGGCGGCCGGCCCGCCATTTTTTGCGCGTGACGTCATATTACAGTGACTGGCTCATATTTGTATGGGTGGAATCTTGCAAGCTGAATTAAGACCCACTTCCAGGCAACCGATTAATCTGAAATTTCGCAAACACATGTGATTTGGATGACCATGCAATATTATGATGACATGGAGCTAATCTGAAGATGGAGCTGGAAGGTGGCCATAGGAACTCTATAATAAAACGACTTAAATGCATCGAGTTTGGGCTCGTTCGTTTTGTATTGATGAGTATTTTAATTAATTCTATATAGTAATCAGGGTCTAATGATGGAGCTGGAAGGTAATTCGCAATAAAACGACACAATNATACTAAAACGCAAGCCAGCGTCCTGACGGGCGAGCGCGTGACACTCGACTGATATAATACCCGCCGGCGGGGCGCTTCGCTGTAGGTAATTATCGGATGTACCGCGCGGAGTGAGCCAGGCCTGCCAATAGCTAATTAACACAGAAAAGTAGGTATTTCAGTTTTTGTAAATCCAGGAAAAACGTTGTAACAATAAGACAAAGAAACTCTTATTAAGAACGTTTGAAGGAAAAATAAAGACCATTTTTTACCGCCTCTCAAGTTAAAATTAATTCTGCCTGTTTTACTTTCTACAACAAATAAGATTGGCAAAGTTTTATTCTGACATCTACTATCAAATCCACGTTCCGAGTATCACAATGCGAAAATAATAAAAATATGTACTTAACCTATCGACGCTCGACGACCATTGTTGAACCAGGCTTATTCAATGCGTCCTACCCACTATTGAATTCACTCAGCATTCCGCGCCATTGACATCGCATGAATGAAATCAATTAAAGTTCAACGAGTCTTAATTACTTTTATCTGGTATCCACTTGTTAGTTAAAAATAGAAGAGGCTTCATCGGGGCTAGGGCTGCCACACAGTAACAAAAGATTCAATTGAGACAAAAGCTATTGGTAGATCATAATTAGAAAAGTTAACTAGCTCTCCAGACAAAAAAACTTTCGTAACAGTTTTCCGTTTCAGTCAGCCATCCGTTTGCGTTATACGAAATTGAATCTTTCACTTATTACTATTTAATTGAGTCTTATTTGTCATGTCAGATTTCATGAGCTGATTGCTCACATAGACGTCTAATAGGCGCAACTGAATCAAGGGCTTAACGTCCTACCCGCAACGTAAATTTAGGTAGTCAAGTTGATTAAAAGACAAATGAAACAAGCATTTTTGCACCTGAGCCGTACCCAACTCTCTAAGCAATAGATAGACGCTGTACAATATTTCATGATAAACGAGTCATCTACATTGATGAGGATATATCTAATTGTGAAAACTTTTTCATCATTGGCTTTATTTAAAAGTCAGAAAAATTAAACAAATTATGAAAAATGGACATAATATCTTCAAACTGCTTTTTGACGGCCCTCTAAGCGTCCGCACACGAAGGGTTAATCGAATGTATGGGCGGACGAGCCCTTTGTTGGCGGCACTGTATACAGTATACCTACTGTATACACGCCATGTTTGGATAAGCCTCTTGTTTTCGAGCTGCCATGCAGAGTGGAGTGGATTTGAAAACAGTAGCTGCTCTACTCGTGCATGAGACATAATAAACACTCCAAATTAAAAAAATCATGAAAAATTGTTGGTAGAGTTTTAATCGGACACTTTTTATAGACTTATAATAAATCTGTAGAGAGGTCAATTCTGTACATTAAATATATTTTCAAAATAACTATCATAAAAAAACTCATAACACTCATTTATTTCTGTAAATAGGCTTAAAAAAAGCACTTTTACACGTCCCAGTATTAACCCTACCACTGCTTCGGGACAATAAATGGGCCAGTGCTGAGAAGAAGCAGCGCAAGAAACTCAGTCACTATTGTCAGCCTCTTTTTCAAAGGTTTACATGCTTTANCAATTCATTACAGGGTACGGGGAAGGAATTTACTTAGATATTGGTCTTAATTGTGTTTTGCTCATGCTCTACTCGACATTGTATAGGATTGTCGTAAATAATAGTAATTTACATGTAAATTAAAATATTACTCTAAAATACCTATTTAAACTCTTAATCAGTAGGTAGCGTTTACGTATTTTACAAGCTTATAAAAATTACAAAACCTTTAAATCATTTACAAGTCCATTAATATTTTAATGGAAGAAAGTCAAGTCGTCAACATACGACTTTCGTATAGTAATTTAATAGTTGTTTGTTGTCACTCTCATCCAATAAAGCTTGTTACGCAAAGCGCGGTAATCCCATAACATGTGTCAATATAATGTCACTTTTATAGCGCTGTCAGAGTCAACGCAATGATGGCACAATCAGCCCCCCTAGACAAAACGCACTTTTTGATCGAATCGAAAATCGAATCCGTCAAAACTCCATACAAAAAAGGGGCTTTTCGACCACTTTTCGACTGGTTTGCGATTATAATTTGCACTTTGTCTAGATAGTCCAGTCATTTAAGCTTAAATGAGGTAAGAATCTCGGAATTAGAGATACCCAGCTGTAAGTCTGTAAATACTTGTATATTGACACCCTAAAAGTTGTCTCAAAACCTACATATGGTAGGGTGTAAGCAACTATTAAATTTTAAGGTCAAAGGTCACAAAAATCGGTTTTCTGCGCTCCTTTTGGAAATATCTCATTTCCTATGGGTTTTTTGCTATTTGTATTTATTATCAATATTGTAGAATACTAAATTCTCTACAAATTTTGTTTAAAAAATTTTTTTATACGGTGAACCGTTTTAGAGATAGAGGGCGGAGAGCGCGCGGTCACTGCATCACTTCAGGTCAACTTACGCGGTTTAGGTTTTTCATACAAAAGGATTTTCCCGCTAATTCCCGTGGGAATTTCGGTAATTACTTGTTGTAAATAAGCTTTAAATTTACTAACACAGAATACATAATAGTAGCAACAGAAATTGCACTCCTTTGTGTAGGATCAGATGCCGACATTTTAACGGTAATAATAATAATGCAAAATATCCAACGCACATGGTGCATTCGAAATCGCACCTTACTACTACGCTCACAAGAGCGCATTTTTTTTGTGTTTAGAATTGATCTACGTCACCGCTCAAGCGTCAGGGTTGTATGAGCAAAGTAAAATAAATAAAAACTTAATTTTAAGAAGCATTTATTGTATTTACGATTAGAAAACTTTAATCTAGTGGAGTTTGTATAATCGTACCATCTCTAAAGTACCTATTAATAAACTTCAGTGTTGCGATAATTCGAAATTAAACAAACAGTTTTAAAAGGTGTAGTGTCGGAAAATAGACACGGTGAAGTAAAGTTAATGTTTTTATTAGCTAAAATAATTTTTTTGCTATAGTTTTTTGTCATAAGTATTTCAAAATAATTTGTTATTTATAAAGTGTAGTTTTTTTTTTATTATTTAAATCACTACAGTTAATTATTATTCCTAAATATTACAATTTTTCATTAAATAAGAATAACAGTGCTGTTGGAACAATAAACCTTGATTGCGACTATGATCGACCGAGCGTGTATAGATACGCGTGTGCAAACAGGCGCGTGGCGGCCCGGACTGATTTGCAACTTGAAGTTGTCGCGCGCTGTAGGTAATTATCTCGGCCGGCATAGGCGAGTGACGGAGGCCTGGCTTGATGCTGTCGTTTTCAATGATGGCATGAGATATTTATTACTTCAATTTGAATTTAAATATGTTTCAAATGCAGCTAGTTATAGCTAATCAGATGGAAACCTAAAAAGATTGTAAACGATATTTTAGGAAATAACACAATTCTGTGTCAATACGAATCAAATCTTCATTTATATCTTAGGTGTATTTAAGAAGACCTTCGAATATTATCAAGATATTGTAACTACCCGCAAGTAGCCTTATGTTATTAGATGAGAGACAAGCGCCAGCTTCAAAGCCGCCACGGTGGCTGCGCGCGATAATTGGCCGGTACCTTACTGTGGCTGCTCGTCACTGACTCCGAGGCTGCTATATTATATTAAATTATTACTCATTTCACTTGCGGTTCCAATGTCTACTGATATGTTCTGTTTGTTTACATTTGTGAAGATCCTATACTAAAATAGAAACTTACCAAAATAATAGTTCCCCCGATAGTTAAACAATAATATTTCCCAACGACTGTCATCAAATTTTTTGAGATCGCTTCCTGTTTTATGCTCACTTGCAATACTGTGTGAATGTTGTGTGCTAAATAAACAATTTCTCTTCGTATTCATTTAACCGCAGAACTAACAAGCAACTATAAAACACGAATACTGTACTAATTTTCAATTCACAAACATTGCCCAAAATCGGCGAGCCAATCAGTCGGGCCTCCGCTAACCGCCGGCTAACTGCGCACTAACCTAATTACCAGTAATTATGTGTAATGGCGGTAATGAGCACGAACTAAGTTTGGGTTGTAGAGAAGCGAAACAATGGTTTCGAGGACGTAAACGCTTGTTTTAGGGAAAGACAAAGACGATAAAAGGAGTTTCCCTATTTATAGGTTACTAGCGGCCGCCCGCGACTTTGTACGCGTGGATCCCGTTTTACCCTCTTAGGGGTGGAGTTTCGTAAAATCTTTCCTTAGCGGATGCCTATGTCATAACATCTACCTGCATGCCACATTTCAGCCCGATCCGTCCAGTGGTTTGGGCTGTGCGTTGATAGATCACTATGTCAGTCAGTCAGTCAGTCAGTCAGTCACCTTTGAGTTTATATTTAGATTTTCTTGTTATGATTAACCAAAAACTATCTAGACGCTTAACGCTATAACGGAAGTACCTATTAAAAGTTCATAGTATAATAATATTATAAAGTAACTATACTCAAAACTCAATTCAAACTCAAAACTGGAATTCTAATTATCACAGTTCTGGAACTAGTTTCAACTTTGAATGGACTTTTGGCTAAAACTATGGAGCACAAGCTCGTTGCATTATTAGATTTGTAAGGACCATGTAGCAGTAACTTCATATAAGCTTCCTATAGTTACACTTTGCAAAAGCAAACAGTTTTGTTCAGTTTCGTTTTCCCTCTAATTCAAACTCGAAACTAGAATTATAATACTGTTCCCGAACTACGAGTAGTTTCAACTTTGAATGTACATTTGGTTGAAACTGTAGAGCACCAGCCAACGCATTGCATTTGGGAAAACCATGAAGCAGTAGTGCAATTAGTGGTATAATTTTCTTGCCAAATTGCCCGTATTGCAGCAATATAAGACAACAATCACTATGTTTAGCTTGATGTCCTGTCATCCGTATTTCATATACGCCTCCCATAGTAACGTTGCAAAGGCAAAATCTGGGGGCACGGCAGTGCCCCCACCAAGTCGAGCAAAAAAGCGGCACGGCCGTACCATCCTTTTCTCGAAGCAATTCAGGCCATTTTCGACCGCCTGTAACTTCGTTGTGGATAAAACTAGAAGGCTGAATTTTCATTAGCTATGCAGGCATTGTAAAGACACGGTATATTTAAAATTTCATTCAATTTGAACCAGTAGTTTAAGAATTATAACGGGTCAAAGTTACTTAATTTTGTCACTCACTGACTGACTCACTGACTCACTGACTCACTCACTGACTCACCGATCATCAAAACTCTAAGGCACTTCTAGCAGACCTAGAAGCTTCAAATTTGGAATATAAGTAGTGTTTGGTGTATGAATCAAGGAAAAACTAAAATATTTGGGGGCACGGTAGTGCAACCGCCAAGTCGAGTAAAATTTTTCAATTTCGGTCCAGTTTTCTAGATACATAACTGCTGTCTACAAAATACAAAAAGAAATGAGATCCCATCAAAAACAATACTTGTCAAAAAAACCAAGTCTCGCAACTCAGTTGTTCTACGGTAAAAAGTTGTGAGATCCATGTAATACCAAGTCCAGGCCAGGAAATCTTTAACGTTTTACATAAATATATTGACTTGGCCATCGCATGAAAACACGTGTAAATTAAATTATTTAGTGCGATGGCCAAGTCAATATATTTATGTAAAACGTTAAAGATTTCCTGGCCTGGACTTGGTATTACATGGATCTCACAACTTTTTACCGTAGAACAACTGAGTTGCGAGACTTGGTTTTTTTGACAAGTATTGTTTTTGATGGGATGTGTTATTCAATTTGCTTTTCCCTCTAACTTAAAACTAGAATTCGAATAATCACAGTTCTGAAACTAGTTTTAAAGAACAGACTTTTAGCTGATGCTATATTATTATGTACCATTGCTACATATTACATTTTTAAAGGCCATGAAGCAGTAGGTAATTTCATATAAGCCTCTCATAGTTACAATGCAAAGGCAAAATGCGTTGTTCAGTTTCCTTTTCCCGCTAAACTGGGCCAGCTGGCAGTAATGGAGGCGCGTGTGCACGCAAATGTATGCGGCGACCTTGGCTGGCCTGCTAAAGCCAGGGTTTGGCGCAAGTGAAAAAAATACAAGGTGAGATACAGGCCAAGAGCTTCCTCGTTGTGGAAAAAAAAAAAAAAAAAAAAAAAAAAACAATAATAGCAAACAGATTGTTTTTTTGGAAAAACAATTTGAATTTGAAAAAAAAAATTAGTTAATTCTTCTCCTATTGTTATTTTCTGATGTGAAAAAATTGGAGCATTGAACACTACAATCGATAGCGATGGTGTTACGCACATAGGGAAACGAAGAAACAAATCAAAAAGTATGCACTGCTTTGATCACATAGTTTATCCTGAATTTGAGACATGTAAAATGATTCTGTTATGTTTAATTTCCTACAAAATAAAAGCATGTAAAAGTAGGACTGATTATCACACTCCTTGAGACGTTTCTATTACCATTAAATTTACTAAGATAAATGACACTTCGGGACCATTCAGTCTTTGGTTGCAGAGTATATTTTATGATCGGTTTCCAAACTCGCTATGGCTTATGACTTGTACCCTACAGACGCATTTGATCCGCTCAGCGTGTGACCTCCGACCCCATGTGGGTTCAATTGAGTTGTACAAACACATGTCCGCTGTTTGCGAGCCATTCATCGCCTTTGTTGCTGCTGTGCAGAAGCGCATTGACGCTGCGTAACCTTGTTGGCCATATTTGGACAATACAGGTCCCTTCAATGAGTCTAATAGACGAATCTAAAGACTGATGAGGCTTACGGGACTCTTCCCACCTGTCTTTCCCACCGCTTCAACCCGTGTGTAGCCAGGATCTACAGCTTGACCACCAATAAAACCCAACTAGTTAAGGTCAACTTTGACTGACTTTTAAGGCTTGTCAATTTTAGCAGTTTGGACGTGCTACTAAGGGTCGTTTTTCTATCCACAACGAGTAAGCTCTTGGGCTGCATCTCACCTGATGGAAAGTGATGATCAGGCCGAAGCTAGAGCTTCACTCGGACTCCATTTCTTTCTGTCTTTCTTTCTTGCTAAGTCAAACGTAAAGCTACGAACCATTACGTTACGAACCTGAAAACTTTTGTTGAGGAAGAAATTCCATAAATACTCAGTTACTGAGGAGTACCGGCAAATAGCCGAAACTACGAAAATGTTAAATGAACTATAACGGGCAGAATTTTCAGATTCCACTAAATCTTTGAAATTGAATACCAAATCAAACGCCCTAACCATTATTAAAACGAAATATAATTTCATTTCCCAATTTGTCGTTGTCAAAATATCCGACCGAATTTATCGAAAAATATGAAAACAAATTCCATTACTCAACAAAACTGACTTCAAATGAGGCGGGGTAAAGAAATTCATTACGAAGCAAGGGTCAAAAGGTATGGGGTTCCATTAAAATTGAGTGGCAAATGCGAGCTGTCACGAATATTTCAGAAAACAAACAGGGGATGATTGTGATTTGATGTAATCGTGTTTTTGTCGTTTGCTTTTTGTTCCATTTTGGCAGCCAAAATAAATTGCTATTGCCTTTTATAAATCATACTGTTTTAAGTAAACAAGAGGACAGCTACTAAGTCGAATGAGGTTTTAATAAATTAAACATTAATGCAAGATTTCAATCCATGCTTGAGTTTGAATCGATTTTAGGGGTTACACGTTACACAAGGCGTAAATAATGTTCATAGATAGATAGATATTTATTGAAATATACCCACACTAAATAACAAACAAGCTAGGATCAGCTTCTTTGTAATAACAAACTCTATTCTTCTAAAAATGGTGAATTAAATTAATGTACCTGTTACCTCGGGGAACGCGGCTTTCGCAATATCATCTCGGCGCCCTAAAATAACATTGTTTACCCGCATTCTTCTAAATAATGAAAGCGTAGGTATATGAGCACATAATAAAGCTAAATTTTGTAACAGCTCCCAGTATCAAAAACAACGGTTCTCGTATCATTTTACCTTAAAATTTTACGGTAACGTACAATATGTTTTCAAATTAATACTCAGAAATTGTAGATACAATTAGTTTTGAAAATACTGATAATATTTTGGAAGAGTCAAATCAGAGACTTCATAAGTACATAGTTATAATTCAATGAAGAGTAGAGAGATGACTAAGACCACAGAATATAGATTACAATCACTCTTGTTATCTCTTATGTTAATGTTGTTATTTAAAACGGATCGTTTCTATATGATATTTGGTGCCAAATACTCGTGAACATTATTTCTTTCTGTGTTTTAAGTGCTCTGCTACCTACTCGTAATACCTATAGTAAAAAATCACATTTGTCTTGTCAATATTTTATTTTTTATTCACTTTTTCATCTACTAAAAGCGTAGTTACAAACAGTTTTTCATAGATTTATGTCAGTAGCAGAACCCAAGTGCCAACTGCAATTAGTTTGTTATACAGCATGAAGTTGAACTTTGAATGCTACAGTTAGTTGGAAGTCTGAAATTATTGCTCAATACTACTTCTGGCATAGTCTTGCTTCAAGAGAACTTTATACAGCTTTATTTCAGACTTTCTGACACAACGTGTCATTAGGTAGATATTAAGCTTATTATATGCCTATGGGTAAGTCATCTAGGGTGTGAGAGCAGATATTTTATTCAATTTAATGACATGACACAATAAAAGTAATCACCGGTGACAAAAAAATTAATCTAATACGAACTATTAATAACGTGATCAGACGTAACTTCAGCTGAAATACTGGCATTAAACTAAAGCAATTAATCTTCTAAAACTTACGGGATGACATCTGATAGTCATTACTTCAAGTCCTTCCAAACATAATTCAACACTGCACTTTAAAAACGTCAAACTGGTAATGATCCATACAAAATTGAACACACACCTCACTCAAAAACCGCAAAATTGAGAACTGACCGCACCGACACACTGGAATAAACTGGTCAAAGTTACCTGCACCAATCGGGGGTCGTAGGAAAAAATATTTTGACAGATACGTGCCGTTTGTCAGTTAAAGGACCCCCTGTAGACTTACACATGAAATACCCAAAAAACGTCCTTAATTTTGAACAGGTAAAGTTGGAAGTTACTCGCAGATGGGAACTGAATAATAAAATCGGTGCATAAGTGGTCCGAGACTCCTGCAAAAAAGCAGTGATGTAATTTCGACCTCCAAAGTGAGTTATTAGAGGTGATAATTGCGCACAAGGTGAAGAATTTAGTCATTCCTTAGAATGTTTACCTGTGCTCAAGATAACGCTAATCGGTTATGTTTTGTTTGCCTCTGAGTGACGTAAGCGATAGTTTATTGTTGTTTGACGACGGTTCTGTGGGCGCACCCGTGGGTGGACAATTGGCCACTTTCACTGCATTTTTTGTGCTTTTGTTGTAAATTATGTCATTTGAACGCAATAGGGCCGTTTTTATTGCAGTAGATTTTGCATCATTGGAATGCGGTTAGTTTAATAGTGTTGTCATAAATCATATAAAATAATAGGGATTGGGCAAAACATAACGTGGTTTGTGTCACGTAGCTCATTAGAGGTGACTAATGGTAAAAGTAAGTGATCGTAATATAAACTTGTTAAACTATTTTATTATTGAAGAAATAGGAGGTCATATTTCAACAATTTTATGTAAACACGCTATAACTATTAAGTAGTGTGATTATAATTATACATACCAAAACGAAAACATTTACGAAATTTTCTTTTGATTCCCTTCAGCAACTTCATTTTAATGTACACACATGTCACTGGCACGATAATTAAATCACTATACTTTTAATTAAATACACTATCGCAGAAACACAAATATTTAAAAGGAAAACTCCAAAATTATAGTAATTGATTCAAAAAAGACGTGTTGTGTTTGCAAAAGGTCGGTTTACACTGTCATCGAAAATATTCAATCGTGATTCATAGCTTATCACATTCATAATGATAACAATGGTTTCCCTATTTCGAGAAAGAGCTGCCAATATTTCATTGAGTTTTCGGAAATGAATGACAAATACTTGGTAGCCAGTTGATTTTGTTATGAAAGGTAGTTTGCGTCACACAGGTTTCAGTTCTATTGTATCAGTTCTAAAAAGGACTCTTCCGTTAATGATCATTGAGATTAGATTACAATATCAATGCTGAATGGATCACTGCAACTGCCATAACTATCCATCGATAAAAAACACCTTACTTTTTACCTCGTATCTTATCTAACAGATACGATTAAGACCTTGTGAACTAAGCGGTATTATATCATAGACTTGTTAGGAATTTGCATTTAAATTGAAATCTTAACTCCAGTACATTATGAGCGTAATTGAAATATTTCCTTTGCGGCCGAAGGAAATTAATATTTATCGATGGTAACGAGCTAATATTGACTTTCTGTCGGTCAGAAAATGCATTTACATAGATTTTACACCACGTTCGCGGAAATAGTAGTGTAATAGATATGTTGATAACAAATCACATGAAGTATACTGAAAACGTAATTTAGAATAACACACACCAGTGAAAATAATATTAAATAAATTTAGCGAATAAATCGTTTTCGTTCGCTTTACGACGTCTACTTTAAGCAAATACATTATTTTATTAAATTATTGAGTATTGAGTTGAGAGAACTAAATAAGTATGTAACTTACCTACTTAGTTTCAGATGTTTCGTTTGATGCTCGTACCTTACAGTTATTTACTTTACCGAAAATCGAAGATTAGTCATCTCAGAGTGTATTTTTAAACGTGGGCGAAGTATATTGAATTTACATGTTTGATTATCTATTTTCAAATATCTTTTCCCAGAAACTCCCACTGATTCGATTCTTAATCAACAATATAAACCAAAAACGTCAAAAAACACTCACAATTGCATCTGATGGGTTTGAATGGTATCTATGGTGGGTTGTCACGGTGTATCAAAATAAACTACGCTCATGTTCGACGAAAAAAATGACCTGTGGCTCCTTTGGTGCTATTAAAGGATAATTTAGTCTACATTGTCATCGGTGAGGTTGAGAACGCTATGGATATTCCCTATGATTGTATCATCTATTACGAGAAAAAGTGGATATTATTATACAATAATCTTAACACTTAGAAAACACTCAAACACCTACACCGCCACAGAAAATTAACATGTGCCTCAAAAAACACACTATCCTCCCAACCCAACCGACCAGTTTCAGGGCCAGTCTGAAAATCAGCGTTGAGCTTGTAGCTCAGCATTATGCTGAGACTGGTACCTTTTGCTTACCTATAAAAGTGTAACATCATAAGATTAAAATTTTTGTGTATAACTTTTTCTTTTTTTCTTTATTTCTGTGTACCCATTCACATGTAAGTAACTTATTTTTTAGTGTAGCAATAAAAATTTTTCATTTTCATTTTTTAAATCATTATTATGACGTACAACATATTCCTCATCAATAGTTCAGATCATTATGAAATTGAAAGAAACTCTACAATGCTAAGGTTTTAATGCATAGCCGTAAAGGGCCATTCCAAGCTTGCATCACCATATTGACGCCAGCATAGCAAACCTTTTATTTAAGTCGTATCGTAAATAAATCTATCTTCTATCTAAATATATAAAAGGAGAAACTGACTGACTGACTGACAGATCAACGCACAGCCTAAACGGCTAAACGTAGGCACTTGAAATTTGGCAGGGACGTAGCTTAGGTACCGTAGTGGTGCACTAAGAAAGGAATTCCCGAAATTCCCACGGGAACGGGAATTAGCGGGAAAATCCATTTGTATGAAAAATCTAAACCGCTTAAGTTAGACGCTTGAAATTTACCATGCAGATACCTTAGTAAACTTAAAGCTTAGTTACAACAGGATATTGCGAAATTCCCACAGAAACGGGAGTTAGCGGGAAAAAACATTGTATGAAAAAATCTAAACCGCGTAAGATAGATGAAGGGGGTAAAACGGGATCCACGCGTACAAAGTCGCGGGCGGCCGCTAGTTACATATATTACGTAACTTGTAACATAAAAAACTAATTCTTACACAGATCTGTGAATTCTTAAGACTATGTTAGTAAAATCAACAAAACACTGTAATGATTTGTGATCTCATTACATAATCTGAATTTAACGTTAACCTTAAACTACCAAGTGGTTTCATATCCACACTATTCCTTCGATGGGATAGTACAGCTAACGGTCGATTGAAAAGTAGGATTTGCTTCGTACTCGTACGCTCGCTTAGGCTTCGTTACTGGACCGATACAGGCTGCTCTATTTCTATTTTCTAAACTTTAGCTCTTTTAGTATCTTTTTGAATACTCCATAGTTTGGAATCCAAACTAAGAACGTAAGTTTGGATTTTAATGCTAGTCTATTACAGCTTAAGTTTATAAGTAATTTGTGACTAGGGCAAAGGGACGGGGGAGATTCGATCGATATCGGGTCTAGACCGTGTTTTATCTGATCTAATTAAACTTCTTTGTAACTTAACTGGCTGGGATCTGAGTATAATTATTTCGTCTACAGTAAAAGCGGTAAGTTTTTTAACGCAGTAAAATTATTTCAATACGGTTTGTCACCCATAATAAGAAATAGGGTAGGATTGCAGTGACTAACCTAACCTAAAAGCCTTCTTAACGAATACGAAATAAAAAACTAGATCTGTTTATAATATGATAGAACACCATGTATCAACATATGGGACAAGCCTTCTCTGATGGTAAATATGATTAATCTGTACGTTGGGACAGGTCGGGACGGGACGTTATCCCGGTCTAATAGCGGCTATTCTGGGCAACCTTTATGGCGTATTGATGGTGCCTACGTAAGTGGGATTAGAGGCTTGGGGTAAGCCAAGTTAAGTTGGAGACAAAGCCTTTGAGTCGGGCCAAATAGTAAGTTTGGCCAAACAATGCGTGTGTTTGGCAAGTGTTTGTTTCAAAGTCTTTATTGCTCGTTGTGGTAATAATACCTCTTATGGAACTTGGCGAACATTTCACCGATTTCTGTTACGTTCAAGTAACAGTCATTTGCTGTCAACTGGGAAATGACAGACGGCAATTTGTAAGAAAATATCAGGATACCGTACCTACCGCACCTGTCATGGTGACCACTGTTTATATTTTACTAAGAAATAAGTACTTTTGACTATTTTAAAGTACTTAATACGAAATGATAAGTGATAATTAGACCTCACTACTTAACTGTGTCTCATACCAATATCGCTCACCACTCCCGTCTCGTTTAAATTTGAATATAGGTATACGTGCGTGTCATTTACTTATCCTGCGCTCCCTTTGCATCTTAACTGCGTTTCTTAGTTTAGTTTTAGTGCCTAAAATAAAGAATATGAAATAGATGTGATTTGCTAACTGATGACTCACCTTCGTACATCTGGGCATATTGAGGGAAGCCGGCCGCTCTCAGCCACTTGCACGCCTCCGCCGCTTCGATCTCTGAAACAACACAAATATTACATTTAGCCAGATAATAAGAGAAAAAGCTGTCCTAGATTTGATAAGTCGATGACAATTAATATGTATTCTCCTTTATAAGCCAAAACTTGGAACATGAAAAAAAACACTAATTTTGTCTTAAGTACCCCTTTTTTGCATAGTTGCATGCGTATTCATGACAACTATTGAAATTATTGTAGTTGGGCCATTTAATTTTTTGTATTTACAAATTACCTACTAAAAATCCTCGTCCTCTTCTATTACGTTTGTCACACAGGCAATTATAAAAAGTTACATAATGCCATAAATGGTGATTAATTTGTTGTAAAAAACTCGGAAACGTTTCCTCAATATAAGATGGGATTAATTAATTAAAGTCACTAAGGGCCACGTGGAAAACTATCACTTTCTCTAGATGCGAGCCCGGAGGCGTTTGCGTAACGGAGTTGAAAATTACGTATCACACAAAAAAAAATAAGTGGTAGGTTCTGTACTGTTGTATACCAATGTGATATCAGCAGATGAAAATATGAAAAATATGGAAATAACGTAAGGAACTAGGTATGTAATATAAACTTGACATTTGCTAAAATAATTAGGATGGATTCGACCAAACAAGATAAATCGTCAGTTATTCGACATTTTGACATATTTTCAACCGACTTCAAAAAAAGGAGGAGGTTCTCAATTCGACCCGTGTTTTTTTTTCTATGTTTGTTACGCGATAAGTCCGCCAATTATGAACCGATTTGAACAAATCTTTTTTCAGCGTATAGGTAATACCTCAAGGGTGGTTCCATTTAAATTTAATAGTAAAAAAACAACCCCCAAGGGTGGAAAATTGGGGAGGAACTTTTTTATACGCAATATCTCCGCCGATTATAAACCAATTAGAACGATTACTTTTTTGTTGAATAGGTATTATCAAAAGAGTGGTTTCATGCGAACTTGAAGAAAATATTTCACCCCCAAGGGTGGAAAATTGGGGATGAACTTTTTTATACGCAATATCTCCGCCGATTATGAACCAATTTGAACGATTATTTTTTTTGTTGAATAGGTATTATCAAAAGGGTGGTTTCATGCGAATTTGAAGAAAATATTTCACCCCCAAGGGTGGAAAATTGGGGATGAACTTTTTTATAATATAATAATTAGTTAACTAAAAAGCAAGAAATAAGTAAAATTTTATAAAAAAAAAATAAAACCGACTCCAAAAAACATTTATGTAGGTATACCATGATTGATACTTTTGGAGTCGGTGCAGGCAAACTTTACATGTTTCATAATCTTGGCACCGACTCCAGAAGTATCAATCATGGTATACCTACATAAATATTAATAATTCGTCCTAATAAATAAGTAGGTAATTAGTAATTATTTTTCTACTTTTTAGTGTAGGTTTTTTGGAGTCGGTTATATTTTTTTTTATAAAATTTTTCATACTGAAACTGTCAATGTGCGAGTTATACCAGGAGTTATTCTGGGATAAAAGTTTGGTTGAATCGGGCCTAAACGTGTGAGGTACTGACTAAAAATGAAGGGGTCAAATTGTACACAGTTATCTATTGGGTTTGATTCGCAGTTATAGTGTACTATCGAAGCCTAATAAATGAGCACTTGATAACGTAACGCAGAATATTGTATTAAATTATCTAATCTAGGCATTCAAGTCTGTATCATTATAATCAAAAGTCTGTCACAATAAGTATTATCTTATTATTTTAAGAACATCATAAATGTATTAAAGAGTTTTTGATAACGACTACGGAATCCTAAAACATTTTATAACTTAGCGCCACGAACACCACTTAGACAATCACATTAAAGAAAATAGGCTTTCACCTTATAAATATTAATTAGTGACCACTGTTACAGATCTGTGGGTTTATAGACGTTTTCTAGTAAAATTACGAAGATCAGGGATCTTGATATGCTGGGGAGGCTTACTAGGCCGAAGGGCCAATCAGTTCCATTGTGGGTTTGACGCGAACTAATGTCAGTAATATTGGTAAGCAGATGCGGCGTTAAAAGAATTTGTCAAGTTATTGGACACGGCAATTTGTAAATGTTGAACAGACTTTAGAGTGAATGGCATTGGTTTAAAATTAGAACACTTACAAGACATGCTTGGTCAAAATCGTATATTATTCTTATGTATTGACTCGTTGAAAACAAATGAAAATTAGAAAAACACAACAGCACCATATTCAGCTAGGTTAGGTAGGTAGTTGTTATAAGTTCCATTTTGAAACAAAAAAAATGACTGACGTGCCGATAAAACTTCTAGAGTCAAGAGTTATTGCAAAATAACAACTATAACAATATGTAATCAGAGTTATAATAAAAACGCAATCAACTGTGCTATGTAATCAGATGAATTGAACACGTTATTCATTGCAAAGTGCCTGAAATGACTGGAAATGTTTAGTTCACTAAACTAGAGAAAAAATACTTAAAAATTACCGTATCAAAGCCACTATCATTTATGATTCCAGGGTAAACTGTCTCGAGGGTCAACTAAGTGAGCAATAGATTCTCAATTGAAGTGCCGCGCTATCACGGCCGCCTCCAGACTGTTTTGATGTACGAGGGGCGGCTGAAAAGTTTTGAGCCTAAGTATCTTCAAGTGTTATTATTGACNATGGAACGAAGATTTTTAAGTGACAAAGAAATGAAGGCGGCGTTAGAGGGTCATTTCGAAGGCAAAGATTGCGAATTTTTTTTCAGTGAGTTAAAAGCTCTTTTACACAAATGTAAGAAGTGCGTTGTAGTAGAGGGAGATTAAATAGAACAATATATTTTTTATACTTTTCTATCGGCATTTTTAATACCCAAGGCTCAAAACTTTTCAGCCGCCCCTCGTATAGCGAATAAGCGCCCCGATTCTTTATTGTGTGATAAAACTTTTTAAGTTGATACAAATTGGGGGTTTTAGTTTTATCTTGTTCTTTTAAAAGGAATATGTATCTACCAACATTATTTATATGGTAAACTGACAAGTACATTACGAATAAAATACATCAAAAATTACTGCTCTACCTAATTGATGCAGGACTCAAAAGCGAACTGCAAGAAAAATAGTGGCAATCACAATAGATCGATACCGGTAGCAATGGTACTAGGACTTTATTGAACTAGAATAGCCGCTCAACACAAAAAAAATACGAATTAAAACAAAAAGAAAAGTAAATTTCAACTTAGAACTTTAATTAAAGACTGCCACGGTATGCACTGTGGTCGGAATTGTAACTTAACTTTTACTTATTACTAACGAAACTTAAAATTACTACTACTACTTAGTTATTTAATTTTTTAACATTAAGAGTTTTGCATCTCAAACTAATTTGAAAATTATAAACAACTTGAAAAAATCGAACTGCCTAAGGCGGGAATTGAAATACTTATTCGCAATATAACAATTCAATTCTGTATACGTACTTAGTCATTTTCACACAAAATAATATTGCACAGGAAATACCAATAAAAAAATTGATGAAATTAACATAATCTGTTTTCCTAGTAGTTAAGTATTTGTAGAAACCACTTTAGATAAACTCAACGTGATGAGGAAACACAGTTTACAACGACTTTCACGCATAAAATAAATAAATGCATTTCGAAACATAATCATTGAGTATTGAAACAGTTAGTGAACACGAAATTGGCCAAGACTAGGTGTGATTGAATAACTTTACCTACTCATTTACTTGTACACATAAACATAATTGAAAATCAGATTTTAAATAAATAACAATAAAAAGATAATTGAAATTATGTAGTTCTTATTTCGTAAGTGTGCCTTTAATAAAAACAGGATTTTTTGCAAGAAAGAGGGTGTTAAGAAATTAGGTTTGTTTTGAATAGCGTGTAATAGTAATATACTCGTAGCATATAATACTGTTTGGTTTAAAATGATACAAAATGTACAAAATTCTAAACAACTCATTTCTAGACACGTTAGGAACCGGTCATTGACCTCATTGCAGTAATTACCTTCATGACGTTACTGCTCTAATTGTCAATGCATAGCTACGTACAAAAACTTGCCTAAGTGCACTCTGCTTACATTTTATTCGTTTCAAAAACTTTAAAACATCACATTTAGAGGGCCAAAAAGATGGAACGTGGTTGCTTCAATTAGGTGGGTAGCTGAAATTAACCCAGCTTCCTATCCTCAGTCTACCGACACAAAAGCTGAACACATGAAATATCATCATCATCATCATTTCAGCCATAGGACGTCCACAGCTGAACATAGGCCTCCCCTAATGATTTCAACAATATCCGGTTGGTACACATAAAACAAGAAAAATAAGCCATGGGAAAATGCGTCTTAAACTTTATTATGCTTAAGCACTGATTCAGGATGAGACATATAGGCCTTTTCCACTTTTTCGTAAGTATTGAACACAATACATAACTAATTAAATAAATTCTTTTCAAAGTGTTCCAAATTCAAACGACAAAGCTTTGTTTGATCTTTTATTTCTTTTCTCTCAATATTCTGGATGGCCAGTCGCAAATTATACTTTTATTGAAATTGAAACTAGAACCTAAGTAGATAAACGAGCAGTAGAAAATTCATCAAAATAAATACTTACCTGCCGGTCTATCTTTTATTTTTCTTTTGAAACTTGATTATAACTAAGTTCATTACCTTGGAAATGAAGAATCATTTTAACTAACTTCAATTTTACTTAATTAACAACACTGTACGCGTAACACCAAATCAAAGGAAACTAATCACCGTATCAATTCGGAAGTCACTACTAACACAAATAAAAAGTGCATACCCACGTCCAGTCACGTACTATTTTTAAACTAGCACATGTTATCAGTCGAATACCTAATACCTGTGTTTTGATGTCGAAAACAATCGTACCTGTAATCTGATCGATGCTTAAATTCGGAACACTGACGCTGCCCATCACTTCAGTGGCGAACAGACTCGCGCGCGAACCGCGGCGCGACTCGCCCGGCTTCATAATTTCACTTAACAAGCAACCAAACAAAATTAAATTAACACTATTTAACCGCCTTGCACAATCAACGATACCTCGCAGCTACCATTTTAACGATAATTCAACGAACCAATGCATAGAAATGAGTCCCATTGATACTGTCTGTTATTCAAATGTTTATAAATAACGCACATAACTGGCAGTCATAAAAATGAATTTAACACTTTCGATATAAACGAACGACCGAAGATGAAAAAACTAAGCACTAACTGGCAATAAAAAGTAATAAAAAAAACATAGATTTGAAATTTCGAGGATTTGAAAATGGAATGACCACGGATGTACGAGTGCGCTCGCGAGGAGCGGGCATGGAATGAGATTAGTTATCGCGCGTTATCACACGGTCGTTAGTTACGCCCTTTAATCGCCAGACTTGCGATAGTGCGTCTAGAGGCGTGATGTTAGAAATTTTAAGTTGTTTGGACATGTCACTTTGACACCAGTTTCGTTAGGAGCTGGTGGTTCGAGCAGTTGCTTGCATATTTTATAACAGGACCTCTGTGGTGTAGAGGTAAGACCACCTGCTTCAGATGCAGAGGTCCTGGGTTCGATTCCCAGTGGGGTAGATTTTTTTGTTCGGTTTGTTTGGTGGCAGGATCTGTTTTAAGTCCGCCTGGCTAGCTACCACCATATTACCTAAATCTGTCGCCATAACAAAAATGTTAACAGCATTGTTGTGTTTCGGCAGTTAGAGGTAAGATAGCCAGTTCCTCTGTGGTTGAGGATTCCGGGTGAAGTTCGCTTCCATTTTCGGCCTGATCATCACTTACCATCAAGTGAGATATAGGCCTAGAGCTTCCAACTTAATCTACTGAAAATGTAATATTTATAGACAACTGTTAATTTCACAGCTTGACTTAGATCTGCTAAATAATACATCAGATACAAAACGTTACTTGTACAGATGAAAGTGACATTTGAAATGTACAAATTCGAGATACCACATCCATGCCGTTTTATCTTCGCACATCAACGTCGCAAAGTAACGAATGAGTTTTAAAATTAAGGAAAATATTTAGTGTCGTTATCTGCTGTCATTCAACAAGTTATAATAATAGCGTTATCGGTAATTATGTGTCGTCCTAATGTCTCTGTGTTCGTGTTGAAATGGGGCCTAATGATGAAAGTGGTTCCAATAGGGCTTAATGTTCTAAAATGTGCTAATATGTTTGCGGTTTTGGAACGAGTATCAATATTGACATAACAAATAAATAATAAATACACACTTAACACTACGCCTCTAGTCCCAGAAGCTTGCACTATGGCATGGGTACTAGACAACGGATATAAACATACTTTTTATACTCTTTTTTGTAAAAGGGGGGAATATGGAAATGCTTTCACAGGAATGGCTATTATAAGCTGAGTTGCACCACCTTATGTTAAACGTAACAATACAATAACCGGTGCTTTTTCTATGGAGTTTGACAGATTTTTGACGTTTGTCAAAGGTACATTAAGATGATTCAACTGCCTAAGTAGTTTGAAAACAAAGCCAGACTGTAGTGGCGTGTTTAATCATTCACGGCAAGTCATGGCGATCGAAATTAGCTTTGTGGTGCAGTAAAATCGATCGCAATCGATTCCGAGTACCTACGAGTGAGTCAGGCCTCTTGAAAATTTCCACTTTACAGGCCGCAGACTAGGCGGAAATGGTGCATTCCGGAGTTTTCTTTTCAGCTCTGGCCCATTTATTGTCACTGCAGTGGTAGGGTTAATACTGGAACGTGTAAAAATTCTTTTTAAAAGCACTTGCAAAAATAAAATGCGTTTTATGAGTTTGTTTTACTAGGGTGCCGTGTTCAAAGAGTGCCAAACGAGACCTTATTGATACCACTCTTGTGTCCATTTGTCATACTGTATCTCTTAATCTTGCCCGTTATGAGACCTACTGTACACAAAGAATAGACAAGGTCTTAACCACAATAACTTGATGTGTTTATGTGCCCTGAAAAAGGTCTACATATTAGAAATAATTTGAATTCAAATGTGAATTTATTTGATTCTGATTACGACCAAAGAACACGTCATAAAAGTACGGGTATATCTACCTAAATCCTTCATGTCCCATGATATCCCTTATCGGTATGAATGACTGTAAGCTGTAAGTGTACATGTGTTTATTATTATTTTTTATTTTTTTTAAATATGTACCGTGCCAATATTGTGTTGTGCCAAACAGTTAAATACACATTGTGTTAACACATTACGCACTAAACAGGAACTTCAATATTTATATTGATGAGTTTTTTCAGTAACTTAAACTGAACGTTTCATATCGTAACTATTACTATAAATGAAATGTATTCAATTAGTCGTGATTGGTTTAGGTAGCTCTTTCAATGGACATCATAGATAATTTACCTATACCTAGTGACCCGTGCGGAGTCAGGATGGATTGTTAGTTCTACCTATTTGAAGAAAGAGGGCTTCTTTTACATAATTTCAAGCAGTGAAATATGGTGAAATCACACTTAATATACTCAAGTCTGAGATCATAAACTTTGCAACCGTCTGCGGTGTAATGTTTAGGTTACGCGTACTCGGAACCACATGTGTTTTGCAAAATCCGAAACTGGGGCACACCCCACATTCTGAACTCTACGCCTCAGGAAATAAGGCCGTTTAACACAACGGTTTGATGATGAAAACTTAATACTTCAAGAGAATTACAAGTAAAGTTGAATTAAATATTAATTGAGTTGCCGTTATAATTAAATCGCGTTAACTTTACAATGAAGTTGTTCGTCGGTTCAAATTCAAATTATTTGTTGCGAAGTAAGCATGTTGTAATGGTGTAAATTACATTCTGAAGGTGTTTGAAAGTTTGTTACTTTGGAGTTATTACAAAAGAGGCTATAATGTAGCTTAGGTACCATATTTAATTTATGTTTAACTTTTAAAATATTTTAGTATTTATTAGAGATGAAACGGATATCCGGCAACTATCCGGTAGGCCGGATATCCGGCCTAAATTTACTATCCGGCCGGATACCGGATAGTAGCTCACTATCCGGCCGGATACCGGATATTAAAAGACTACGAAAATTTCCTATAATAAAATGAAACACATTAATCTTTGAGTTAAATATCAATTAAATGGCTTATAATAATGACGGTTTTTATCTAAAGTCCAAAAAGTTACAAAAAAGCCATATTAAGGCCTTTCAAAATTTCCTTTCTGGGCTATTCACTCTATCTAATGACGAATACATAAATAGTAAATATATTTTATTGTCGAAATATTGCCAAATAAAATAGGCGATCTTTTTTTCACTGATGGTCTGATCACATACAGGGTGACTTTGAAATTGTTGGCATCCTTTTAATAAAGACTCATGATACATAGTGCATTCCCCACTTTGACTTACTTTTGACTTATGGTCCTATGTCCCCTAGATGGGGCAGAGGGCGTCCACAACAGTCCTCCATCTCGTTCGGTCTTGAGCTTCTCGCTTGATCTCGCTCCAGGTCTTGCCGATCTTCTTCGCCTCGTCCGCTACAGTGCGCCGCCAAGTTTGCCTGGGTCGACCACGTTTGCGTTTTCCTTGGGGATTCCAATCCAGAGCCTGCTTAGGGATGCGATCGGGGTCCCTTCGGAGAGTGTGACCAATCCAGTTCCACTTGCGGCGCTTGATCTGCTGGTCGATCGGAATTTCGTGGCAGCGTTCCAATAGCTCGACGTTGGAGATTTTCTCGGGCCAGTATATGCCGAGAATTCGGCGAAGGGAGCGGTTGATGAAGACCTGCAGCTGGTGCGAGATAACCTTGGTGACCTTCCACGTTTCACACCCATAGAGCAGAACGGATTTAACGTTGGACCCGAATATTTTGATCTTGACCCTTCGGGTCAATTTCCGTGACTGCCATATGGGGCGAAGTTGTGCGAAGGTAGCTCTGGCCTTGGCAATGCGCGAAGTGATGTCCTCTTCGGTACCTCCAGTTTCTGACACGACGCTCCCGAGGTAGGTGAAATTGTGGACTCGTGCCACATCCTCTGCACCAATCCGTAATGGCGTGCAATTTCTCACACCAGATCGCATCTCTTGGGTCTTCCGGCAGTTAATTTTGAGCCCTGTGATACCCGCTTCTCGATGTAGGTCATCAAGTTTGGATTGCATATCGTGATGCGTGTGGCTCAGCAAACAGAGGTCATCGGCATAATCTAAGTCTTCTAAGACTCCGATTATACCCCACTCTATTCCACGCCGTTGGTCTTGATATGCGCGATTCCCATTCCCCAAATATGAGACAAATCCAATGAGATTTTTTGACATTATTTTAACTATGTATTTGTATTAGTGTGCTCTTAAAAAGAGTTTAAAACTATTGTCCAGTCAACAGCACATCATCCTATACATTTGGTTGCAAAATAACACTTCATCATTTCAGCTATAGGACGTCCACTGCTGAACATAGGCCTCCCCCAATGCTTTCCATGTTGATCGATCGGCCTGCGTCCAGCGCTTCCCTGCTACCTTTACGATGTCGTCGGTCCACCTTGTAGGTGGACGTCCCACGCTGCGTTTTCCGGTACGCGGCCTCCATTCCAGAACCTATCTGCCCCATCGGCCGTCAGATCTGCGTACTATGTGCCCTGCCCATTGCCACTTCAGCTTGCTAATCCGTCGGGCTATGTCGGCGACTTTGGTTCGTTTACGGATCTCCTCATTTCTGTAGCACTTAATACATTGAAATAAGATGCCACAGTAATACAGTATGAAGATTGATGTGCTGTCTGTACAAGATTTCAAATATTGACATTTTAATTCATTTGATATGACTCATATTTGGGGAATCATGAGTAAAGTCTTATTTTAAAAAGAATGCCAACGATTTCAAAGTCACCCTGTATAATGCAGTTCAGTCAGATTACGCAGCAAGTAAACTAATTGAATTTTCGCTATTCAATCACATACTTACGATGGCAACCGAAATCGCCCGAATTGATCTGCCCCTTAGACTAGTGGCAAAATCTGACATTCTATTCGAACGAATTCGATTTTCGAAAAGTGTGACTTGTGTTGTCTACTAGACCCACTGATCGCGTTAGAAGCACCTGTGCGGCGCTAAACTCGTTACGACATGCAACATGACAATGGGACAACTATCCGGCCGCCGGATATCCGGCTATCCGGCCTAACAGCTCGCCGGATATCCGGTATCCGGTATCCGGCCAAACAACTATCCGTTTCATCTCTAGTATTTATCCTCGAGAAGTATTAGGACGCACATCTAAATATGATAAGCCTAACAGTTTTTAGGACTCTACTTACTTTTACAGTCATGTTTAATCGTATAAGAATGTTGCGTGCACAAAAAATAATATTTCTTCATTAATTTAATAAATTATCATTAATATAAACGAATTCACTGGGTCATTCACACGCAGTTCAATAAACATAATTAATGTAAAAAACGGTCAAGTCTTGTAAAGCACCGCTATCTCATCAACTAAATAACTTCCAGATGCCGAATATTATCGTGAAATGATGACACGAACTACTATTTCATTTTTAAATATATCTGACTATATTTTTGTCGCAAAATGACACCTATTATAACTGGAATAGAAGCTAGTATTTAGCTCGATCTGTCGTAGTTTGTACACCGCGGTAGCAGTTATGATGATAACTAAATTAGACGGTTTAGTTATTACAACATTAATTATGATACCTTCTTGGATATAAGGCATTTTCATTAACACTCGATTGATAGTAAATTAGTCATTAAACCGGTAACTGACTGGTTAATCTGCTATGTCATTTTGCAAGACCTGTCTTATTCATTTAAAGAGTGAATTATGTGCAATATTTGGTATGACAGTAAAATTGATAGTTTATAAGTCATAGGAATCATCACAATCAAGTCCTAAATTAGGTAATTGTCATCATACAAAAGAAAAAACTTCTGAAATAATTAGTTTTAAGCCTGCAAGTCCCTTTTAGTTTTGCAGCTGTTGAAGTGTTTTGAAATCAATAAGTAAATAATCAAATACTACAGTAGGACTAATCATTATCTTCCCGCAAAGCAACAAAATATGGTGCCGACTCGACTCATAAATTTTACACGGCCTGAAAAATGACAAATTGTGAGTCAATCAATCAATCTTCAAAAGTTATCGACTCTTGTTTCGCAAAATGTTCATGAATTTTCAGGTTCAGATTAGCCCAAAGCGTGGTGAAGGGTCATTAATAATGTATTTCTTAAATGCAGTGTCGATACATGAACCTTAACAACAAAAAATACCACATAAATCTAATATTATGCAGAACAGTTTTTTCTTACCTGAAAAAAGGAAATCATACGTTTGTACTTATTATTATTGAGAAAAAAGTTTCGATAATAGAGTTGTTAAGTCACTAATATAAAAACTTGCTATTATAGAGTATTATGATGATAAACTTGAGAAACGGGAGGTACCTGGATGCAAGCGGCGCACTATGGAGCGAAATTGAGATTTATGGACATAGCGATTTTTTTCACAATTTCTATTTGAAAAAAATACCTATCGATAGGTTACGTTATTCTGATGAATAAATGCTTCACAAGTTTTTCTCTAAAACCAACAGTTTGACTGGAAAAAAATATTTTCCATTTTCGTTGTATGAAATGAAACATAAAGTGGTCGATTTCGACTAAGCCTTGACAGATCTTGCTTTGAAACTACTTAAGCCTTGTTCTATGGCTTGTTGACTGTAATCCTACGCTATCAGCGCGCATCCAAAGTTGCCCGTTCACAAGTTATGAGGTTCTGAAAAATTAAAAAAAAGTAAGTAAAAGTGACTTTTTTTGCGGCGCAGGACCGGTCTTTGTGGAAATCCTTGGGGGAGGCCTTTGTCCAGCAGTGGACGTCTTTCGGCTGAAACGAACGAAACTTGAGAAATAGGAGTTACTGCTATGAGTTACACTGTGCGCGTACTCACGACATGACCACCCCATGTCCCGCCGTAAACATTAGACGTTTACGACGCGCCGAGCTCTTTACGCGCCGTTTAAAATTCCCGACTTTGGGAGATGAAATATTTAGTGGTTGCGTTGCCCATACAGTTGCGACGCGCTGCGATTAGTCGTAGAGCTTTGAAGCTTAATGGCTAAATGTTTTCTTTACATTAATCAGGCTAAAAGAATAGCTGTAGATACGTAGATTCTAAAGATATTATTCTGGTCACTGCTTTGTATAAAATTGTAATAAGTATCTACCTAATACCAATCCCAACTATATAATATTATAAATGCGAAAGTAACTCTGTCTGTCTGTCTGTCTGTCTGTCTGTCTGTCTGTCTGTTACGCTTTCCCGCTTAAACCTCGCAACCGATTTTGATGAAATTTGGCATAGAGATAGTTTGAGTCCCGGGAAAGAACATAGGATAGTTTTTATCCCGGTTTTTGAAACAGGGACGCGCGCGATAAAGTTTTTCTGTGACAGACAAAATTCCACGCGGGCGAAGCCGCGGGCGGAAAGCTAGTAACTAAAATAAATGAATAATCAGCAATCATTTGCATGTGCATTATATTATTATTTTGTTGTCTGGTACACATAGTACAAGCTTTACTTAGTTTGGGACTAGATGACGCAGTGTAAATGTCCAAGGATATTTATTTATTTATTTCAACAACGTATTACTCGTATCCGCATTAAAAACTGAATAATCTGGATCGTATCTCTGTGGCGCTTTAAAGTAGTGTTAAAGGCAACAATATACAAACTGTCCAATACAGTGCCGGCCAAGGAAAGTGAAGATGGGTTTATAGATTCCATGCGAGCATTATTTATAGCCCGGACCCTTATTAAAGTTGTTATGACAGAGATTTACTTTATTGAGCCCTTTTTAAAGGTGGTTAAAGTTGAAAGCATAGTAATTTCGTTAATGGTCTTTATCTAAAGGTATAAACGTTTGACGTTTTAGTGGATATTCTAGAAGATATTTGAGTTGAGTGTTATTAGATTTTGTAATTTTTACTTCAGTAATATTTCGATGATTTTTATCAAGTTGAAAATAAAAAAAGATATTAAAGCGTCGCATTATGGCATTCCTAAAACCTACGTTCCTTGCATTTATAAAAAAATTGCAGCATATTTGAAGAAAATCCAATAAAAAAATTCAGTCAGTATCACCAGGATAAGACTGTGAACTTATTGCTGTACAAAACACTGAAAACGTCACCATTCAATCATGTAGAAGAGCACCTTATAAAACAATAAAATTGAAACTGCCTAAACTCAAATTGACGTTGAAAGTTTAACATTTCAAAACAATTAGATAATTGTATCAACTAAATCTCATCTATCGACCCAAATGCGGCGTGAATCATGTCAGATTAGCATGGAGTAATGACATCACTCATATCCACTTACTGTGCCCCTGACATCAAACTGTTCGCCATTATACTAACTTACAAGACGTGATATTATGTAGTGTTGTAGTGATAGTTTGTTTTCGATAGACTATCGATAGCATCAAATCAAAATATTATTATGTAGGCCTTTTTCAGGACACTTAAGACGTCTCAAATATAGTTTTCCCTCTACCACCACCACTTCTAGACTACCATTTTGGGTTGGGTTAGCTGGTGCTGAGAAGAAGTGGCGGAAGAAACTCGGTTACCTTTAACTATAGATTTATTACGGCAAAGCTAATGGGTGACATCTCACCACTATAGAAAAAGTTCTACTTACAATAGTGACTCGTAGGGTAGGGTATACTATACTTTTAAGAATCACATTATAATAATAATTTGCTAGTCTGTTCAAACCGAACTAACCATTTATTTACTTGTTAAAAGCACTAGTTTCCATTAGTCTTATATCAAATCGCTTATGACCAGAAGAGAGAACGCAGTTATTAACAAACCATATCCAACAACGTTTAAAGGGCAGTTAACTAATTCGTTACTCTAACTTACCAGGCTTTATTTACAACTTTCATTAAGGCCCAATTAGTTAAATTGACCACCAACGAAGAAAAGAAATGACCCTTACTATAATTCTAATAAAAATCATAATTCTAATTAGTATTCATAGTTTAGAAACGGATGAAAAATGGAATTGATGGTTTAATTTATGTAAAGTGTGATCGGATTGTACGGTCGTGGGATTGTGGACATCTGTGTTCGCTGCAAATGACTTGATTAGTTATGCTAATTTAAAATATGATTTCATTCAGGTCAACTGTTTGATATGATTTTGACAGCCAAAATGCGATGAGTTATTAAATCCGTATCAATATTACAAATGAAAATATAATGTGTCTTTTATCTTTCAAGCGTATCCCACTAGATAGTTTAAGATCCAGGCATATTATTTATTCATGCATATTGTTTATTCCGTTTTTTTTTTGCATCCCACACATGCAGCGGCGTAAAATAGGGTAAAATAGCTAGTGACTTATAAGACTCAAACGCATCACAAATATTACTTCTGACTCTTTTACAAAATATTTCGAAATGTAAGAATTCCATTCTCGATGTATACGGGTATACCCACAAAGCCTGCGATTTCATGATTTAATTACTTACGCTAAGTACATCCTCTCCACCGCCCAAGCCTAACCTTGCGGCGTGCTAAAAGCTCGTGAAGCGACCGCAGCCCGCGATATTTGCAATGGCCGTAGGACGCCACGTGGGTAGATGCTAATTCGTAACAGATGCGCTGGGTTCAACCACAGCACTACTAGAAACGACAGGTCAGGGCATTTTTTAAATTTTTGACAGCTGTAACTGAGCAAGTAATTTGAGTCAAAGAATGATATTTGGTGGCGCAGAGTGAAATGTCTAAGGCATAGAGATCTTCTTTAGTTTTTGTGATCTGTGGTCTAAGGTGTATTTGTTATTTATTTACCTGAAGGACTAATAAGTAGATTACAATTAACTTATTGGTAAGTATAAGACTACCTAAAAACATTTGTGACGGATAGGAATCTTAGAAAGTGATCAATCAAAATGATAATACTTTTTATTTTCTATTCCGAATTAAATATCTTCTTTGCTGTCCCCGTGTAATAATCACTAGGCTCTTCTTTTTCATTTTCTACGAGTATCATATGGATTGGCAAGTGCACTACTCTGTTATTCTTAATATTTTTGTAGCTTTTAGACCGTTTTTCAGTGAAAGTGTAACTGGCTGGCTGTTGTTGCTTGTTTGTGGTAATATTGACAGTAATATACCAGTCAATTTCGCAACAGCTCCGCGGAGTGACGTGTAATTATCGGACGGGGTATTGTTTATGGTGAGGCAATAACTCATAGCACGTCAGCTGTTGTTGTATTGACTAATCAGTTTTGGGATTTCTAGGAGACTAGCCAAAACTATTGTGATTAATAGCACAAAGTTAATCTTTTCTAGGAATCTAGCCGAAATTGTATTATGTGGTTAAAATAGCACAAGCCTTATCTTTGATGGCGTTTATATGAGCAAAGATCGTAAAATTAAACTATAATAATAATTAACTTTTTAAAAAAATAAAACCGACTTCAAATGCGTGAACACAAAAAAAACTAAAAATTGAAAATATTGCGTATAAAAAAGTTCATCCCCAATTTTCCACCCTTGGGGATTGTTTTTTCTATTATTAAATTTAAATGGGACCACCCTTGAGGTATTACCTATACACAGAAAAAAGATTTGTTCAAATCGGTTCATAATTGGCGGAGTTATCGCGTAACAAACATAGAAAAAAAAAAAACATACGGGTCGAATTGAGAACCTCCTCCTTTTTTGAAGTCGGTTGAAAAGAAAAATGATAGGACCACGAGGAACTAGATTTCCTGGTGGTTCTACTAGTAGAAGCAGATTAACAATAATAGGATCACGTGGAACTAGGCACTTCAAGGTCTTAAGGGTCTTCAAGGGTCTTATGTACCTAGTTGTAATAGAAGTGAATTTGCAACAAAATTGAGTAGTCGCTTATGCTATCGTCTGTACCTAATATAAAAAGAAAGTATCTACAATTTACTAGGTATTTGTAAGACCTCGCTTTTCTCTAATATTCTTTGCTTCGCAGTACAAAAATGTAAGTGAAAGAGAAAAAAAAAACTTATTCCGTGCATAACTTAATAATAATGTGTTTTGTTACAGGTAAGCTTGTTTCCAGTTACAATGACGATGAGTTAACTACAATATTACTTACGTAAGTTCGATTTCAATTATTATTATTAGAGTAGCTGGTATAAATAAGTTATTACCTATATTAGACGGGAATAAAGGATATTTTTGGACTAATTGAAGACAAAGGGCCCTCGCCCACGGCGACTTTCTGTAGCGATGCAGTCGCGCTGCTGTAGCGCGTTAGTAGCGCGTTGGAATCAATTCTGTAGTGCGTTTGCGAAGCGTGGGCGAGGTTAAGTTTGTACAATAATCAGTAAACGGTTAATCACCGAAGTATCTCTATTTACCTTTGACTGATTAGTATCTAACTAATCAGTCAAAACGTAAAGTCGATACTTTACCAAGAAATTACAATTTCATTTTTTAAAAACCATCATATCAAAGCTCACCTTGAGTTCTTAGGATATCTCGTTACACGTTTGTATTACCGACTTACGAAACCCCCATTCTTTATTCTCATCTCCATTGCACCACATTGCCCTTAATATGACCATCAGCTGTCACTGTTTATCTGCTTTTGGTCACTTTTCATTTCATAACCGCTCGTACAACTTAATTCGTGTATGAAGTGTGTAAGTCCACAATAAACACATAATTATTATCAACTGTATGATGTCATATTCAGGAAGAATCATGGTGTTGATTCTGTTCAGTATAATATTAACATAATCGTAGATAGGTACATGAACCTACTCATCTATACTTATAATAAATCTGTAGAGAGGTCAATAGGCTAGTTGCCTAAAAAAATTTTTTTAGTCCGTAATGTTTAATATCAAAAAATATTGGACACATATATTTTTATTTGTCAATCTAACAAATAATTACATAGTTATGGTGCGTTGAAGTTGCGCATGTTAGAATTTTAGGCATTAATCATTTGTAAATTGGGAAATATTAATGTATTNTTTAAGCAAGCGTTGACGTCACGGGCCTCTTCTTATGAACTTTGGGGCGCTTTATCTCTTTAAATTTTCATTAGTTTGAAAAAGTGAAAAATACGTGTAGAGTATTTTTTGATAAGTTAACTGACGGACTAATTAAAACTCTTGCTTTTTGACCCAGGCAACATCCCCATTCTGTACATGAAATATATTTTCAAAATAACTATCAGGGGGTGATTAGTGATCGATACTGATGCCAAAAATGCAATCAGTAAAATTTTTGTCTGTCTGTCTGTCTGTATGTTCCTTATAGAAACAAAAACTACTAGACGGATTTTAACGAAAATTGGTGCAATTATTCTTCATACTCCTGGGCAGGTTATAGTATACTTAGGGATTCCCACAGGAACGGGAGTTAGCAGGAAAAAACATTTGTATGAAAAAATCTAAAGTAAGATAGATGAAGGGGGTAAAACGGGATCCACGCGTACGAAGTCGTGGGCGGCCGCTAGTTTTAAAATAAAGTTAAAGTAGGTCCTCCCAACACGTCTGGCCAGCGTGGGGAGTGTAGGACAAATCCTCCATTTGCCTCTGGTAAATTAGAAAGAGTCGTGCCCCTGCAGTGGAGACTGCATGACCTGATGATGATGATGATGGTTTAGGTATTTCTTTACCCTTTCATCGGACATTAGATTGTGACGAGAATCAAAATGTATTTGGAATACGTAAAAATTTTAAAACTTTCTGCTCATAAAAGAAAAATAATTTTAGGAAAATATATTTCCTAGTTAACTCAAAGTGAAAATGATCCTCTATTTTTTCTACTCTGAAAGAAGAAACAAAGGCACGTAAACTTAAAGCGCAAAGCTAGTTGAATCATAAAAAGGTAATGAGAATTCCGCGCGGTTTCTTTATTTATTCAGTACTGAATTAGGTTAGGCTGTAACCGAGTATACTCGTATAACAAGAAGGATTACTAACTTGTTACAACGCAAAGCCAAGGGTTTCTAGCATTAATCAACTTAAACTAATCGCTTTCAAAAGTATTTAATCGCTATCTATTGATAGCAATGGGGCGATTTTAAACACTTTGCAGCAACTTTTGTTTATTCAGAAAGAATTGTTTGTTTAGAAATTCATCATCATCATCTCAGCCATAGGACGTCCACTGCTGAACATAGGCCTCCCCCAATGCTTTCCATGTTACCCGGTTGGTAGCGGCTTGCGTCCAGCGCTTTAGCTTTAGCTTTTAGGAATTAAAGCTGATTTAAGCTAGAAATATCTCATAACCGAAGTCAGAACAAAACACAGAGACTTTTTGATTTGTCTATTTGGGAACCTAATACACTTTAGATCGATAGAGTTCAACTTACTCACCAACAAACTATGGAGACATCATAGTGTATATTTGTAACATTAATTATTAATACAAATGTTATTGTTATTTGATAGGCCCGTTTTCGAGACATCATAAATAATTTATTAGTTCAATAAGAATGATAAAAAGTCAGTACCTACCTCTTTACTTTCATTGTTATTTTCTCTTATTATTTCAATGAAAAACATGAGCCTCAACAAAAATAAGACATGTTCTCACACATGATAAATTACGTTTAACCCTGCTCTCTTATCTGGTTAAGCTTTATCAAATTTTGATCCTTACACAAAATGAAATAAGGATACAATTCGTGTACTTTATGTTCAGCTGCCGTATCGTCAAGTAACGTACTGAAACAATAGAAGCTCCTGCCATTACTGCCGAAAAGAGGTCAAGTGGCAGATGGAATTCGATAAGGGTTCCGTGCAGTGAACCAGAATAAGATAATATGTTTCTATCGTTCATATGGGTTTATTAAAGTTGCCCGTAAGGTAGGTACAGCGTTCTGTAAATAATATTTGAGTTTATCTACTTAAATAAGACGTGAAAAAGTTATTATTTTCATGAGAGAAAAGACATTTTCAAACATGTTTTTTAACAATTTGCTATCCATTTAAGTAAGTAGGTACCAGAAATACCTAATTTTGTAATAGGTTTGTAGGTACAAGAAGGCAGTAAACACAAGATATTGTTTCACGTGTAAAACGCGTTATAAAGTCGTAAATGCTGCAAGGTGTTTTTAGGGAGTTTGTTACTATAGGCGTTAATATCTTAGTAAGTGAAGTTCTTCTCGTGTAATAGTTTGATAGATTAATTTCGCTTTAAACTTTTATTATTGTAATTTTAAAAGCTATTGGGTGCTAACATGAACGCCATTGTAAAAACCGCAGAAGTCAACCAGCAACAAATCATTCAGCAAGTGGCCCCTAGAACGGTACTGCTGCATTGTGCACGCTGCTTCTCACGGAAGTGCATTAGCGCGCGCTGCGCGTACGCACCGCCCGCTACTACGGGTGGCCACTTCAATAGAATTAACGCCCGTATTCACAAACCATGCTTGCTTAAGTGAAGCAGCAAATCGAACGCACAGCGTTGTAAAGAGCTCTGCGATTGGTTCGTGTGTCACCCTGTGCGTCCACGCGCACTGTGAAGCCTCATAGTAATGTGTGAATACGAGTAACAGCGACAAAGGTATTTGATACTACTTTTTCCCATGGCAGAGTGGCCGATGCAATCATAGAAAAGATACAGCGCTAATAGTATCTGACATTACTTTTGCCCGCGTCTTCACCTGTGTGAATTTCGGTCTATTATAGAAAGTATTTCACGTGCGTCTCTATATTAAAACGGATTTTTTTACGGATTTACCCTGGGAAAACTAAACTCAATATTTTAACTTTGTCTAAATCGGTTTAGTGGTTTATGCGTGAAATTGCCACAAATTTTCATCCACACATCCTCACAAACTTTCTTATTTCAAATAAATAATTTTCGTTTCTAAATACAAATAGGCATAAAAAAAGATTCTACGTACCTAGGTGCGAATTTGAAGATATACTATGAATGTGATGTCTTATTGAGATAATTTTCAGTTTACTACTTCGAAAATTTTACTTTGTATCTTTTTCTTCACGGAGCAAATCGCGGAGGCTTTGAAAGCTTCCGAGGAGTTTTCGCCTGGAGCACTCCAGGGGCGCATAGAGGGCCCATGACATTGATTTACAATTCACTTTATCCAACCCCGATATTGAGGAAAATAGGGTAACTTTATACAAAAACACAAGTATTATTTATCAAAAATCATCACTATTACTTTACACTTAAACTACTTTCAATCTCAAAAAAGATTAGCAAAAATATATTTTTATTATTTTTATGCAACTACGAGTACATCCCTGGATTAGGTAATGAAATAATTTTCGTGTCTTAGGTAAATGACTGAACCAATACAAGAAAAAAAACAAACAAACTTTGAGTTTGTGCTTAAATCAATTCGCGAAAAGATATCATTCCTAACTCGTGAGAGACTTTAGAGATTCTGGAGACTTGTTTTCCCATGGTACGGGCCCCATAAAACAATGGATGACAAATGCACAGGGGCGTGATTTGTCAACGGGGTCCATGATTTGTCAAATTTCTCCGCGGCAGACCACCGGCGGAGACGCATCTGTTGAGGCGGCATGTCAAGCTTAACACTGCTTCTTACGTAGTTGTAATAGATGTTATTTTCCAACAAAAATGTAGAGTTTGATCTGCTCTCGGCTGTACTTGATTAAGGCTGACAAGACTAATTGTTGTGAAGACCTTATGACATCACATTAATGATGGTTAGGTGACAAGATCCCTTTTATTTTGACATGAAATGTCTCATAAATGACAGCATGCACGATATGAACATCATAAAATACTGGGTTTTTGCAGGGCTAGTTCTACCTTAACAAGTGCTCAGTATTACAGTGTTACCATAAATATAAAATGGGATTAGCTTAATTGCTAAGATAAGTCGTCGCAGTTGGCTATATCATACGGTCTGATACTTGAACCCTTAGAGCTACTAATACAACCTAAAATATTTAAAAAAAGCGGTTAGCGGTACTGCTGAAACAATTTTTTTTAACTCTTCCTTTTCAGTCCATTTTACATGTTACTAAACAATAACGCACAAACTAGAAAAGTTTCATTCATTGATAAAATATAGAGATAATGTTGCATAATGTAATAAAATCTGGGAAAGGAGAAGCGCCCAGCTGTGTCAATAAAATAATTTGAATTGTGGCAATAAAATAATCATCGTTGATAGACACGCGTCAAACCGGTCGGTACTCGGGCCCTTTCTAACTCGGCCGGAGCGAATCCAAATGAATTCGCCTACGCCGCGAATGTATCATTACACGATTGCATAAAAACGCATTCAGAACTATGTATTATTCATAGCAAATAAATATGCGTTGTTTCATTGTATTCAAATGCGAGCTTTCGCCAATCACAATGATGCAGCTGGAGCTTTCGAAATTTTACTCCGGTGACGTGAGCGAGTCCTGGTAGAAAGCTAGTGCAGTAATGAGGATGGATGCCGAAACTGATTTTGGGCATTCTGTTACCATTTTTAAATTCGTGTACAAAAATAAAACACAAATTACTCGTAAATTCACCTATTTGCACCCAATTTCACATATTTAAATGTTCGTTTTTCACAGAAAATAAATAAATCTGAACGGCAAACTCGTTACTATAATAATTACCGGATTTCAATAAAAGGATTTCGTGAAATGGTAACTTATTAAAATAATTAGTTATGTTCAATGAATGTTGCGATATTTGATACATTTTTTAACTCAATAAACTGTCATTTTGATCTGAAATTAAATTTTATAAGCAGTCTTTATCCCAACATATTGTACAGTTCCTGGAAACCTCCAAATATAACATAATGCCTCTTTTACCGTTTTGGTAACGTTCGTTCGTTCGTTCGTTCGTTTCAGCCGAAAGACGTCCACTGCTGGACAAAGGCCTCCCCCAAGGATTTCCACAAAGACCGGTCCTGCGCCGCTTGCATCCAGGTACTTCCCGCGACCTTCACCAGATCGTCGGTCCACCTAGTGGGAGGCCTGCCCACGCTACGTCTTCCAGCTCGTGGTCGCCACTCAAGAGAAGTCATTTGGTAACGTATGGGAAATCAAAGTGAAGGTCACGCACACTTCCAGGTATCTCTTTATAAATAAAGCAACATTCATAGAACTCCTTACAAAGTTAACATCGCAAAAGGTCGTATAATAAAAACTATGAATGTTTAAGGAAAGGGCAGAGATGATTAATGATGATTTTGATGGAAATAATCAATTACCGTGCCAGAGGTGGTTTAACTAGGAGTTATATTTTATTCAAAATCTTTCATTAAACTGCCATTCATCAATGTCTCAAAATACACTGAAATCAAGATTTAAATGCAAATGAAATTGATTATGCTTGGTATCTGATTCGAGCATTGATTTTGCTGGCTGATAAGATAAATGAGAACTGATAACCAACAAGTAACAACAGAGGTAACAAATCAATTAAATCTTGTAAGCCTTTACAAAATTAAACGGAAGTTTTAACATAAATATCAGAAAGAACTTTTTTTGAAGAAAAAAATATTAATTTTATCCTTGTTTAACAACAACGTCACTCTCAACTCTCAAATTCAATTTCAAGACCTGAATCTTCCAAAAAACCAAACCTTTAAGGACTTACTGCTTCATCGAGTCCACCAATTAATCATCATTACTGCGTTCAACTCAAAAAATAGTACCTGCAACAAAAACATAATTACTGTTAAACATCTTCTCGCTATCCAATCGGACTGAATACTTGCGCAAAAAGTAGGGCCCGGCCTGTTTGGTTTGCACACTTTTTGTCGCTACGAAAAATGGAGGTACGTTGCTATGTCGCCAATCCTCATTTGAGGAGCAAGTTATAAAACTTTGCGATGAGGCTTACAGACCATTTACCGCTTTAAAATTATTGCAATTATCCTTTAAATTATTCAATTTGCTGTTTTAACTTAATCGCTAGTTAATAATGGTAACAGTAAGAATATTTCTGTAGGATGTTTAAGGGTAGGTAATACCATGCAATGAAATTAATCACGCTAGCTTACAGGTTTAAATACACTTGCAAAATTTCAAAAGGCAAATTATCGTAGTAGTTATAGCGTACTGCTACGATAATTTTAACCGTAGCTATACTGTGTATGTAGAGCTCAGTGATCATATCAGTGGCCCGTCAAGCTTAAAGTCCCAACTGAGGTTGTATTATTTCCAAGGGGAAAATCATTATAGGAAATCCAACTAATCTGTTAATGTTAGGTTAGATAGAAGCTAATGATAAAGAAACAACTTATGTACAAGAAATGTAGTATTAGTTCTTATAACTTGCACCACCATAAACTGAGCCCCCGTCTCCTTGGCTCAGAGCTAGTCTTTCAGATCACGTCCACCCACTGACTCCGCTCAGTATTTATTATTCGCTCAAATCAATCCATTGACTGACGCAGGACTTTCATTCAATGGTTGATGTGCTTTTTTCAGGTTGACGATTCAAAGTTTTACTTTTGTTATTTTATTCGTTTTAAGGGGTTGTACATTAAATCAAATGGAAACTCAATTGACTCTACCAAAAGAATGCAATGTAAATCATTATAATGGTAAAATGTGAAAGATGATGTACTTATTGTAATATACTTATTCCATCGTCATTTTAGTATGTTTAAGATGTATACAAGTAATCTAAAATTCATTGATTAATTCGAAATTGGCAGAACATGAAAAATGCAATACTTATTAACTGTAACCCTTCCCGTAAAAAATATTTAAATGCTATTCGGGGCCAGCCTTTCTTTAAACATCATGCGATCCGCTTTAACTCAGCGAGCGGTTTCATTCAGCAGCAAATAATTGTCTGTGGACTTTATGAAATCTGATAAAAACCGTCTTTTAAAAGTCAGCGCACGAAATTTCTTTTCCGAAACCCATAAAAGTCTCGTGATTTCTCGAAAACGGGACTCGATAGCGGAACGTCATCGAATCTTTGGACGTCTGAATGGGACCAAAAAACAGTTGCCGCTTCCCGCTGGCCCTTGTTAAGATTTAAGTACGATTCAAGTGCCTGAATGAAAACACATTGGACATTTTTCGCCGGTCGATCAACGAGTAAATTGGCATTTTTCGAATACATCATTACATTTTATTCAATTTCTGTATACAAGTACTGCTTGTAATGAGATTATTATTTGGTTGTCGTTATAAATTCAAAAGATAAATATTATTGATCAACTTATGATTCTTTAGTTCTTTTCATTGTAATTCCTCTCTGCCCTGGGAATGGAATTTTATTTCCACTCCATTTGCTCGTTTTAAACTGCAATGGCAAAGACAACGTTGGCTATTTTTAAAGCAACAAAGTGGCTTATCACAATGGAATATTTGAGCATATCGAAATGTCTTGGGAACATCTTGAATAATTCGCCATCGAGCCTTTTACAGTTACAGCTACATATACTAAAGGTGATACAGTTTTTATTGGTGCTAAAAATAATACCGTGAATGCTACATTACCTTTGACGACCGATGTAACAAGTTTGATAGTCTTATTACAATCAAGAGATGGTGCAAGACGCCCGTTAAAGGAATTTGAAGGACACTCAAGTGTTTTAAAACAGTTGAAATGTAGACCAATTGCAATTGCTTTTTAAGAGGTTTTACATTCTTGATCTTAAACAATTCAGTCTCGTTTTTGTGTGGCAATAAATATTTAATGAGACAGGAAAACTGTTAGGTAGTTGATTATGCGAATTCGACTGCGCCCGCGCCGAGTTCTTCAATGACTTTCATACATAACCATTATTCGTTCATTTCAATGGACTTTTTTGCGTCCAGTCGGATTGTTGGACGCGTTTCGACTACCATTTTTGGATCAATGGTGTTTAAGTATTTATTAACAACGTTTACTTCGGAATGTCGTCGGTTTATTAACGTTGTTGATAGCATCGCAGCTGCGTTGGAACAGTAAGACTTAACAATACTTGGGACTGTATTGTTGAAAAGTAAAAGATTCTTTTGGTTTAACAAATAGCTATTTAATAGTCAAAACAATGGCTATAGTAATTGAGGAGAGATTCCGATTATACTTATTGTCATGTCATGTTAGTGACTTCTTTCACTTTAACCTAGAACTCGAGATACCTACGTGTTATTATATTATATAGTCACAATCCTATAGTTAGAGTTGCATTAGTTAATGAATGCTGTATTATTTTTTATATTAATGTTTTATGCCTTGATAGAACTGATGTGTTTAATCATATCAGTAGTATAAGACTGTTCTAGTTTTTATGAAGAAATGTTTCTTTCGGCTCTATCTGACATCCTTCAGGAATAAGTTTCTAAGTTATAGTTTTGGTCGGACACAAAAAATCAAGGACAAAAATATTTTCTTCCTAAACCATGTTAGGTAACTATCCTATCCAAGTAATCATGGAAAATATCGTGTATATTTTGTGTTTGCTTACTTCATCAATAAGTAAAATATCACGTGAACAGAAGTTCAATCAGTTCACGTTGAATTTTATCAGCGACCTGAAAACCTCAACGCTGTAGGCCTTTTCTCCTTTCTTTTAAATCGCAGATAAAGCGGCTGTCAGCGCTGCATCGGATTGACGTCTCGTCGCATTGTGCGCTCGTTGCATTATTCAGCTACGCAGGAGTCGGGGAATCAAGACTCATTATGACACGCTAGAACTTTATGCGAGGATTTCATGGGCGCGGTTTTTGTTGTGAATTTATTCGAGACCCGATTGGTAATTTATTGGCTGAAGCATCGGTTAAAGGTATAAATAATGCAGTTGGGAATATCAGGATTACTCACCGTTTTGCTCGATACGATTTTGATTTGCCAATATCTGAATATTGCATACCTAAAGGAAAACCCAATCAGAAATTGTAAACCAGTCAAAGTCAAAGTCAAAGTCAGTCAAAATTTTCTTTATTTGTTTAGACTAATAAATAGTTCTTACAAATCGTCATTTTGCTCTTAAGGAGCCTCTACATGTCTCATAATCTTTTTACCCTACCAGCGCTTCGAGACCAACATTTGGCAAGTGCTGAGAAGAAGCGCCGCAACAAACTCAGTCACCACTGTCTGCCGGTTAATATAAATAAATAGAAATAGCAGTAGTAGGTACATTCGATTCAGGAGCAGTTCACTGGATTTACCATGCAATCTTGTATAGTGTATCTTATAAGAATGGGTATACAAAATTGCGTGGTTTATTAAACAAGGTAGTGACGTGCTAATATCTAGACTTACAGATAACACACTTAAATACTAGTAGAAATGACTCGCANGTTGTCAGGGACACAGCTAGAGAAAATATTATCTAGACAAGTAGCTGTGGTTTCCGTAATTCTAGTTGGTTCCTTAAATTGACTAAACAAATTAAATGACTTAAAAAGGGAAAGTAGTCTTACAGAATATGATGATGAGCTATCTAGTAAATTGACGTTAAAATCTCCACAAACTAAGACCTTTTTGTTGGGGTGCGTGACAGTTTATATAAGTTTATATGATATAAATTCATTTCAATAACGTTCATATTTATATGATCAAACGAACTTACCAAGTGAAGTTCGATCTCAATTATCCTGTTAAACAACTAGTAGTAGGTACAGTCATAATATTGTTACTATTTACATACCGAGATATCGAATTATTAGTACCCTGACTATGATCAGTTTTATGAATATAATTACAATTAATATTGTATGCAATCAATGAGGCTAATTTATTCTTAAATTTTTTAGAGAGATACCACAGAATACATAATAGTAGC